>NC_137125.1:10057460-10394610 GCF_949319135.1 Squalius cephalus
AAGTTCGGGAAGAGGACGTTCAAATAATCAATCCAATCAACTTCTCATCAAACAATTACCATGTCTACCCTATCAGCATGAGAGGAAGCATATATTTATTCTCTGTCAGCTCACCTAACATTCCTTGACAGTTTTCAGCATCCCTCCACTCACTCTCGGCTTGTTCTTCCACAGCCTGGAATACGGGGGGAGTACTTTGGGTTCGGGCCGAATACCGAGCTCGGAGCCTCTCCTCGGACAGCACGCCAAATATGCATCTATTCTATCTGACTTATTTGTAAGTGTGGACTCGTGAAATCTCAATTCTCCAGCGGCAGTCATCTTTGTTGTAAACGAATTCAACCCCTATGATTCAACCCAAGCACTCTTTGATGACGTGGATGATTGCGTTACCGTTGCTCATCTGTCCATCATCATATAAAGCCCACCTTGACAATTTGATTGGTCCGAACAATTTTTGTTCGGGCATAATATCTCCTCAATGGATCAAGTCCAGACCGAACTTCCCAACCTAAAAATTGTGTGGGCGGTGCTAAGTTCGGCTGGCATCCAGGCTAGTCTCTTATACTCATTAAACGAAACCTTCCTCTTATTATTGAGAAATTAAATGATAAATATGGCAGGTTGAGCTATTTCTGTACAAGCATCCAGGGCAAGAAAATAGCTTTTGTTTCTGTCTTTGCCCCAGCAGTTTTTGATGCTATTTCTTTTCAGTGGTTAACATAGATGTATGGCATGTTCAGAATCCTTTGGTTGGAGATTACACTTTCTTCTCTTCGAGGCATCAGACACATTCCAGAATAGACTATATTCTATGATCTCGTGAATTCAGGATGTGTTTTGAGAGCATCACAATCCTTCCTGCTGTAATATCTGACCACAACCCGCTGCTGACCAAGTGTATTTACTGCTCACATGATAGATCTCCAAGATGGCAATTTAATATATCTCTTCTACAGGATTCTGGGTTTTTAAAAGATTTCAAAGATAAGTTGAAAGACTTTTTGAACATAACCCTTAATAGCATGGATAATCACATGATGGTATGGATGGCCACAAAAGGCTTTATTGGAGATTTTGTTATCTCTTTTTCATCAAATTTAAACAAAGTATGAAAGTTACAAATTGAGGAATTAGAACAAATTTGCCTCTCCAAAACCATCAAGTTGAAGAGAAAATGATTAAGATCTGTTGAAAATGTATTAAAGAACTCTTTCTTTATTAGTCTAATATTAGTCTAAACTAAATGATTTGCTTTGAAGAAAGGCTGGATTCATTATGCATATGAGTCTGGCAGAATTCTTATGGGCCAAGACCCAGTAAGTTATTGGCTTTACAACTCAGACAAAGTGAAGCTAGGGCTATTATTGATAATATTTATTCACCTACAAAAGGCTTAGTAACAAATCCTAGAGAGATAAACAACACTGTTGCAGAACATTTTAAAGATTTATATCAAATAAAAACAAATCGTTCAAAGTGTTAGGCAGCATTATTTTTATTTGGTGAAAAAGCTGGCAAATCACTTGCATTTTCAATCTTGAACTGTCCGTGCATCTAGACTGGTCTCTAAAATTAAATCTTCTAATGGTGGAAGTTTCTGACCCAGAGGAAATTAATTTGATTATTTTCAAAATACTATTCTAGTCCTTTTTCCTCAGAATGTAACTCAAAATTTTGGAATAGCCCAAACATTTTGATCAACTAATATTCCCCTGTGTTAACGATGGCTCCACAAATGATTTGGGCAGGCCTGTGTCTACCACAGAAGTACAAGAGGCAATTTATTCACTTCAGAATGGCAAATATCCTGGCCCTGATGCTTTTACCATCGTATTTGATAAGACTTTCTCCTCCGTTTTAGCCCCAATTCTACAAAGAGTATATAATGAGGCCTTTCTTTCAGGCCGGCTCCCAACAACCATGTCTTAGGCATCCATTACATTGTAGCTTAAGAAAGATAAAGAACCATTGTGTTTTGCAGTAGCTACAGACAAATTTCATTGTTAAATGTGGACTATAAAATTTTATCTAAGGTTTTTGCCCTTCGCCTTCAGCAAATGTTGCCTGCTGTTATTTCCCCTGACCAGACAGGTTTCATGACAGGGAGACACTCATTTAATAATACCAGAAGACTTTTTAATACCATTCTTGATGCTGAGAAGGCATCCAACAGGGTAGACTGGGAGTATTTGTTTTTGAGTTTAAATAAATTTGGTTTCAGCTCCAATTTTATATCATCGATTTGATTACTATACTCCTCCCCTGTAGCATCTGTGCAAACCAATGCTACAATTTCTAAAGCCTATCCCCTTCATCGAGGCACACGTCAAGTGTGAGAAAAGTGAGAAAAAAAGTTTCAGGGCATTACCCAGTTTGGAACCTCTTATAAACTGTCCAGTTATGCAGACAACCTTCTTTTATTTATAATTAACCAAATTTCATCATTACTGCCAATCCTCGAGATTTTTAAATAATTTTGTAAACTCTGGTTACAAATTGTATCTTCAAAAGAGCTAATTGTTCCCTATCAATTTAGCAGCTGAGACACTTTCCCAACATAGGCTCAGGAAGGATTCAGATATCTAGGCGTATTCATCCCTGAAAACACACAGATATCTTTAGAATTCTTCTTAATTCTTTAATTGATGTTTATAAAATTAAATCTTCACCCCTCTATTTCACTTAAAAATACTTGGGAACAAGAGCTGGGGTTCACTATACTTGAAATAGAGTGGGATTATTAAATAGATTTAGTATATTCTTCCTATATATGCGCCCAGCACAGTTTGATGACACATTGATCTCACACTTGAAAACGCAGATGAGGATAAACTCTCTCTCTCTCTCTCTATATATATATATATATAATCCTTTTCTTTATATTGCATTGTATTTTATTATTTTGTACACTTATTGTATTGTTTAACTATTACACTTATAGTATTTTTATTGTTATATGTATTGTATGTGTAGTGTTGTTGTACTTGGGGCATTAGGGATAAGCAGAGCTGTGGTTCATTTAATTTTTATATATACAAGATGTTGTATCTGCTCAGAATGCCAATTAATATATTTTGAAATAAGAAAAGTCGGGTATGTGCACATGCGTCACCCCACTGTACCTCACCTAACACAGGCCCCCTTTCAGACATTCTACATAAGTTGCAAAACTATTTTACTGATGAAATCTCAGGGCAGCGCTGACAACAAAATTCTGTGCACTTGTATGAGTGTGTGTGTCTGTACTCTGTGTGGGGGGTTTTATGGGAGAGTGTGTGTGTCTGTACTCTGTGTGTGGGTTTTTATGGGAGAGCGGGATAAAGTGAATAAAAATGTATTTTGTAGGAAAATCATGGAAATGGTTTGTGATTAATATCCTGTTGTTTGTTATATTTTCTTTGTGGGTTTTGGTTATTTTGCTGTTGTAGGCTGTCAGGACCTCTGAAATAACTGAGATCATTTTGCAAAGTGATATAGAATTGTAATGCAGTCAAGACCTGCGTAGAACTAGTTTACCTGTGTGTTTACTGTAAATAATTGCACACCTTATAATGTTCGTCAGCCAATCAGAGTGAAGCATTCAACAGCCCATAGCATAACTAGATCTAAACCTCTGTAAATTCTCAATAAGAATGTTTGCAAATTTAGTAATATGAGTAATAAATGAAGATTGAAATGCTGTTTTTTGGAGTTGTTTAATCAACTCTTCATGCTCTACATACTTGAGTTTATCCAGTCTGTAGTTTGGATCCTCCAGTTTATCAGTGAGCAGCTTGACTCCTGAATCTCCTGGGTGATTGTAGCTCAGATCCAGCTCTCTCAGGTGTGAGGGGTTTGAACTCAGAGATGAAGACACATAACCACAGCCTTCCTCTGTCACCATACAGCCAGACAATCTACAAAGACATACAGCAACAGTCCACATGACATTAGTGTGGCAATCAGTCGTTACTATCACACACTGATCTTGGCTGCGTTTCCCAAAATAATCTTTTTTAAACTTTTTTTAAACCCCTGCTTAAACCAGCACATGTCAAGGCCCGTCTTAAGTTTGCCAATGACCATTTGGATGATCCAGAGGAGTCATGGGAGAAAGTCATGTGGTCAGATGAGACCAAAATATAACTTTTTGGTCATAATTCCACTAAACGTGTTTGGAGGAAGAAGAATGATGAGTACCCAAGAACACCATCCCTACTGTGAAGCATGGAGGTGGTAGCATCATGCTTTGGGGGTGTTTTTCTGCACATGGGACAGGGCGACTGCACTGTATTAAGGAGAGGATGACCAGGGCCATGTATTGCGAGATTTTGGGGAACAACCTCCTTCCCTCAGTTAGAGCATTGAAGATGGGTCGAGGCTGGGTCTTCCAACATGACAATGACCCGAAGCACACAGCCAGGATAACCAAGGAGTGGCTCTGTAAGAAGCATATCAAGGTTCTGGCGTGGCCTAGCCAATCTCCAGACCTAAACCCAATAGAGAATCTTTGGAGGGAGCTCAAACTCCTTGTTTCTCAGCGACAGCCCAGAAACCTGACTGATCTAGAGAAGATCTGTGTGGAGGAGTGGGCCAAAATCCCTCCTGCAGTGTGTGCAAACCTGGTGAAAAACTACAGGAAACATTTGACCTCTGTAATTGCAAACAAAGGCTACTTTACCAAACATTAACATTGATTTTCTCAGGTGTTCAAATTCTTATTTGCAGCTGTATCATACAAATAAATAGTTAAAAAATCATACATTGTGATTTCTGGATTTTTTTTTAGATTATGTCTCTCACAGTGGACATGCACCTACGATGACAATTTCAGACCCCTCCATGATTTCTAAGTGGGAGAACTTGCAAAATAACAGGGTGTTCAAATACTTATTTTTCTCACTGTGTATATATATATATATATATATATATATATATATATATATATGCTTTAATTAAATGTTATAATTAAGGCGAGACACTACAGGTGAATAGGGTAAAATTGTTAACTTACAGATATCACCATCAAACTTTACCAGTTGATTACTCACATGAATAGGAGAAAAAAATGCATTGCAAGTTTTCTTTAATTTTATTTTTAAATATGCTAATGAGGCTATATCTAATTAAATATGCGCTAATTTGCATATATTTTGAAGTGACGAATCTGACCATTGAAAAAAACAAGGTTCAAAATTATTTTTGCATTTTATTGATATATTCAATGAAAAGACATTTTCAGAGGGGATTATGAATATCCCCTTTTGTTACCCTGTAAATCAGAAAATACTGGCAATAGCCTTAAAAATGGATTCCCACCCTATTTTTAGGCATAAAATGTCATATAAATCAGGCCAAGAATGATATATCAACAAATCCCTCTGAACAAATCTTCACAATATAGTTAGGAATACGACTGTAAAGTTTGGTGTATGTAAGTGCTACAGAAGTGGAAAATCGTCACTAGGAGTGCAAGAAAAAACTCATTTTGAGAAAACGGCCTTTAAAGATTTTTATGGCAAAATTTCACTAATTTCTATTGAAAGCCATGAATTACATACAAAATATGCTTTAGGACCAAGTAAAATCCATGTATCACACTTTTTAAAATCCAAAACTCATTATTGCTTCATCCATCACTGATCATAACATCCAAAACAACACATCAACAGTCCATCACACAGATGGAATGGAAAAACTAAGTACCGGCGGTATCACAGTCCCTCAGGCAGATACATTTAGCTGTCAGTGGAGCTGCTGTACCCTCTAGAACTTCCAGCTTCTTTTCTGGTGCTAACTTTGGGAAGTTTTATTCTTTTGGCTATTTGTCCAAGGTGTAAATCACTTAGTGAAGATACTTTTTCCCAGTGGAGGAGGAAGTGCATCTCTGTCTGACCCAGTTGGTGGTCACTGAGCCTGTATTTAGTCAGGATCCGTCTCTTCTTCTCTGACAGTGTGCAGATACTCTGTCAAATATCAATTTAGTCTACATTGTTTGCTTTCTCCAATGTTCTAAATATTGATATTTTGAATGATTCATAATTAGTTTTGTTCTGTTGAGTTGTTTTGAACCAGTGCTGAAGGGAGCCTGTTTGGTTAGCTTCACCATCAGCTGACTGAGGGGACTGTTTTCAGGATTTGGCTCGTGGGATTTAAGTGCTTTGAAATGTAATGTGTCTTTTTGACTTACATTTAGATGTGTTCAAAATGTTACAGCTTGTTCGTAACGCATTGACGCACTATGGTTACTCATTGCGCGGCTCGCGAGCCTCGTGCGGCCCGCCAAGCTTTAATTTGTGGCTCGCATGGCTGTAAAAAATACGGCGATATCATGCAGCCAGTCACTACAGATATTTCTTAAAAACATAAAAAATAAGTAGGGCTATAACATAATGTTATGAACTCAAAGTGTCAGCTATATTACAAATCATTTCGATCGGATTGAAAGAGGTGGTTTATCGAGAGAACATGTAAACACTTGATCGATTGAGAACCGAAACTGAAAGGACGACGTATGGCTCTCCTACTGACTTGTCCTATCAGTGCGGCTCTCATGAAAAAAAATGTGAAGACCCATATGGCATTTCATCATCTTTTGTCTTTGTTCGTAATCCCTTGTGTCTTCTAGCTAACGACAACTGTTTTTGACTTCTCTGAGAGAATTTTACACGCATATCTTTCGACATTTTGAACTACCGCGGAAATGTCAGAGCGCGTCACGTGACGATTCTGGATGAATCATGTTGTCAGAAATGGGCATCAGCCGCATTTCGAGTTAAATCACTTGTTTTACTTTAATGATTGGTTGCTGATAGACAGGAAATTACCATATTTGAATCCAACAGCATTGTACGTAAGAGAGAGAGCTTTCCAACGGTATACGAGATGAAGGGGAACAGAGAGCGATCGCGGAGTAGCGGGATGATTTAGAACGCCAACTTTTGATGAATTTAGGTGAAATCTGCACACTCAAACAGACAAAGTGTAGTAAAATAAAGACCTAAATGTGTATTTTGGACTTTTTTTCAGCACAAATCTGAAAGAATACATGTTATTGAAGACAAATAACCCAAAATCTCAAAATTGACCAGTGAAAAAAAATGTTTTTGCCTGCCGTGTCTCGCCTTAAAGTAGAACCATTACTCATAAAAAGTAGAACCATTGTCCACTTTAAATAAAACAAATCACGACATGACCTTGTGTGAGTGAGAGAGTGAGTGGCGTTCACACTAAACGCGAATAGAGTGTCTGGCGTAAGTGATTTTCATGTTAAGTCAATGTAAAGACTGGAGGTCCTGCGGCGCAAATGAGGCATTTAGCGCGGTGCGGATGCGCTATTGAAGTGAATAGAGTGTCTGGCACAAGTGATTTTCATGTTAAGTCAATGTAAAGACAAGTTTACCCGCATCTGGAGGACCTGTGGCACGAATGAGGCGTTTAGCACAGTGCGAACGCGCGAATTGAGCATCTGGCACGATACGCGCGAGTGATTTGAGGGTGAGAGAGAGAATTCTGATTAGTCCAGAGGATGTATCGCGTTTAGGCTAATGCTGCATTCATATGGAGTTATTCTTGTGCCAATAATAATGAACGTAGCTTTTCAAGAAACTAATGAAAATATAAATTGAAACTGAATAAAATATCTTTGAAACTGAAAAAGAATAAATCGCAGGCATTTTTTTTACTTCGTTTTTAATGCACTGCATGTTTTGCTAACTATTTCTCATATTTCAATCACTGATCTGAACTTACAAATGCGCTTCCAGAGTTTTCGTTTACGCTGCCTGAGTTTTCGTTCGGCGTTCTGACACATTTCTCTCGTGGGGGCGGGGCTAGTGACAGTGTGTTCTCATTGGCTACTGAGTTTTTGATTGACAGCTTCTTCACCTGGAAGTGAAGACGTCAGTGGTGTGTTTATGTGTGGATGTGAGCGTCTGTAATCGCAGCTATCTATTTAATTTGAGTGATATTAAGTTTATATCTGTATTTATTTGCTGCTACACTATATTGTTGAGTATTCGACTGAGTATTCGCTGAGTTACCGTTCATTTTCGGACACGTTTCAGAATTGACTTCACTGACACAGAGTAGGCAGAACTCGCATCATGTTTATTTATTTTTTTCAAAAAGCACAACACTTTGTTTTTATTGTGAGTATACACAAAAATAATACACACTTAACAGGATCGATTGATGTGTGAAATTTGTTTGTAAAATCAAAGTCAACAGAGTATTTTTGAATCTCTTTTAAACTGATAAGAAAAAAAGCTAGCTGGTATCGCCGGCGATACCGCCGACCCTAGGGGGTTAAGACAAACTGTATTTAAGTGAATAAACTGTTTAAGTGAATCTCCAAGATGAATATTTTGACATTTTTGTATATATTTGATCGTTTAGATGCGCACACGAAGCCCAAGATATACGTTGCATGTCTCGTTGCGGTGTGTTTCGGAGCGTGCGCCACATTTGGAACAGCATCTATTGTCATCAGTTTTGGTACTTTTAATTGCCTTTTATTATAAAAACGTGTCCCACAGTTTAGCAACAGTATAGACTACATTTTACAACAATCACCGATCGTGCAGATTCTGACGGTACGTTTGGGTTTTAGGGAGAAATGACAGCGCACCGGTGTGAAGGGAAGGAAGTTGCGCTAGACAGAATGCGGCTTTAGATTTTAATGGTTATACCTCAAATATCTTCTTTTTTATAATCATTGGAAGACAAAATCTAAATCTAAAATAAAATTAGTTTAATATGAAAGATCTAAAGTGTAACTGTTTGAATGTTTAGTTCTGTCCTCATCGTCACTCATTAAGCAGTGCTGTTGTGTTGTGCGCGCCGTGGCTCCACGTGAAAGATCTCTCTCTCTCACACACACACACACTCTCTCTCTTTAGCAAAAATGCATCACAGACAAATGGTTCAATATAGAAGTGGCTGGCGAGATTAAATTTGCAAGATAATAATTTCTTAAGCTCTTTGCGGATGATGTTGTCATGTTGGCCTCATCACACCAGGACCTTCAGCATGCACTGGGACGGTTTGCTGCCGAATGTGAAGTGGCTGGGATGAGAATCAGCACCTCCAAATCCGAGGCCATGGTCCTCAGTCGGAAAAAGGGTGGCTTGCCCACTTCAGGTTGGTGGAGAGTTCCTGCCTCAAGTGGAGGATTTCAAGTATCTTAGGGTTTTGTTCACGAGTGAGGGAAGGATGGAACAGGAGATTGACAGACGGATTGGTGCAGCTTCTGCAGTAATGCGGTCGATGTACCGGTCTGTCGTGGTGAAGAAAGAGCTGAGCTGCAAGGCGAAGCTCTAGATTTACCGGTCAATCTACGTTCCTACTCTCACCTATGGTCATGAGCTTTGGGTCATGACCGAAAGGACAAGATCCCGGATACAGGCGGCCGAAATGAGCTTTCTCCGCAGGGTGGCTGGGCGATCCCTTAGAAATAGGGTGAGAAGCTCGATCACTCGGGAGGAGCTCAGAGTAGAGCCGCTGCTCCTCCACATCGAGAGGGGTCAGCTGAGGTGGCTCGGGCATCTGTTCTGGATGCCTCCTGGACGCTTTCCCGGGAAGGTGTTCCGGGCGCGTCCCACTGGGAGGAGACCCTGGGGAAGACCTAGGACACGCTGGAGGGACTATGTCTCCCGGCTGGCCTGGGAACGCCTCGGTGTCCCCCCGGAAAAGCTAGAGGAAGTGTCTAGGGAGAGGGAAGTCTGGGCATCTCTGCTTAGACTGCTGCCCCCGCGACCCGGCCCCGGATAAGCGGAAGAAGATGGTATGGTATGGTATAATTTCTTAATAGCAATAATAAATAGCATGTGTACTTTCTTAATTTCTCCAGTACCGACAGCAGAACTGATAATGTCCGAGCTTATCAGCTTATTCAGCGGTCTTGCATAATTCAGCACCAGGGCCTGTTTAATACCTGGGTTTTTCGGTACCCATCCCTACTCAACAATGTATTGTTAGTATTAATGAAAAAAATATCCCAGCCAACTGATAAGTTAATCGCTATTTGGTGTGTGGTGTTAATTTTGAACCCTGGCTGATGCTGGGTACACACCAAAAGATAATCGGGCTGATTTTGGGCCGATTTCCCCCCTTTCCGACAATCCTAGCTATGTCCTGATTATCTTGATGGTTCTACAGATTATTTTGAACCCCGAGGACAAATGCACGCACGCTCTGGAGATTATCACGTGAAACGAAACAATATCCAATCAGAAAGCAAGATGATAGAAGACAGAAGCATAACAAACGCAGTTATGGCGCAGCACAAAGTGAAATTGATGTGGAAGCAGAGATGGAGGGATGAAAAAAAAAATATTTATCTTAGACATGTGGGTCATACGTCTGTATAAATATTTCTGCAAATGTTTTGTCTCTTGGGGGCCGCTTGCCTTGCTTATTGGTTAAGTCAGCCTCTGATTATAGCATAGTTAATTATTTTAAAACCATTCACCTCAGTATCTCCAGCTGACAGTTTGGACTCTTCAGTCCATCAGAAAGAAGCTTCACTCCAGAATCCTGCAGGTCATTGTTACTCAGGTCCAGCTCTCTCAGAAAGGAGTTTGAGGATTGTAGAGCTGATGATAAACTCTCACAGGACTGAGCTGTGAGATTACAGCTATGTAGCCTGTGTAGAGAACAAAACAAAGAGCAGTAGTAATGCTTATTAGCGTTTATAATCTGGAGCTTGAAAAAACCTTTAACTGTAGTGAATTAAGCACAGCTAAAACAATTATCTCTTCATAAAACATCAAACCAGCATTTATTTTCACACACATTACTTTTTTTTATTTTTCTGAACTGTTTAGGCCAGCAAGTCACCCATTTAAAATGAAGGCAATTACAAAAGACTAACAGTGTTTATAAATGAATGTAAATAAGACTTAGTGTTTTTCTGGTGTTTTTGATCACTAGCAGCAGCCTCATCTCTCTCACACACACTCACACACACTCTCGTGAAGCAAAGGGGACACTGATGATGACAGTTACTTTTGATATGAACCATTTTCTCAGCTCTCAGTCGCTTGTGTAGCATATGGACAAAATCACGATGACTTACTCATTCTAAAATTCAGAAAGCTTTTAACCCATTGACTCATATCATGTAAATCACAGCTTAGCGCCAATGAGTCTGAATCAAACTGCTCCTTCTGACATGTTTGTGGCCTGGTGGAAATTTAACAGGAACACCTCAAAACTCTGTTGTGAGCTTCAAACAGATCATAATCAGTTCAACTCCCTCTTTACAAACAAATACGGAAAAAAATTAAGATAACTTCACGCCTACAATGGACCATTGCACTGATCATCACAATCTGTTTGATATTATCTGGAGACATATATCCATGCCCAGGACCGCACTGCGTTACACTGGAGGAGAGGCCTGTGGAGGAGCACACTACTACAGTCCTACAGGTATGCCCTTTGTATGATGTGCTACAGTGTAAACCTGTACATTCTAACCTTCCCTGTCCGTCGTCGTCGTTTGGTGCCGCCGCTGATGGGGCGCTGGAGAGACATGCTGGTGAAGTAGGGATATGTTGTTACACCAGATTATAAACCAATTTATTTGTTTTTTTTATTTATTTTTATTATTTGTTTTGGGGTATTTTATTTTACAAAGAAGTTTGTATGCTATTACTAAACGTAAGCATCACAGTATGCACGTCGGCGGACGTCATACGTAGGAGTGAGGTTCAAACAGCAGTGCAATCGGAGGTTCGTCCTCTTTCCTGCAATGTCACTTGAGGAGAGGTACGATTTCATGAGCCCTGTGCACTTGATGTTAAATTGAGTTATAAGTGTTCATGTCAGGTTTAAATAATCAATTGTGAAAGAGTATTCATAATATAGATGTTATATTTGACTGTTAGTTCGAGTCATTAACTTGTTAAATTAAGTTTATTTGTGTGCTGTTAATGAGTGTATAGTGCATTGCGTGAAATGGCGGCTCGGTGTGTGCGTCACAAGTGAGAGATGTGTTAGTGGCTAAAGCGGCTAGAATCTCGATTAAATTTTATATAGATATATATAGATGTGTATATTTGGTACACATACTAAATGTATATTACAGTTTACTAAAATATATATTGTACAATGTACATTGCATTTACTAGTTTCTGTAGTTAACTTACTGGTGTATTTAAACATGTATTTTGTGGTTAACAGGTGAAAGAGCTGTGGTTTAACAGTGCCTGTCTGTTTATATGTTTTATCACACAGGTATGTTAATAGGGATCTAAGAAACACTGTAATGCTGTTTTGAATTAATTGCATACAATGACATTTTGTGAATTGATTTTTTTCTATACTATTGCTATTATTACATATATTGTGTGTGTGGCAAAGTGTGTCGCTCTTTCCTGCAATGTCACTTGAGGAGAGGTGAAAGAGCTGCGGTTTAACAGTGCCTGTCTGTTTATATGTTTTATCACACAGGCATTGTGATTAAATCTTTTGCATGACCAGCTTTGTGTGGAAAATCCTTTTATTAAAAACATCCAAAATAACACAACGCAGAGGAACAACCGCTACACTGGTGCTGGGGCGAAGGTGGTGGATCGGTGTATGTGGGTTTCTCATGCCGGTGTTGGTGTCGGTGGAGTGTCTGGTGTTCCCGGTGTCGGCGTGGGTGGAGTGCGGCGTGTCCTCGGGGGATCACGGGTGGCGAGCCTGCAGAGCGATGACTTCGCGGGGACGTTGGGTGGATCCTGTGTTTCTTCTGGGCTTGAGGTGCGTGCTGGGCTGGCTGGACCCCGGAGCTCTGTGACTACTTCAAAAACGTGCGCTTCACGCATCTCCATAGTAACGCAGAATGTAAACAGATAAAGTCTAAATCCAGGGATTGCAAAGTACAGTAAGTGGGAGGTGTTTCAGACTGTCATTCATTCGCGAACGGTGTTGGACCCTAGGGCCCTAAACCAAAAGGCCTTCTCGGTTGCCATCTAAACATTAGAAGTATACTGTCTAAACGTGAGCAAATACAGCATCTGTTACTGGGTTCAAACCTGGACTTTTATGCTTATCTGAAATCTGGCTTAATCAAAATGCTCCATTAGCAGCTCTGAATATTCCTGGTTATAACATCTACAGGAAAGACAGGGAGGTATCTAAAATGTTTAGGTCTCAATGTCAGGCTCTCACCACAAATGTCCTTTGTCCTTGTTGTAATGTATAGGCCTCCCTCTGCAGATAACAGCTTTTATGAAAACTTTGAGAAGCTGATAAAAGAAAACAATCTTTATAAAGAAATTGTCATAATGGGGGATTTTAACATCAACTGGGAGGACAAACCCTCTAGAAAAAAGCTCAAACAAATCACAGACAGGTAAAACAAGTTGTCCGTGGGCCAACAAGAATAACAAACTCTACCAAGACACAAATCAATCTCATATTTACCAATAGACCAGAAAGAATTGTAAAATCATTTAATATGTTGACACTGACAGGTTTATCGGACCATAATCTTACTCTTGTCATTAGAAACCTTGCCAAAAAACGTTTCCATCCTTGTGCTAGAGATTAAATAAAGAAACTATTACAATCCCTAAAAGTAAAAAAAAAAAATCAAAACTTTGTAGCTGCAGCTAACCAAATTCAATGGGATGACATTTTACCTTTAGTTGACTATGAAAAAGATAGCCAAATATTTCTAAAAACACTTGAGAGAACTATCAAAGAATTCAAGCACAAACAACACAAAAACACTGCACCTTGGATAAATCCAGACATCATAAAAATAATGAAAGAACGAGATCAAGCCCTAAAACTTGCAAGTAAAACTAAATCAACTCATGACAGAGGACGTTTCACCATGTTGAGAAATAAAGTTATAAGATCATGAAGAAAAGCAAAGGCAGATTTCTTTCTTACTATAATTGAAAAATCAAATGGAAATTCTAAAATAATATGGAACCGGCTAAGAAAAATGGCAGGTGATCGCCCAAAGAACAAAACACTCTTAAAATTAAAATAAATGAACAATTGACAAACAATATTCCGGTTGTAGCAGAGGCAATCAATCACTATTTTATTGATTCTGTGGCTAACATAGCAAGCTGTTTTACACTTGAGAACGTATACACTCCGTCAATAAACACAAATCAAGCAGTTTTCATGTTTTACACTTGAGAACGTATACACTCCGTCAATAAACACAAATCAAGCAGTTTTCAGTTTAATTACCATCACAGAATCAGAGGTATCACTGACAGCGCCGCCGCTCCCACCACGCGCATCACGCGCTGTGCGTAGGGCACCAAGTGCTGAGGGGGCACCAAAAATAACCTAATTAAAAAAAAATTATAATGCCGATATTATTTCATTAGCCTATAGAAATATCATTAGGCACATTTTAGCCATGTATATGTAACAAAAAAGGGTGAACAAGATCATTTAATTGCTCTAGTCTAGAAAGTACCGCCCCCTCCCCGCTTTGGATGGTCCGTGCCGGTTGTTCGCGTGGGCGCCTTTGTGAAGGACGAACGCGAACGAAGTTTGACAGACAGACAGTAGGCAACTTTTTTGGAAATGGCCCCTAAAAGACAGCAGGAGTTAGGATCTGAGAAAAGAAAGAAGAAGAAACTGCGAGATGATGCCCGTGCATCACTTGCAGGTAAGTCCATGTTTAATCATTCTTAAATGAGGGAAATGTGCTGCATGTGTGAACACGCGCCTCGAACTTGCTGACGTTAATGTTAGCAAACTATGTTATTATAACTTATAACTTCGGTGCAAGCTAAATTGAGATTTTACTGTTAAACACTACCTATTTTACAAATAACTGACGCCAGCTAGCTGTTACTTTCTTTACTATCTTTCTTTAGATATTGAGCAGTAGTTTATGGTTTATTTTGACGTGACGGTGGTTAATACTTTCTCAGTAACAGTTAACGTTAGCAGTCAGTGCAGTGCACATGGTAGGCTAACAATTCCTGTTAAATATATATATATAAAAAAATATATAAAATGTCAATATAAATGATGTAAAGCAAACAATACTGTTTAATTGTGTGCATTATTGCACCTCATTATATTATGTTTTTATATTATATTATATTATATTAGATTTATCAAATAGTTGATAAATAAGGAATAAAGGGGGAGAACTCCTTGGCTGCCATGCTTTCAGTTTTAAATGTTTATAATGTATGAGATTCTTTGTTTGAAATTTTGAATATTTTGTCTAATAAATGTAATTTATTCAAAGTGACATTGAATTTGGGAAAAACATGTCTGGATTATTTTGACAGTTTTTTTTATTTTGCTATTCTGTTTACTGAAGAAAAGTTTGCACTTTAAAATGTGTAGTGTGTGTTGGCTACTCTACATATGTTTACAAAGTCAGCAAAGCTGTGAAGATTTTACTTTCTCTTTTTAGTGTTCTTAAGTTTTATACTGTGGTGCTGCCATTGTGTTATTGGTATTGAGTTATATGTTTGGTAATAAAAAGTTAAACTGGCAAAAACAAACTTTTTTTTTTTCTCGGGGTCGGGGTGGGGGGCATCATAAAGGAATTATGCTTGGGGCACCAAAATGGCTAGCAGCGGCACTGATCACTGACCATTAAATCACCCAGTCCATCCAGATGTAAAGATATTTTTGATATGAATATGGTGATGCTCAAGAGGCTAAGTACATCAGTCACACCCCCCATCACCAAAATTATCAGTCTGTCCATTTCTCAAAATATGTTCCCAAGAATATGGAAACCAGCTGTTGTTGCTCCAATTTTCAAAAGTGGAGATCCTCATTCCATGTCAAACTACAGACCCATCAGTATATTGCCCACAGTGTCTAAGATTGCTGAAAAACTGATAGCAAAACAAATTATTAACCATCTAAATACCACACCCTATGCTCTCCACCCTATGCAGTTTGGCTTTAGAGCCAATTACTCCACCGAGACTGCGACTTGCTTCTTTACTAAAAACATCAGAGCTCTGTTGGATCGAGGTGGGGTTGTTGGTGCTGTGTTCCTGGATCTCAGGAAGGCTTTTGACACTGTTAGAATAAAATTTTGCTGACAAAATTATGTAGTTTTAATTTTTCCTCAGATGCACTTACAATGTAAAATGGATAGAGTCTTATCTCACTGACCGCTTCCAACATGTCAGAGTCCAGTCATTTAAATCAGCGGCCCTCAGTCTGTCCATCGCTCTTCCTCAAGGATCTAATTTAGGGCCTTTGTTGTTCTCAATTTATATAAATGACCTCCCATCTGTCTGTCCTGATGTTTCTGTGCAGATGTATGCTGATGACACCGTAGTCTATGTTCATGGTAGGAATACCTCCCAGGTGGCTGAGAAACTCACTAACACCATGGATAATATAACAGCTTGGTTGAAACACTCCTGCCTGCAGCTGAATACATCAAAAACAGTAGCAATGTTCTTCACCAAATCTCACAAAAACTTCAGTGTTGAGCCAGATATTTTTGTTTCAGGGGAAAGGCTGTAGATCGTGTCAGAATACAAATATTTGGGAGTTTTAATTGATTCAAAGTTGTCATTTACATCACATATAAAAAGGGTCTGTAATTGAATTAAATTTACCCTCAGTAACTTTAGACACATTCACCATCAAATGTCCACACAGGCAGCAAAAATGTACATGCACTCTATGATCTTCTCACATATCACTTACTGTTTACCCATTTGGTCGCAAGCTAGTATTACATCTTTGAAACCTCTGCAATCTCTTTACAAACAAACTGTTAAAATTCTGGATAAGAAACCATGTATTTCTCATCATTGTCCAATATTACAAAAATATAGATTACTCAGCTGGGAAAACATGGTCAAATATTCAAATCTATGTCTTCTGTATAAAATTATTCATGGTTTATCATCCCCTCCTCTCCATCAGTTTGTTAACATCCGAACAGCTGATCACAGCAGAACCAGAGGTGCAGCGAGGGGAGATTGTATTATTCCCTTTAGGAAAAGTGTATTTGGCCAAACTGCTTTTTCTGTTCGAGCTGCTACTGAGTGGAACCTCAACCCCATAACCATCAGAAATCTAAACACATATAGTATATTTAAGATCCAGTTAAAGAAATCGTTAATTGATTATCAGAGCTGTCAACATTAACCCTTTCACACGTAAGTTTAAAATATTCTGGCTGACCCCCCAGCGTGAGTTTTTCAAGGCGACCGTTATTTAGAATGTGTCACTTTATGGTGTCCATGGTGACGCGTCATTGCTTGTCACGTGACACACCGCATCAACAACAGAGCTGAATGAATGATGATCTGCTTTTATGTAATTTTTCCTTTTTTATTCAAAATATTCACAAATTTGTTAGATATGGCATGACATATCTGATATTCCGATTGTCAAATATATGCAAGTGGAAGTGTTTTGTTGTTTAAACACCTTTATAACGATCGCGTTAGTTGAGCTGTATGCGCGATGGGCGCCGCCATCTTAGTTTGTGCCGCAGACGCAGTTCAGAGAATCGGATCTGTTTTGGATTGTTTACAACACGTGAATTCATCCACGACTCCCGAAATACATAAAAGTAAGTGGCTGGTGAACTGGGAGAAGAATAGAGTAAACTTTAAAGTTACTTACACAATGTGTATCTGATATGAATAAAAATTATAATGGAAAGGATTATTATTGCCTCTTCCTTTGACATCAGTGTGTATTTTACAAACCCTAAATGTATTGTTTTTTTAGTACTTATATGTCTGAAACCTAAAATAAACATGATGTGGTTGAAAACACTGAAAAGTTGTGATATATATGACAGCTCTGAGTGCGTCTGTCTCTGGCTCAGCGCCAGCCAACGCGCGAAAGCACATTTGAATTTAGCAGTTGATCACGTGATGCGCTGACCGTTCTAATCACACCGGTGTGATCGTACGCTCCAAGGACCAGCCTAGACTGATCACACCGGTGTGATCGTACGTGCGAAAGGGTTAACTTACTTCGAGACCTGCTCTCGCTGCCCACTGCTGGCTTCTTGCCTTGTGTGTGTGTATATGTGTCATGTTTTTGTCTGATGTTCATTTGATTGTTGGTTTGCTGTGTTTCGATTGTATATTTTAAAGGTTGTATCAGTGATTTCAGGCCCCCCCCCCAAAAAAAAGATCACATTCATCTAATCTTTCCTAATGATCCGCCCCATAAGCATGCTGTCAAAAAAACGCGTCTCTGTAGGCAGCCTAGGCTCTGAGATCTGCTCACAAAAACAATTGGTTTCACCAAACACTCAAAACCAAAACAAATAGTGTTCCAATCAATCACTGACAGGGGGAGGGTGTTGTGAGGTTTTGAGCCAGCTTCTTCTTCAGCTCCGACTTCGAGTGCAGCTGTGCACGAGCACAAAACCTCACAACACCCTCCCCCTTTCAGTGATTGATTGGAACCCTATTTGTTTTGGTTTTGAGTGGTTGGTGAAACCAATTGTTTTTGTGAGCAGATCTCAGAGCCTAGGCTGCCTACAGAGACGCGTTTTTTTGAAGGCATGCTTATGGGGCGGGCAGCTAGCGGATCATTAGGAAAGATTAGATGAACGTGACCTTTAACATAACAGTATTTCTTACAAAATGTATTGTAATTTTTATATTGTAATGTAAATATGTAATTGTACTCCCTTTTAGGGTGACTTTTTACCATCTGTCTAGGGACTGCAAATGAAAAATTGCCTTTTGGCTAATTCTGGCATATTGACAAATGTTTATTAACCCCCTGAGGTCGGCTATCGCGCCGGCGCGATAGGCTCGTTTTTTTCCGTATGAGTGCAAAAAATAAATAAAAATAAAATATTAATTTTTATCTTATATGCTTGTGTTATACATCAATCGATCCTGTTTAGTGTGTATTTTTTTTGTGTATGCTCATAATAAAAACAAAGTGTTGTGCTTTTCGCCAAATAAAGAAAAATAAACATGATGCGAGTTCTGCCTCCTCTCCGTCAGTGAAGTCAATTCTGAAACGCGTCCGAAAATGAACTGTAACTCAGCGAATACTCAGTCAAACAGGTATACAGTCATACAGGCATGAAGCTTGAATTCTCTTCTTTCAAATGAAGTAATTTTTATAAAAAACAAATATTCACAGTTTATGTAATATGTATGCAAAGAGAGAGATGTCAGTCGTTCTCATCTCAGCTAATTAAGTTTTAATGTGCTCCGCCCACGGAGAGCGCGCGCTATTCAAACGCAAATGTGAGGCGATCCAAACAAACCTGTGAAACGCCCACATCAGCTGGATACCTGGATAACACACACCACGAGTTCACTTTCAGACTTATGTACTTTACGATGCTGTGAGGAATAATACTATCTTGATAATAATCCTGCAAAAATTTACCTCAGAAGTTCTGGAAGTATCATTTCGAGGAGCAAACGGATCCCGTTGAGGAGGTCAGTTCTATTTGCTTTGTTCTAATCTGAATGAATGAACGCACAGATGCGTGCTGTTGTGGAGCTACTACAGCTGGCAAAAAATACTGTTTAAATATGAATCGCGTTACTATGAATGAATGAACGCACAGATGCGCGCTGTTGTGGAGCTACTACAGCTGGCAAAAATACTGTTTTAATATGAATCGCGAATACAAAGAAAGATTACACTGGAAATATTGTTACAATTTTAAATGTTGTTGTAATTGTATAACCTTAAAAAAAAAAAAAAAAAAAAAAAAAAAAAAATATATATATATATATATATATATATATATATAAAAGGATAGATGTAAACAAAATCTTAAAAGGTTATTATAAGCCTTCTCTTTAAATAATTTTATTATGCTTTATTAGTGACACATTTGGGAAGAGAATATATTCCAAATCTGAAAATACAGTATGAGAACAATTAACTGCACAATTACTAGAAATGTTTACCTTGGATATTGTACAATTTGCAAGCAAAATTTGTGGAAAAAAACAACAAACCAGTTATATATTGTCCTTGCATTCTTGTGGCTCAGTCACACACCTGAATGAAAGGCTCATTACGTATGCAGCCTCATTATGCGGGCCCCATTGTCTCCGCAGGTGTGAATCACGCCCACCCGCATATGGCCTTTCCAAACAAAAAGTGTTTTACAAGATTTAAATCAATGTATTGTGTTATGTGAATGATTAGGCAGGATGATTTTCACATAATTTTGAAGAAAAAATTCTAGGCAACGTCATCCATTAGTCAAAAGTCTTATTTACATATATTTAGAATGTGTTTTATGGCCTTATTTCAGAAACTTTAGTTTTTTGTTTTTGAAAAAACCATGCATAAACATTATTCTATCAAAAATACAAACATGTACATGCAAGTTGTTCACATATTATGGTAGCCCTGTTTGTGCTAAATAGAGTGAATTTACACCTTTGCCATTAATATGTTTATAAGCAACTGAAAAAAGCACAAATGTCAGGGCATGTCAGAACATCTCAAGGACCCCAAAAACCCCTCAGACCCCAGAGGGTTAATATGCACTGTCCCTTTAATAAAAATTAAATAAGAAAATAAAAAAAACGGAGGAGACAAAGAAACTCTCTCCCGCTCAAAGTTTCTGAATTCTATTTGTCGTTCACCCAGTAAAGGTTGGACTAAGATTCTCTTATAGGAAGATGACGGTGCTCATTTCCCTCCTCTTCAAGTCCTTCTTCAAGCTTTTGTCTTCAAGTTTGTTTTGTCTCTCTAAGTTTGTCCTCTCTCCGAGTTTTGTTTTATGTCTTGCCTCGTTTTAGTCTCGTGCTTATTCATTTCTATCTACGAGTGAAATGGACTTAAACTGAGTTTCTGGCAACTTTGCTTACAAGTAAACTTTGAACTTCCTGCAAACGTCACACGCTCCGGAGAACCAAAAGAACGCTTCAAACTAACGGACACACCAAGGATGGACACTCACACACACACGCATTCTTGCTTTGAACAAAGACCCATGCAGGTATTATTTCTATTGAGATTTAAATGCATTTAAGGTTGTCTTTAAGGTGATTTGATTCTTTGCTGGCTTTCAAAAGCTAACTGTTTGTGATATTTTGCCATTCTGTGATCTTTCTTTCTTTCTTTCTTTCTTTCTTTCTTTCTTTACTTTCGTTATTCTGTTTATATATATTCTTTGTTAAATGTAGTTGTATGTTTTATATACGTTAATTTATTAAAAACCCATTATACACTTAATTGTCTCTGTCTGCAGCTCATTGAACAAAGCCTCTTAAATGTGTGATCATAAGCTACAAGCTTTATATTGTTGATTAGCCCTACAAGTTAGTAATCTTATAGAACAAGAAGGTTATGCTTCATAGCCAGAAGAAGGGCCTTTCTTGAGAGTTTATAAGAAGAAGAATACTCCCTGAGAGTTGATAAGAAGATTGTATGGTCGGTTCGGTGGACGAATGGAATATTCTATGTGGTTATTCTGAAATTTGATCTATAACCTATAGCCTAATTATAATTTGTTGTGGTTAATTATCTATATACAGATATACAAATATACAGGCTATATATTCCCTTTTTGGGCTAATTAAAATGTGCAGGTAATAATTGATCATGACGAGTAGGCTGTGATTAATTATTAAATATATATTCCCCTCATTTGAGTTGATTCGCTACACTTGTAAATGTGACAGATCGCTGTAGCGCCTCAGTTCAAGCGGCACGTGAACCCATCATCTCTTCTTTACCACTATTACTAGTTACAGTTTGTCTGAATTGCTAAAACGCATTTCTTGAAACCATCACTCACTTTCTCAAAACCTTAAACACAAAACCACATTTTCAAGCCACATTCAGAGAACCTCTGACTCTCCTGGCAAAATCGCACAATGCTCTCAGATCTTACACACATCAGTCAATATTATAAACACTACAGATCATTCATTAGACTCTACAGCGAGAAATGGAGAACGCAGAATCCAGAGCATGCAATTACAGGAAAAAAGTATATTGTAACAAAACACATTTTGCAATTACGTAAAAAAGTTAAGACAACTTACAGTAGTAAGGTGAATAAATACTGTATGCACTGCAAGTATATTATTGTACTGGATATTGTATAGTATCAAATGTCTGTATATTACAGGTTTTCTCAATTGCTAAAACACAATTTCTGAAACTTTGCTCCTTTTTCTGAAAACATTAAACACAAAACCTCATCTTAAAGCACTATTCACAAAACCTCCGCCTCAAAACAGTTTTACCTGTGTTCAAAATCAAACACTGCTCTCAAATCCTAAACAAAGTGTTCAAAATGATATACACTATCAAGCAGTCAATAAACAATACAACAAATAATAGAAAACACATTGTTCAAAACATATAGTTCGTAGTCGACGTCGACTGAATGGGATCACACCAGGGACCCAATTGTCTTCGAGTGTTCGAGCATGAGCAAATGAAAACTTTGCCTGCGTGACTTGCATCACACTCTCCACCCCGCGGAGTGGGTATAAATATGGAAGTGGATGCACGCACTAGTTGCCTTTTGCTTCGGAGCCGTTCGATAGTGTCTAAAGAGTGTTCTGAGAGATTTCTCTATGAGCGAGTGTGTCGGTGTTCTTCTGGAAGACCCTCCCAGTTCTGGTGGTTTCTACAGTGCAGTGCAGCAGTGGTCGCAAGCCTTTGAGGTCTCAACTGCTGTTTTAACAGCAACAAAGTAATTGTTTGTTTGTGTGTTGACGGTTGGTTGGGAGCAAAAAAGTGAGTGCTTCACTGTCTCAGTTTGCTGAGTTCAGTGTTGCCGCGGTCATTCCTGTGTGCTCCGGCACTGGTGATGGGAGCTATTTCTAAAAGAGCAACACGGGTGTGAGTGAGTCTTTTTCAAGATGCCATTCCATCCGTGCGTTTCTGGGTGCGGTAAGCTCTGTCCCCTTCTGACAGTCACGAAAGCTGTATCACGTGTCTGGGCCTTCAGCACGCTGAGGCAGCTTTCGTGGATTAGGGTTAGGGTTCCCATTGCGGGAATATGACCATCTCTGCATTGAGGTCGAGACTTGCCTTCGTTTGCGAAGATGCAGTCCCCACTCCCAGGCCCCGCTCTAGCGTCGCTTCTGGGTTACCTTCCCAGAAGAAACCTTGAGTGCCGTCTGATTTGGGTGACCTGAGGATTACAGTGAGGGGTAATCCACCCAGCAAAGCCCTGTGGATCCCTCCCGCCTCTCTCACGCTGCAGCTGGTGAAATGAAAAGTTAAAATATAACACCTTGCCTCCCCTCCTTACCCTCTTGGGCCTTTTTCTCTGGTGCTACTGCACTGCAGAGACCGCCCCTGAGCCATCGCAGACAGTGAGTTAAAAATTCTGTTTCTTAAGAAAGAGTTCTCCTGCTTGCATCGTCTCCGCTAGAGGGTAGGGACTTGCTAGCTTCAGTCAACGAATCGTGCCTGGAATTCGGCCGGCTAACTCTCACAGGTCGAGACCCCGGTCTGAATGTGTGCCCAAGGTTCCTACCTCTCCCACGGGACCAGGTGGTGAGCCTGCAAGCGCTGCCCCGGAGGAGGCAGACCCAGCCTGGCTTTTCTCTGTCCGTCCGCCTTAGTGCGGTTGTACGTAATCAGAATGCAAAGCCTAGACCTTAGACCAGCTCTATCTGTTATGGAAATCAGCAGAAGGGAAGGCTGTTTCTAAGCTGAGGTTGGCCCACTGGTGGTTGCCTTCGTCTTGGTGAGAAATCCCGAGATGCACGTGCCACCAGGGCGGTGAGCTCCTCCTAAGTGAGAGTAGTGCTCCCTCCTAGGTGTTGGCATATAGCGCCTTGCTGACAGATATTAAATAGAGTTGGGGGCTGGGCGACACCTATACACATCCTGTGTTTAGAACTGCTGCTTCCCGTGGGCTCCCTTCACATGAAGCCAGCTTCACCGTAAGCACAGTTCGAAGTGTCGGCTTGCTGCGCCATTCCCCTCCCATGGACTGGATATTTGCGCAATTTTGCTCCAGTAGAGTTCACCTAACTGAACCCTGTTGAGTTCCTCCAAACCCTGCGGCATCGGACATGGCGGAGCATCCGAAGCCAGGCCTATCACTCGTATACACTAGTGGAACTTGTGTTAGGCTGGGTACATTTGTTGCGATCACTACGGCAATCCCATATGTGTACTTTTCATGGCTCATCAGCGTTAAGCAACCTAGAGCGTGCATCCATTTCCGTATTTATACCCGCTTCAGGGAACGGTGGGTTGCATACGCAACCAGGACGTTCCTGAAAGATATATATGGACTGCTATTCTGTTTAGACTTACTCGTGACACCTTACTGTACCATCAAAAAGTTAATTTGTTACATACTGTATGACTGCACTTGATAAAAGTAAATGAAAAGAAAAGTAAAAAAAAAAAACATATAGTTCTCAGGGAGAAGTACATTTTTAATCTCAAAACAAATTTAATATTTTTCCGTCATATTCTTTTGATGAACGAAAACATGTTCTATCATAGTAGCTCAAAATGTATCAGAAATTACTACTCTGCTTTGCTCTTTTCAATATTTTATGTGTTCCTCCTCCTCTACCCCTATTTTTACAGTACTGTACCCTGCATCTCAAAAACTTGTCCTTTGTCTCTGTGATACTGTAATGTTTGTTCTTTGTTGATATGAACCTGCAACCAGTCAAAATCTATTGAGCAGTCCGTACTGTTAACAAATGGAAAGCACAATGTTCAGGGCCATACAATTTGTTCATTGTACAGTATAAAGCCTACAATGCACTGTACTACAGTATACAATACTAAAATCAAAGGAGTAAACGTGATCAGTGTGCTGCTTCTTGTCTTTGGGCATCATTTGAAACAAGTTAAATCAATTTTGAGTGGTTGTGTTCAGTCAATGACATGTGTTCTCTATATGTATTTAATTGTTGCCACTTGTGTTTACCAGTGTGGATGACATGTGCATTAGGGTGCAGAATGTGTTTTGAGAAGGAGAATGTGTTTAGAGTTTTGCTGAAAAGTCTAAGTGAGATCTGAAAATTGTGTTTTACCATGTAAAATGGTTTAAGGTATTGACAACAGACTGCACAATTAGCTAAATGAGTTCAGGCAACTGAGAACTTTGTTCAGCCAATGGGTTTTAGTGTTTTAGCAATTGAGAAAAACTGTAAGCACTTGTGTACTGTGAACATACAGTGACAAAACGGCAAAAGCCAAAGAGGTCAGAGTAAAAAACTGTAGATGAAAAGCATGTTCCAGTCACTCAGAAGAGTTGTGCAACTGTAGAATCACGCTCAGTGAGAGAGAGAGTGATTCTGCTTCAGCATCATGTCTTCATGTTGGGTTCAGACTGAGGACTTTATTTACATCACAGACACTGTCATCTCTGCAAGAGAAGGGAAAAACCCTGAAGCAGATCCAGCCTTGACCACACTATACACACCTGATCTTCCTCATCCTCCTCTTACACACCTGCTCTTCCTCCTCCTCCTCCTCCTCCTCCTCCTCCTCCTCCTCCTCTTCCTCCTCCTCCTCCTCTTACACACCTGCTCTTCCTCATCCTCCTCTTCCTCCTCTAACACACCTGATATTCCTTGTCCTCATCCTCTTTCTCCTTGTTCACCACCTCTTACAGCAGTGGTTCTCAACTCCAGTCCTCGGGACCCGTTGCTCTGCACATTTTGTATGTCTCTCTTATCTGACACACTCAGTTCAGTTCATGGAGTCTCTCCTAATGAGCTGATGATCTGGTTCAGGTGCGTTAAATAAGGGAGACAAACAAAATGTGCAGAGCAGCGGGTCCCGAGGACTGGAGTTGAGAACCACTGTCTTACACACACTCTTCCTCCTCTCCCTCTCTCACACACACACACTCTTCCTCCTCACCCAATTACACACACACTTTTCCTCCTTCCTCTTACACATAAACACTTCCTCCTTTTCCTCTTACACACACACTCTTCCTCCTCATCCTCCTCTTACACACACACTCTTCCTCCTCGTCCTCCTGTTACACACACACTTGTTGTAACTTTCAGAGAAGTCAGTTAATATTTCATTTTTATTTAATTATTTTGTTAAAGACTTTTAATTTGAAACTGCTTTGTAAAGAGTTGTTTGAGTGGAGACTTTTATTATGAAAAGCACAAAGTGACTCAGGAAGAAAGTTGTCTACACCGCATGGCAAGTTGAAGCTGTATTCCACATTTCTAATGAGTATTTAAGTTTATTTACTCATCTGAAGTTACAGAAGATATCACAAGATGCAAGATTAAGTTCTCCTTTGGTAATAAGCAGCCAATGAAGTAAATTTGTCATTTATATTGTATGTGATTAATGTGGATTGTGTTGCTGTGTGGAAAAGAGTGATATCTATACAAAGACTATAGTTTGCTGTTAAAGTGAATTTAACTCTGTTCGGAAAGTTTACAAAGACAACATTTATTTATTTGATTTATTTGTCTTTTTATATTCTTTATTTTTGTATATTTAGTTCTCACGGCATCTTGAGTTGGATGGTTATCCTCATGGTGAACCAGTCAATAAATCGCTTGTCATCAGAGAATCCTTGTGCTCCTAAAATTACTGAGGAGGACAAGTGTAACTCCCCCCTTACACACACACTCTACTTGGGTAAAGTTGGTCTTATATTCGCACATTCGGACGCGTTTAAACACTTTTTCAATAGTATGTGCAATAAAGCTACTTTTTGCAAATTCTAAGCAGCTACATGATCTTGACAACAAAGATGGTCAACTACTACATTTTCCACAATCGATAAAAATGGGCAAGTATTGTTTTAATGGCACACTTACTTGCGAATGTCCACTGAATGTCCAATGTAGTGTGGTGAACAAGATAGGGACCGTCTAAAAAGTTGTAATTTTTTTTCATTGTGTGCAAACAATAATAATAATAATAATAATAACTTTAATTTGTATAGCGCTTTTAAAAGTCAATTCTCAGAGCGCTTTACATAGACAATATTAAAATAGATAAAATAAGCATGAAATACAAACTATTACAGAGCATGCATACAAACAATATTATAAATCTAAAAAACAATTTAAAATCAATAAACAAAACATAGGTTATAGCAAAACCATAAAATATATCACATGGAGAACCACAACAATCACGTTTCACCCAAATGCTTCTTTAAAATAATAAGTTTTAAGGGATGACTTAAACAATTTCAAAGATGGAGCACTTCTAATTTGTGAGGGCAGTGAATTCCATACCTTTGGGGCAACCGAAGAAAACGCCCTATCACCCATTGTTTTAGGCGCGTTACCGGAACAACTAAGAGACCGGCATCGGCTGAGCGAAGATTACGTGTCGGAATGTAGGGTACTAAAAGATCAGAAAGATATTGCGGAGCAAGTCCATTTAACAGACAACTACATTTTAGCCAACTACAGATGTACCAGCAAATATCTCTAACATTATGTGTTCTAATGCTATAGAATGTCCTTTAGCAACAATAAAAACTGCATTATAATGATGGTGTTTAAAAAGGTGTTTAGGAAATAAGAAAGAATGAACATGTACATGAACTGTAATTTGGTAACAATCCAGACTGTAGAAAGTACAAAATCATGTGTAATCTCCTGAACATAGTTAATCGCTTCATTTTACAACTGTTTATATTAATTTATTTGAAATCAAGTGTTGGTTTTAATAATGACATATGATTTATTTCAATAGGTTTTGCAAGCATGGGCCGACTGTTCCAAAGCAAGTTGTATCGTCTTATCTGGACCTTACAGAACATACTACAGCCCATGTCTTGCTGTTTAATGCACCTCTGTTTTTCTGTTTTTAAGTGTAATAAAGACTTTACAGTGAAACAGTGTTCTCCAGGTGTTGAATAAAAAGAATGGCTAAACTATCTTTTATGTTTTCCTGTTGTATAGCATCTTCATTTAACATTAAACTCTCACGTCATAATAACACAATTCATGTGCATTGATTGATGTTTACAGTCCTGCAGAAATATCACTGTCCGTGGTACTGAATCCATCAGATTATTGACAAGTACTCAGAGAGCATGACAGCAAACATGATGTTTATTTTGGGTGTGAAGGGTGTGGATTTTGGAATAAACTGCTGCTTCAATGTATATGTAATGAGTGATTATAATCAAGGTTTTCTTTCTAAATATTACATGAGTTAATACTTGTGAGATAAAACTTTGTTTTAGAAGTTACCAGTGTGATTACTGAAATATTCTTTTCACGTTGTCGAATGCGCATGCGTCGCGTCTGAACGCGTTGTTGTCTTTGGAGCTCCATCGATTTGATTTATAATTCTTGATTTTACTCTTTAAACTTACTTACAACAAACATTTTCTACTTTTCCTCACTGAGAAGCACTACTGCTCAAACCTCATAGTTACAACGCGGACTGTTGAGCAGACACGTCTCAAGCCTATTAGTGATCCAACGCTGGATACTCCTATAGGTTACGTCTGTGGATCATGGCTGAACGCGTCTTCTCAACACTCACAAACATTTTTCGCCTATCATGCATCTACTCTACACCCGTACCACTAAAAAGACGGATTATATCTAAGACTTCAGTCATAAATTAGTATTAATATTGTTAGCATCACTGGTAGCGTAGTTGCTAACTTACTGTCCATCTGTTAAAATGACTAATATATCAGATGTAAGTAGTCTTCCTTTTGGTGCAGGTGAGGACACATTTGAGCTGCACGCGGTGCAGTCTGAGCTGGAAGCTGTTGAGAAACAGATCCACGACCTTTTAGTGAGACAAGGCGAACTGATAGACCGGCGGTTAGCTCTTGAAACATCACGCGCCGATGCACACAAATCAGAGATTAACGTTACTAACCCGCTGATTCCGACCTCGTCTACTCCGTGCGTTACTCAGCATAGGTCGCGATCAGCCATGGTCTCGTTCACTCCGGCTCCAACACGCCACCACGAAGCCTGGACAGCGGAAGACGCGAGTCAGGTCTAGACCAAGACCCTCTCCGACCCTCCCGGTTTTCGAGTTATCCACACAAAACCGCTTCTCCCCTCTTCGCGAAACAGAACGCGATGCTGTGATCATCGGCGATTCCATCGTTCGGCACGTCCACGCTACATTAGGTAAAAGTAAGGTGCACAGTCACTGCTTTCCTGGTGCTCGTGTTTCTGAAATCGCTGCTCATGTTCCCGAGATTCTGAACGATACAAGCGCGTCGGAACTGTGGTCTTGCACGCGGGAGTGAATGACATCAGGCTGCGCCAGACGGAAGTTCTGAAGAAAGACTTCAGGAATCTATTTGATACGGTACGCAGCACATCGCCTGATATAACGATCATTGTGTCAGGACCGCTTCCCACGTACCGTCTAGGACATGACAAGTTTAGTAGATTATTCGCTCTAAATGAATGGTTAACGTCATGGTGCAATGAGCAGAAACTGCTCTTTGTAAATAATTGGAATCTGTTTTGGGAGCGTCCTAGGCTTTTCCGTGCTGATGGCTTACACCCAAGCAGATTCGGAGCGGATCTTCTGTTGGATAACATATCCAAATTGTTAAATACCTTTTGACTAGTAACCAAAAGTCCAAATCATAGTCTCTGCTGCACCAAATTAACTGATATAAATACTAGTGTAGAACATTGCATAGAAATTGTGTCTATTCCTCATTTAGTGAGATCAAATAATAAATCTACTGTAGGATCTAGGAAAAATCTAATTGTTATTAAAACAGAAAATGTTGCTATTAGTAAACAAAAATAATTTCTAAAGCTAGGTCTTTTAAACATTAGCTCACTCAAACCTAAGGCAGTTATTGTAAATGAAATAGTCACAGATAATAGCATCGATGTACTTTGCCTTACTGAAACCTGGCTGAAACCAAATTATTATTTCGGTCTTAATGAGTCTACACCATCAGGATACTGTTATAAGCATGAGCCCCGTCTGATTGGTCGTGGCGGCGGTGTTGCAACAATCTATAGAGATATTATTAATGTTACCCAGAAAACAGGTGACAAGTTTAATTTGTTTGAAGTACTTGTACTAAATGTTACGCTTTCAGATTGATATTTAATTTTAATTTTATCAATCAATAAATTCCATTAGAAACAAACCTTGTTGTATTATTTTAATTTAATACTGTGAAGCTGCTTTGATACAATCTGTATTGTGAAAAGCGCTATACAAATACACTTGACTTGACTTGACTTGACATTAATTCACCAAAGGGATTTTTTTATTATCCAAAGAGTGTAGTGCTTTTCTAATGACCGGGCTGACTTGCTCCAGGTAAAATTTCCACCATAACTCGCATACTGTACGTACAATTATCAAATGTTTATTAAAAAAATTACTGTAATTCCCCTGAAGTATTCTTTTCATGTTTCAAAGGGTGTAGTACTTTCCTAGTGACCTGACTGAAGTATTCCAGGTGAAATTTTGACAATATCTCCCTTACTGTACGTACTATTGTCAATTATGTTTATGAAAAAATTACTGTAATTCACCTAAAGTATTTTTTCGTGTTCCAAAGGGTGTAGTGCTTTCCTAGTGACCTGACCTGTAAGATGGCGGCACGGCAGTAGCGCGCAGCGGCCGCTCCGGAGCCAAAAAGGTGCTAATTTGTTTATTTCGTGTTGTAGCGCGTTTATTTTACTGAGTATATGGACTTCGGCGCAAATGGTGTTCGTATTTATCACCGACAGACACTTTTGCAACTCAATAAACCGGCAAACTTCATCCAGAATGAGCTGCGTGAGAAGCTACGTGACCTCGGCTTGCTTCAGAAACCAGGCCTCCAGTCCTCGCCGTTGCCTGATGCCAGTGGCCGGAGAAGGGGGCATCGCAAGCGGTGCGTGAGGAAGCGGAAGCGCGGCAAGCGGGCGGGTGTCTGTGCTAGGCTAAAAATAAACCCCAGTCGGCCGGCTCTTCCGTCCATCATCTTATCAAACGTCTGCTCCCTGGAAAATAAACTGGACTACATCCGACTCCAACAGACTACACAGCGTGAGTTCAGGGATTGCTGTGTCTTTATTTTCACTGAGACATGGCTCAGCGACAGATTTCCAGACGCTGCCATTCAACTAGACGGGCTAGCCACGTTTCGCGCCGACAGAAATGCAGCTCTGTGTTTACATCAACACGGAATGGTGTAAGAACTCTGTGCTAGTTTCTAGCTTTTGCTCATTGTTGCTGGAGATTGTGACTGTTAGATGTAGACCTTTTTATTTACCGCGGGAATTCACCACTGTTTTTCATTATCGGAGTGTACATTCCACCTAGTGCTAATGCTAAGGAAGCGCTATGGGAACTGTATGCAAAGATCAGTGAACTGCAAAATACACACCCGGATGGACTGTTTATTGTTGCTGGAGATTTCAACCATGCAAATCTCAAGTCAGTGCTTCCTAAATTCCATCAGTATGTGGACTTTGCAACGAGAGGGAAAAACACGCTGGATCTTGTTTACACAAACATCCCCGGCGCATATCGGGAAGAGCCCCGCCCCCACCTCGGCTACTCAGACCACATCTCTGTTATGCTAATTCCAGCATACAGACCACTCGTCAGGCGTTCAAAACCGGTTCTGAAGCAGGTAAGAACCTGGCCAGCAGGAGCCATCTCTGCTCTTCAGGACTGTTTCGAGAACACTGACTGGAACATGTTTAGGGAGGCTGCGACTTACGGCGACTTCACCGACTTGGAGGAGTATACATCATCAGTGACCAGCTACATCTACAAGTGCACCGATGACGTCACTGTCTCCAAGAGCATCATCTCACAACCTAACCAGAAACCGTGGATTACTGCGGAGGTGCGTGCACATCTGAGGTCCCGAGTCTCCGCCTTCAGAGCGGGGGACATGGTCGCCCTTAGAAGAGCAAGGGCCAAACTGTCTCGGGCCATCAGAGAGGCAAAGCGCGCAGACGCCCAAAGAATCCACAATCACTTCAGAGACAGCGGTGACACACGGCGCATGTGGCAGGGCATACAAGCCATCACCAACTACAGGACTTCATCACCTGCCTGTGATGGTGACGGCTCCCTTCCGAATACGCTAAATAGCTTCTATGCACGGTTCAACATGTGGAACAACGTGACGGCGAGGAAGACCACCCCTCCTCCGAATGACCAGGTGCTGTGTCTCACCACGGCTGATGTGAGGAAAACTCTGCGCAGAGTCAACTCACGTAAAGCTGCTGGACCAGACAACATCCCAGGCAAAGTGCTCAGAGAATGTGCAGAACAGCTGGCAGATGTTCTCACCGACATCTTTAACATTTCTCTGAGCAGCACCATCGTTCTCACATGCTTCAAGTCTACCACCATCGTCCCCGTGCCGAAGAAGTCTTCTCTGTCCTGTCTAAATGACTACCGCCCGGTCGCACTTACACCCATCATCATGAAATGCTTCGAGCGGCTCGTCATGAGACACATCAAGACCCTGCTGCCCCCCTTAATGGACCCATTGCAGTTTGCGTATCGTCAAAACCGTTCGACGGATGACGCCATTTCCACAACACTCCACCTGGCACTGACACACCTTGACAAGAAGGATACTTACGTCAGAATGTTGTACATAGATTTCAGTTCAGCATTCAATACAATCATTCCCCAGCACCTGATCGGGAAGCTGAGCTTGTTGGGCCTGAACACCTCCCTCTGTAACTGGATCCTGGACTTTCTGACCGAAAGACCTCAGGCAGTGCGGATCGGGAACTATATCTCCAGCATCATCACACTGAGCACTGGGGCCCCTCAGGGGTGTGTGCTCAGTCCCCTGCTGTTCACGCTGCTGACTCATGATTGTGTAGCGACACACAGTTCCAATCATATTATCAAGTTTGCTGATGATACGACCGTGGTGGGTCTTATCAGCAAGAACGACGAGTCAGCATACAGAGAGGAAGTGCAGAGGCTAACGGACTGGTGTAAAGACAACAACCTGTCTCTGAACGTCGATAAGACAAAAGAGGTGGTTGTTGACTTCAGGAGGACACGGAGCAATCACTCTCCGCTCAGCATCGACGGCTCTTCTGTGGAGATCGTCAAGAGCACAAAATTCCTGGGTGTCCACCTAGAAGAGAACCTCACCTGGTCCCTCAACACCAGCTCTCTGCACAAGAAAGCCCAACAACGTCTTTTCTTCCTGAGAAGGCTGAGAAAAGCCCAGCTTCCACCACCAATCCTCACCACCTTCTATAGAGGAACCATTGAGAGTATCCTGAGCAGCTGCATCACTGTCTGGTTTGGCAATTGTACCACATCTGACCGCAAGACCCTACAGCGGATAGTGAGGACAGCTGAGAAGATCATCGAGGTCTCTCTCCCCTCTATCGAAGACATATACATCACACGCTGCATCTGTAAAGCCACCAGCATTGTGGCTGACCGAACACACCCCTCACACTCACTCTTCACCCTACTGCCATCTGGAAAAAGGTACCGAAGCATTCGGGCACTCACATCCAGACTATGTAACAGTTTTTACCCACAAGCCATCCGTCTCCTCAACACAAAGGGACTGGACTGATATACACACACACACACACACACATACCCACCTACCTGATTTGCTCTGATTTACACTTGCTGCTGCAATCTTAAGAATGTCAGTTGTTTTTACTGTTGTTTACTGTTGCTCTTCCTATTACTTCAACTCATACCTCATCACAAAAAGTACTGTAACGTGTTACGTTGTTGTGTTTTTCTGTAGCTCTTTTTGATTGCACATTTGCACATGCACTTTGCTGTCTGTTTCTTTTGTGTTGTTAATTTATGTTGTATGTTCATGAAAAAATTACTGTAATTCACCTAAAGTATTTTTTCGTGTTCCAAAGGGTGTAGTGCTTTCCTAGTGACCTGACTGAAGTACTACAGGTGAAATTTCCACAATAACTCGCATACTGTACGTGCCATTGTCAAATATGTTTATGAAAAATGAACTGTAAATGACCGTAACTATTTTTTCGTGTTCCAAAGGCTGTAGTGTTTTCCTACGGACCAGACTGACTTACTACAGGTGAAATTTTGACAAAAAGTCCCTTACTGTACGTACTTTTGACAAATATGTTTTTGAAAAAAATACTGTAATTCACCCAAAGTATTTTTATGTGTTCCAAAGGCTGTAGTGTTTTCATACGGATCAGACTGACTTACTACAGGTGAAATTTTGACAATATCTCCTTTACTGTACGTACAATAATCAAATATGTTTATGAATTAATTACAATAATTCACCTAAAGTATTTTTCCGTGTTCCAAGGCTGTAGTACTTTTCTAGTGACCAAACTGACTTGCTACAGGTGAAAATTTGACAAAATGTCCCTTACTGTACAATTATCAAATATTTTTATGTAATAAACATATTATTACATGTGTTTATTACATATGTTTATGTAATAAACTGTAATTCACCTATAGTGTTTTTTTATATATATTCCAAAGATTGTAGTGCTTTCCTAGTGACCACACTGACTTACTCCAGGTGAAATTTTTACAATACCTAATAATACTGTTTTACATAATAATATAATACTGTAATTCACTAAAAGGGGTTTTGTTTTTTTGTTTTTGAAAATTTTATTTAACTTTTTTCAAATACAATAACAAACATCCAACAAAACACTAATGAAGCAGCAGTAACAACAAAAACCACAACAAAAAGAAAAATAAATGAATAAATAAATAAAAAATAAATAAAAAATACAAATAAAAAATTACAAATGGAGATACAATGAAAGACAGTTAGAAAATTAACTATGAAATCAAGACATGCGGTATATTTATATAATTCAAAAAGGGTTTCCAGATTTTATAAAATAATTCACCCTTGTTTCTCATTGAATATGTGATCTTCTCTAAGGGTACACAGCTGCAAATCTCCGACAACCACATTCCAATAGGCACATCAGTGTCTGCTTTCCATTTCAAAGCAATACATTTTTTAGCTATTATTAACAACATTTCAGTAAGCTTAATAGCTTGTCTGTTTCGGAGATTAGAATTGGTAAAATTGCCTAATAAACATACCTCTGGATCCATTGGAAAGTCAATTCCATGAATCTGTGATATACTATTACATACTTGTACCCAGAACACCTTAACTTTAGGACACAACCAGGTGGAATGCAAAAATGTCCCTTCTTCTGTACCACATCTGAAGCAGAGGGGTGAAATACTGTTATTAAATGTATGTAATCTAGATGGAGTATAGTAAAGCTGGTGTAAAAAATTAAACTGAATTAATCTATACCTAGAATTCAAGGTTGATGTGACCCCATCTTTACATAATTGACCCCACAGGTCTGCATCTATTCTTACCCCCAAATCCTGCTCCCATTTCTTTCTGGATTTATCTGGGTCATCTAAAGGCTGATTTGAGATAAGAGCTTCATATATTCTAGAGATAGTTTTATATAGTGGTTTATCGGAGTAACAGAGTTGCTCAATAAATGTCAAATCTGGTAATTTAGGATAAGTTTTTGCTTTGACTCTTAAACAATCTCGTAATTGTAGATAACTAAAGAATTCTTTATTACTCAAATTATATCGATTCTTTAACTGTTCAAACTACATTAAAACATCACCGTCAAAACAATGCTCTAACAGTGTAATTCCTTTATCTGCCCATATCTTAACATTTTTGTTTTGATGACACATTGGTAGCAATCTGTTCCCCCATAAAGGTGTTTTAGGGGAAAGAAAATTATCCTGTCCCAGCAGAGACCGCAGTTTTTTCCAAGTCTGAACTGAATGTCTAATCATGGGATTATTAGTTCTTGTTTTAATCAGTCTATCATCCCATGTATATAAAATATTGGCAGGACATTCTTCTTTTATCTCAGATTTCTCCATATTCAGCCAAGAGGGAAAGGGGGTATTAGCAAACATCTGAGCTAAGTACCTGGATTGGGCTGCCCAATAATACATCTTAAAATTGGGAAGTCTCAGTCCTCCTTGCTTATAATCCAAAGACAGTTTATCAAGGCTGACCCTAGGTGTTTTACGATGCCAAATAAATGATCTTATTAACTTATTAAGAGAAGTGAAAAATGAATTAGGGTTTAATATTGGAAGAGATTGAAACATATATAAGAATTTGGGCAAAATATTCATTTTAACAGCATTTATTCTACCAAGTAATGTGAGTGGTAGATCCATCCAGTTGGTTAAATCTCTACCCACCTTCTCTAAAAGACTGGCCAAATTGAGTTTATAGAGATTCTTTAAGTCACCATCTACCTGAATACCCAAATATTTAATTCCAGTAGGAGAGCACTTAAAGGAAAAGCCGTCCAGTGCAGTAGAGTCGAACCCTGATAATGGCAAAATGACACTCTTGTCAATATTCACTTTGTATCCAGAGAAAGTGCTATATAATTGTAACACACTCTGTAGATTTGACAAAAGGTCTATGGGGTCAGTAAGAAATAAAAGAATATCATCTGCAAATAATGATATTTTATGCATTTCAGGGCCGATTCCAAAGCCTTTTATATCAGAGTTGCATCTAATAGCCTCGGCTAGAGGTTCGATAGCCAGTGCAAAGAGAGCTGGGCTTAGGGGGCATCCTTGCCTACATCCTCTGTACAAGGGAAATGTAGCAGAAGTAATTCCATTAGTAACTATTTTTGCTTTAGGAGATTTATAAAGTGAATAAATTAGGTCAATATATGCAGCTCCAAATCCAAATTTTTTCAGCACTTCAAAAAGATATAGCCACTCGACGCGATCAAAAGCCTTTTCGGCATCAAGAGAAACAGCTACTCCCGGTATGCGTTTTTCTTTAGCAGTATGAATGACATTGAATAGTCTCCTCAAGTTGTTTGCTGAAAGTCTCTCCATTACAAAACCAGTTTGGTCTGGGTTAATCAGCAGAGGAAGACGGGTTTCTAACCTCTTGGCTATCATTTTAGTAACTAATTTATAATCCACATTAAGGAGAGAAATTGGCCTATAGGACGCACATTTCAGCGGATCTTTACCTTTTTTGTATATTACAGAAATTATTGCATTGGAGAAAGAGTCTGGAAAACACTTGTCCGTCCTAGACTGGTCAAGTACTTCCATCAAGTATGGCACAAGCAAATCTTTAAAAACTTTATAAAATTCGGATGGGAAGCCATCTTCACCCGGAGATTTATTATTAGGCATTATAAGAATGGCTTCAGTCAACTCAGAGGCAGAAAAAGGCTGATCCAAATCAAACCTGTCCTCCTCTGAAAGACATGGTAATGTCACGGTTTTGGTCTGGTTTTGTTTTTGTCATGTTTGCTTCCTTGTCTGTCATGTGATCCCTTGTAGTCATGTGATCCTGCCATGTGTCTTGTCATGAGTTCATTGTCTGATTGTTTGATCATTGTTCACAGGTGTCCCTTGTCTAGTCATTAGTCTTGTGTGTATTTAGCCCTCATGTTTGCCGTGTGTCGCTGTCTTGTATTGCTGATGTAACCACGTAGTAAGTTCTTGTTCCTGAGTTTGTTTTTGCCATGCCTCGCCATGTTTTTGTTTCTATGTCTGTTTCTGATTTTCATTAAACTGCATTTGGGTTCTACTTAAACTTGCTTCCAGTGGACCTCTTATTACATAATACAAGACCACAACTATGAACCCAGCAGTTGAGCTCCTTCGTCTTCGTCAGGACAACCGGACCGTAGAGGATTATGTCAAGGACTTTTGCGAACTCTGTCACAAGGTAGATTTTAATGATGTAGCACTCAAGGACATTTTTAGACATGGTTTAGACGAACCTTTGCGCTGTGGACTGCCTGGGGGAAAAATTCATTTCTCACTTGAACAATACATGGATTATGCTCTATTATTGAGCGGTTCCTCATTTACTGTGGGTTTTGAGGAGAAGCCCCACAAATCCACAGTATCCGCCATGCCTGAGTCTCTCCACGCCTTGCCTGAGTCTCTCCACGCCTTGCCTGAGTCTCTCCACGCCTTGCCTGAGTCTCTCCACGCCTTGCCTGAGTCTCTCCACGCCTTGCCTGAATCTCTTCACGTCATGTCTGCCAAGCCTGAATCTCTTCACGTCATGTCTGCCAAGCCTGAATCTCTTCACGTCATGTCTGCCAAGCCTGAATCTCGTCACGTCATGTCTGCCAGGCCTGAATCTCTTCACGTCATGTCTGCCAAGCCTGAATCTCTTCACGTCATGTCTGCCATGTCTGGGTCTCTTCACGTCATGCCTGCCAAGCCTAAATCTCTTCTTGTCATGCCTGCCATGTCTGGGTCTCTTCACGCCACGTCGGCCGCCGAGCCTGAACCTGAGCCCTCAGTTATGGCTACACTAACAATTATGGCCACAGCCATATGGTGTGTGTGGTCGGTGCACACATTTGATGTTCACGTCACGTCTGCCGAGCCAGAGCCTGTTCACGTCACGTCTGCCGAGCCAGAGCCTGTTCACGTCACGTCTGCCGAGCCAGAGCCTGTTCACGTCACGTCTGCCGAGCCAGAGCCTGTTCACGTCACGTCTGCCGAGCCAGAGCCTGTTCACGTCACGTCTGCCCAGCCAGCGCCTGATCTCGCCACGTCTGCCCAGCCAGCGCCTGATCTCGCCACGTCTGCCCAGTCAGCGCCTGATCTCGCCACGTCTGCCCAGTCAGCGCCTGATCTCGCCACGTCTGCCCAGTCAGCGCCTGATCTCGCCACGTCTGCCCAGCCAGCGCCTGATCTCGCCACGTCTGCCCAGTCTGAGCCTGATCTCGCCACGTCTGCCCAGCCAGCGCCTGATCTCGCCACGTCTGCTCAGTCTGAGCCTGATCTCGCCACGTCTGCCCAGTCTGAGCCAGTCCTATACCCCCTGGCTCTCCCCAAGAAAATTTTGGGAGGGGGTAATAGGATCATGGATAGGACCATGGAGGCGGCGACGCTATGGTCTCCCACACATCCAGATCCACCCTGGCCACCGGAGCTGTCTGGTCCACCCTGGCCACCGGAGCTGTCTGGTCCATCCTGGCCACCGGAGCTGTCTGGTCCACCCTGGCCACCAGAGCTGTCTGGTCCACCCTGGCCACCGGAGATGTCTGGTCCACCCTGGCCACCGGAGATGTCTAGTCCACCCTGGCCACCGGAGATGTCTGGTCCGCCCTGGCCGCCGGAGCTGTCTGGTCCGCCCAAGCTTCGTCACGGCCCTGGTCCGCCCAAGCTTCGTCACGGCCCTGGTCCGCCCAAGCTTCGTCACGGCCCTGGTCCGCCCAAGCTTCGTCACGGCCCTGGTCCGCCCAAGCTTCGTCACGGCCCAGGCCCGCCCACGTCTCGTCACGACCCAGGTCCGTCCACGTCATGCCACGTCCCTAGCCCTGTCCCCCTGCACGGGCCTGGCCCACCATCCCTCCCCCAAGACCGCCTCCGCTCCACCACCCACCTGGACTTTTGTGTTGCTGGGCGTCGGGAGACGCCCTTAGAGGGGGGGATTCTGTCACGGTTTTGGTCTGGTTTTGTTTTTGTCATGTTTGCTTCCTTGTCTGTCATGTGATCCCTTGTAGTCATGTGATCCTGCCATGTGTCTTGTCATGAGTTCATTGTCTGATTGTTTGATCATTGTTCACAGGTGTCCCTTGTCTAGTCATTAGTCTTGTGTGTATTTAGCCCTCATGTTTGCCGTGTGTCGCTGTCTTGTATTGCTGATGTAACCACGTAGTAAGTTCTTGTTCCTGAGTTTGTTTTTGCCATGCCTCGCCATGTTTTTGTTTCTATGTCTGTTTCTGATTTTCATTAAACTGCATTTGGGTTCTACTTAAACTTGCTTCCAGTGGACCTCTTATTACAGGTAAGTGGATTGAGGATAAGAAAGAATCCATTTGTGTACTATCTGTACATGACTGAGAAGTATATAAGTCTGTGTAATATTGCTTGAATGCATTATTAATCTCTACAGGAATATATGTTTCCGCGTTACCTGTATTTATAGCATTTATCGTTCGTTTCTGTTCATCACGTTTTAATTGCCAGGCCAAAACTTTATGTGCTTTCTCGCCAAGCTCATAATAACGCTGATTAGATCCAATAATAGCCCTCTCTGCCTGGTAGGTGTTCATCTTATTATACTCCATTTTTTTATTAAGTAATTCCCTATAAACATCCTTATTCTGATCCTTATGGTATAGTTTTTCAAGTGCTAAGATTTCGGATTCTAGCTCATTCAATTTGGATTTTTTTGATTTTATTAACCCCTTAGTATATGCAATACAATGGCCCCTAAGATAAGCCTTTAAAGTGTCCCATAATATGAAGCTATTAGAACAAGAACGTTTATTTGTAGACGTAAAAATATCGATTTGTTCTCTAATAAATTTTTGGAATTCCAATTGTCTAAGAAGAATTGGATTCAGCCTCCACCTATAAGTTCGTCCTATTTTTTTCTGGGATGGACAATGACATTACAAGGGGAGAGTGGTCACTCAATAAACGAGGAAGATATTCAACATCCATCACACAATATAAAAGTTGGGTGGATAACAAAAAATAATCTATACGGGTGTGTGTATCATGAGGATGTGAATAAAAAGAGCAATCTCTATCTTGAGGATGTTCATGCCTCCAAACATCAGTTAGATTTAAATCTCTCATAAAAGCAGTGGTTGATTGAGCTGCTTTAGAAAGAGGCAATGGTCTGGTTGAAGATCTATCAAGTACATTGTCAAGACAAAAGTTAAAGTCCCCACCTACCAAAAGTGAGCCTGATGATTGAGCGATTTGAAGGAAAACATTTTGCATAAACAAGTGATCATCAATATTTGGCGCATATATATTTAACATTGTCCACTGTTCAGAGTACATATGTCCTTGTATCATTACATATCTTCCTGACGGGTCGAGTACCGATTTTGTAACTGTAAAAGGGATATTTTTATTTATCAGTATAGCCGTTCCCCTTGACTTAGAATTAAACGAGGATGCAAACACTACCCATTCCCATTGACCTACCCATTCTCTTTTTAATTTTTTATGCTCAGAATCCGTTAAATGGGTTTCCTGCAGAAAAACTATTTCTGCCCCCAACTTCTTAAGGTACATATAGACTCTTTTTCTTTTAACTGGACTATGTAGACCCTTAATATTAAATGTCACAAATTTCAAAGGCTTTGTTGTCATGTATAATCTATGGTATCAAAATCACCATATAAAACACCCTCATAAAAAATAAACATTATCCTGATTGATCCACTGTCACCCTGTATTTTAAATGTTGACATGTATCTCTCCGAAAAGGAAATAAATAAAATAAACATGATAATAATAATAAAAGAAAAACACATATAAACCCTGCTAAAGCTGCTGAACCAGAACTATCAGCAGCTGAGTGGAAAAAAAAAACCGTTGAGAAACGAATAGCTCGCACTTCCTTCCCAAGCAAAAATGAAGGGCTACCCCGAGCTCCCTTTATATTTAAAACACACTGATATAAGCAACAGTCATTTACAGTGTTGGGGAAGTTACTTTTAAAAAGTAGTGTTTGCTCGTTACTCGTTACTTTTTAAAAAAAGTAATCCGTTACTTTACTTAGTTACCCCATTTGGAAAGTAACTTTTTACGTTACTCGTTACTATTACGTTACTTTTATGTTGTTTGACTTTGGGCAGAACCCAATATCTGTTCCTAAATATGTAGACATAAAGTTATACAATGCAAGACATAACAGGTAATTATTTTGTGCTCTTTATTATAAAAAATAGTATCAATTTCGAAAGAAAAAAAGTCCTTCTCATTGGCGCTGCTGTGTGCGGCAACTTTTATTCTCAGCCGGCTCTGCATCATGGGGTAGAGTGCAACACTCCGCGATGAGCAGCGCGCCCGCACCACTTCTCTCCGCTCCGCTCCCCCTATCCACCGAACTTTAAATTTCGGCAACAGCCAATAAAGCGCTCCTGCTCTCTAACACCGGTGCGAATCGCGTCTTGATAGCATAGGACAAAATTATATAGAAGACATAAGCTTAGTTTTCAGACATACCACTCACTCTAAGGGAGTAGGAGAAAAAAAAAGAGATTTTGAGAGAAAAAAATATATTTTGTTTAAAAGTACACATATTCAAGCTTTCTATATATTTCTCAGGTCTGTGAGACAAGTATAGCTTATCTGAGTTTCGGTTCATTTACAATATGGAGACGAGCTCAGTTCACGCGCTGGTGCCGTCATGATTATTTTGCGTGCCATATTTACTTATTTATTAAATTCAGGCAATTAATTGGTTGGTAAAACATTGATTAAAATTAAGATACAATTAATACACAACGAAATTCGTTTTAAAGAAAGTCTTTCTACAAAAACAAACTTAATAAAGTGGTCTAAATCATGTCTGCCCACTCCATTTATCTCCCGATATATTGCACAAAATTATGATCTTACTCATGCTTTTCACTTTTCATATAATCAACATAGATTAAATTATTTATTTATTTATTTTATTTAAACATAAATATGAAACTAAATAGTTTTCTTTAATTTACTTCTTATTAAATTCAGGCAATTGATTGATAAAACATTGATTAAAATTAAGATACAATTAATACAAAACGAAATTCACTTTAAATACAGGTTTTCTGCAAAAACAAACTTAATAAAGTGGTCAAAATCATGTCTCCACACAAAATTGTTATTTTATTTAATTTAAACATAAATATGAAACTAAATCGTTTTCTTCAGTTCTCAACAGTTCTCTTCTCTCAAGCGCGCAGCTGAGGCAGTGTCGCTGTCAAATATATCCATGGGAAAAGTAACGTTGCGCCGAATTGAAAAAGGAACTATGTTTCGTTACCAAATTTTTAGTAGTAACGCGTTACACTACTTTTTACCCGAAAAAGTAGTTACGTTACTGTAACGCGTTACTTTGTAACGCGTTACACACAACACTGGTCATTTATAATAATGCCCCAAACATATTGAACTCTATTACAAATCTAATCAAGTGCAGCCGCCCGTCAGAGAAAAACTGTCCAAGTCTGTTTTTTTTTTTCAGTCCATTATCAGATGAAGCCCCTCACTGATATTGTACAAGGAAAAGAGAAAAACAAAATACAGTAGGCCCAACTCAATACTTGGGGAAAATAAACCAAAATAGGCCTTTACCCATTCAAAAAATAAAAATAAATAAATCGCAGGCGACCAAAGAATATTAAGTAAAGTTCCCAAAATATCAGTTTAACATAATCACTCACCCGTCCAGATCTAACAACTAATCGCTGAGTCAAATCGATCTGGGACAAGTATGAGACTGTATCCATCCCAAAACGTCGCACACTCCGCCACGTCAACTACAACTTCAGTCACGTTCCGACAGAAACTTGAGGGCTTCGTCCGACGTGTGACAGAATCGTGTTCCACCATCCTCCGTAAAAATGCGAATACGAGCGGGATATACAAGATGACAATTGACATTCTTCTCCTTTAATGCCTTAAGTGCTGGAATCATCCCTCTTCTGCGGGTCATCACGTCTGATGAGAAATCCGGGAAAAAGCTGACTCTCTTTCCATCAACAGAAATTGGTGCTTTATCTCGGGCGATACGAAGGATACTTTCACGGTCCTGGAATTGCAGAAGTCGAATCAGGATGGGCCGCGGAGCCTTTCCCGGGACTCGCACTGCCGGAACGCGGTGTGCACGCTCGATGACAATTGGAGCGCCGAGGTTCTTTTCTCCCAACACGCTCGGCAGCCATGTCTTAAAGAATTCAACCGTATCCCGACCTTCAACTCCTTCACTCAGTCCAATCAAGCGGATGTTATTTCGCCTGTTGTAGTTCTCTATATATTCCAGCTTATTTCTGAGAACCTCGTTTTCTTTTTTGATGAGATCGAGAGACCGCTCACTTCCCGAAACTGCATCTTCCACATCACTGATTCTTTGCTCGGCCGTAGTGATCCGGCTTTGCATAGACGAGACAGACATGGTCAGGGTATCAATTGAACCCTGAATGGAGTTGCGAAGTTCCGACATTTGAGAGATCAGCTCTTGCTTAACACTCCCAATGATCTCCCGAAACTCTTTCAGCGCGACGGCGAGAACCCCCGCTGAACTTTCCCCCTCAGAGACGATCCCCTCAGCAGCCATTTGCGGAGACTTTCTCTCAGTAGTTTCGGCGGCTTTATGCTCATCTTTCCTGGGTTTTGGTCGATGCTCCATTGTTCCGCGTTGCACACAAGTATCAGATATTTTTTTTTACAACTATTTGGGCAATGCTTCAGTGTTTAATTCAACATATATTAGGTGATTTCTAGAGAGCTCTCTTGGGTACGTCTAACTACCTCGAGCGCATCACGTGACTCCCAGGCACGTTGATTTTCTCGGGTTTTGTTTGTTTAAGGTTGTAGTACATTAATAGGGGCTACATTATTATTAACAGTAGTGACTGAACCAACCGCATTGGTGCAGCAAATCTGACATATAATGAACAGCAAGATCATGGAGGAATTCAAGATACTGTACAGTGCACTGTTTTATTTCTATTATCTTTCTAATTGTTCTTGGAATACCACTGGGATTATACATAAAAGTTTTGCTGTTGTTGATCCTCTCTTGGTTTAAATTGTTCTTATGTTATCATAAACCCTTTAACTGATTGTTTTGTCAAGTACTTTTTACTTCACTTTATTTTCTTTTAGTGAAGTGACGTAAAAGTTTAAGTAAAACAAATGTGTGTTTGAATACTATTTTAAATGTTTTCAGTCAGGACTACTTTGGGTAAACAAAAATATTTAAGCAATTGAACATGTTATTTAATATTTATTCATTGCATTATGTAATTGGTTAACACACATAACTATAACTGTTAGTGGTTTGTTACATAATTAATCCTTGTCATGTTTACCAATGTGAACAGTGCCAAAGATGGTACCCAGTATATGCTGCATTGGACTATCACCTGGAAAAGATGCCCAATGGTTGTGCTCACTGTCTACCTTAAACAGTGGAACATCATTAAAGAATATCTGCTGAAACTTCTGCTTTATTGTCCTTGTTTCAATATGGATTACCACTGTATATCTGTATTTTGGGACTTACAGTTAAAGACCCAAGGACCAGATAAGATTTATTAAGACCAGGCGTTAGAAGTGCAGTCAATTTAAGACAAGAGTCATAATTATAATAAATTAAAGGGAATTTTACTGAAGATAGTTTGCAGTTTCATCAGACAGAAGTCAGCTTCAAGAATCACAACGAGTGATTACTCCAGTGATCAAAAGTAGGCCGCTTCCCCTTACATTTACAAAAATCACAGCAATTATACCCTTCACCAAGTTCTAAGCTTTGTCATTGCTTCAGGTTGAATGATTCTGATTGGCTAATAAATAATCACACATTTTCTACACATAGATAGACTGAAGCATATCTCCATCAGTTATGCGGCTGACTTTCTGACCCTGAATTTAGGCACGTCGTGACCTTCCACACTTGTAGTGATTGTAATGAATAGTAATTGGACCAATTTTTGCGTCTCTAGGACCAACTCTATAGTGCCACCACCAGTTAAAAAATTCAACATTAAAAGGGTTATAGCTTTTGAACTCTTTGATCTAGATGTGAATGTAAATAGATGTAAAATGAATCTTAGTACACCTGATTCCACTCATTATGGTGATCACAATCAATATCTTACAATAAGACTCTGCCCATTACAGTAGTGAAAATTGCCTCAGATGATCTTTGGACCGAGCCACACAGAAGTGACTGAACAGATTTTTTATTTTTGCTACCGTTCCCAATAGATTGTTCTCAAAATTTGACCTGTATTTGTTGCCTTATGGTAGTTAGCTTAGCATGCTAATTGGTTAGCATGCTAACCAGATGCCATTCTTTCTAATGTGGCTCTTCAGCTACCAGGCTAACCATAGACTACATTAGCATTAAGCTAACTTAGCTTGCTAACTTAACTAATCTGGTTAACATGCCTTTGTGTACTCATTCTTACACTAAAGCCTCTCCTCGGCAGCTTGGTAAGACAGCGTCAACTGAGTGGCGCAAGCTGCTAAACTATGTGCCACGAGCCCTGAACCATTCCGGTTGTGGGTTTGAATCCTGTGTGGCACATTCCCAGACCACAAGAGGTATTGTGGCCTTAAGTGGTGGAAAAGTTCCTTCTGTTCCAGACATGGTGTCTATATGTGAACGAACTCGATAAATACAACATGCAGCAACTTTATACAAAAATTATTCATTTTGAATTGCTTCTCACTTGAACTATTGGACCTTCTTCATCTTGCCAAAAACACAACTTCCCAGTGGCGCAATGATATGAGTGACAGGTATCTGACCCAGAGATAATGGGTTCGAGCCCCACGTGGGATGATTTAAAAAAATTGTGTGTCATGTCGATTCCTTTATTATTCAACATAATCTTTCTTCCTCTTGGATTAATGTATGTCTTGTTCATTCTATGTTCATTCTCATCTGAACTTCTGTTAATTTTGAGTTCATTTTCACCTATACTTCTAAACCAGCTCTTTTTTCTTCAATTTCGGCTGTTTTTACTCTTCCTGCTCTTGCTGCTGCTTCAGGGGCTTGGCCCCGTATCGCTGCTTGCAGCTATATTTCCACTTGTTCCTTAACCTGTAACCAAGAATACTAACACAAACAGACACAGTTTCTTCGAGATTGGATTTGGTGAGGAGGATAGTCTTCTCAAAACATTAAGATAACATGTTCTTTCTACTTTACAGATAACTGTAAAGTAAAGACTTTAACTAAGAAATGGTCTCTCAACTATAGGTTTCAATGACTCCTGAGACCATTGCTATCAGGGTAGCCTAGAAAAGCAGATGGATGTAGTGACACCTGTTAAAGAAATCCATATTTTCATCAAGCCAGGCTAAATGAGCAAACACTGTTACTGCATTCCTGGCATGGGCCAGACCCTTACGTTACATCTCAGATATCAAATACAGACATTTAAAGGATACATGAAATAACATTTTCGATAATCACACTGGTAATTTCTATAAAGTAAAATCTCATAAAAGTCATTCAACTCATTTGATATTTAGAAGGAAAACTATTGATTAATACCTTGATTATAATCACTCATTAGATATACATTGAAGCAGCAGTGTGTTCCAGAATCCACTTCTTCAGGACTTTATAACAAAAACTTAACATGAATCATTACAATAAGGGTGTTGCTTATTTAAAACGTTGAAAATATGATTAACCTAAAATATCTGCATTTTTTTAATCAATGAAAGAATTGTGTTGTACAAGGAACAGCAGTTCTAATACATACTTTTACCTAATACATTTATCAAAGTTAATTGAGTAGAGATATCACTAGGAACATACTATAACCATTGGAACATGAAAAAAGGAGAAATTACAGTATTTTTTTAATAATAATATGTTTGTACTATACTTACAATAAGGTAGGTATTGGCAATATTTAACATGTATTAATTCAGTCGGATCACTATGAAAGTACTACAACTTTTGGAATATATAAAAAACACTATAGGTGAATTACAGTTTATTACTTAAACATGTAATAAACAAATGCAATGATATGTTTATTACATAAATATATTTGATAATTGTACAGTAAGGGAGGAATTGTCAAAATTCCACCTGTAGTAAGTCAGTGTGGTCACTAGGAAAGCACTACAGCCTTTGGAACAGGAAAAAATACTTTAGGTGAATTACAGTATTTTTTTAATTAATATTTGTATACTGAACGTACAGAAAGGGAGGTATTGTCAAACTTTCATGTGTAGTAAGTCAGTGTGGTCACTAGGAAAGCACTACAGCCTTTGGAACATGAAAAAATACTTTAGGTGAATTACTGTAATTTTTTCTTAAACTTATTTGTTTATTGTACGTACAGTAAAGGAGGTGTTGTCAAAATTTCACCTGTAGTAAGTTAGTCTGGTCACTAGGAAAGCACTACACCCTTTTGAACAGGAAAAAATACTTTAGGTGAATTACTGTAATATTTTCTTAAACTTATTTGTTTATTGTACGTACAGTAAAGGAGGTATTGTCAAAATTTCATGTGTAGTAAGTCAGTGTGGTCACTAGGAAAGCACTACAGCCTTTGGAACATGAAAAATACTTTAGGTGAATTACTGTAATTTTTTTAAATTAATATTTGTATACTGAACGTACAGTAAGGGAGGTATTGTCAAAATTCCAACTGTAGTAAGTCAGTCTGGTCACTAGGAACATACTACAACCTTTGGAACATGAAAAAAATCCCTTTGGTGAATTACTGTAACTTTTACATAAAACATTTTTGCGTACTGTATGTACAGTAGCCTACACAAAAGTACACTAAATCAGTCTAGCTGAATACGCAACAAATATCAAACCTGAAACTATTTTTACCCTGGTTGGCAACTTTTTTTTTTTCTTGACTATGTTCATGGTGCTGTCCACGTATGTGGTCCTGAAGGTCCTACATGATCAAGTCTGCAACTTGGGTAAAGTTGGTTTTATATTCGCATATTTGCGGAGTTCCGCGTTCAATATCTCGTGAGTTGAATATTGTTACTACACAAATAACATTGTTTTAATATTTAAATGTTCCTCAAAACGAGCTTTCCTTCGGGTTTGCACTTTGCAGATGGTCCCTTCTTAGCAGCCTGCGCATAGAGATCAATGTATTTTGTCCAGTGCAAAGGAAAGATCGTTTTGAGGAAAAATATGTTGTAGCTTCTGGTGTTTTATCTGTAGTTATATGTGATAGGTGTTTTGTGTAGCAACAACGTTTAGTTCACGAGTTATTGAACGCGGAAGTCCGCGAATGTGCGAATATAAAACCAACTTTACCTAAGTACACACTCTTCCTCCTCTGCCTCTTATATTGTTTTCATCCATTGTTGGTATCAACATTTTGAGTCAGTTTTGGCTCTGAACTGACTTGTATTTTGTACAGTTGGTTTAGTCACATCATTAGAAATAAGTGTGAACAATTTTGCGCCGTTGTGTGTTACGATGACAAATGTGTTGTAGTTGTGTTTAACTTTCGCCTGCCTGTGTTTAGCGTTTTGAAACACTATGTGTATCACAGTGCGAAATGTGTTTTAGTGAGTGAGAATGTGTTTAGAGTTTTGCAAAAAGAGTGCAGATTTGCAAACAGTGTTTTAACTCCCTGAACTTGTTTAATGTTTTATAGAAAGAGTGATTTATTTGACAAACTAGTTTAGACTTTTGAGAATTTGGTTCAGAGAATGGGGTTTAGTGTTTAAGCAATTCAGAAAAACTGTAATAGTAAATAAACACGTTTTCGTCCTACCACGTTTTTCTTCTTTTGTGTTAGTATTTTTTTATTTTTTATACCTTTAATATGGTTAAAGCTTACAATCTCTTTGATAATGGATATTCAATGATATCAGTCATCATCAGAGGTTTAAATAGCCCCATAAAGAGAAAGTTTCTGCATCGTTTGCGCAGACACTCTGTAGATATGGCTTTAGTTCAAGAACCTCATTTAAAAACAACCGATGTTGCTCGTATACAAAACAAATATTATAAAGTCATTGCTGCGTCCAGTGATAAAACAAAAAACAAAAAAAAGCTTTTGTTTCTGTCTATGCCCCAGCAGTTCTCTTTCATAGGTTCACTCGAAGCTGCGTAGCGATGGCGCTATGGGAATGCCCATAGGGTGGTGCTGATTGTCTGAATCCGAATAGAATCACACCAATTCATTGACTGATGGCGCGGGCGCCTCCTCAGCGGCGCTACGTCACTCAATCTTATACAGTGAACGCGCCATATGCTCCTCAGATTTTCTTCTTCAGAAGAAGCGATTCTTCTGGCCCGTGCTAGTTCGCATCATTCTAAATCAGAATTTCGTCTTCGTGCTTCAGCGACAGCATTCTGTGGAACTCTGTTCTCCTTTTGGTGAAACATTATGGATTTGTGTTGTTGCCAGTCTCCGTGCTCTCGCTTCATTGCAAGCGACGACCTGAACGGTAAGTGTGTGAAATGTCTTGGCTTATCACATGCTCACGAGGCTATTTTTGGCACATCTAGCTACAAATTAGCTTAAGAATTTTAGGCTCAAACTTTCCGTGCTAGTCTTGCTTGTTTTGATAAAGATCCGTCCGCTCTCCCCCGCCGTGCTGCTGCTAATGATGTGGCCGAGGCCCTTTATGAAGCCGAGGCCCTTTATGAAGCCGAGGCCTTGGGATCAGACGTTGAGCTTGAGGCGTTAGAAAGTGAGCTGGCCTGTTATTCCCTCTCTCGCTATCTCTCGTCCGGTTGAGCGCCGATTCTCCGGTGGAGTCCGATTCTCCATGACTATTTATGCCCCAGTCCAGAGGTACGCGATGTCGTTTCCTTTGGTTTTATTCACCGCAGCGTCTGATTCTGAGGATGTTCGCAGCCGACACTCTCCCGCCCAGCGGTCAGGAAGCGCAGCCTTCTGCGGCCTACACTGAGCTCATGGATGTTTTAGCACATGCTACTGAGAAACTTAACATTGAGTGGCCGGATGAGCCTCGCGATTCTCAGTCCTCCAAGCTTGATGAGCGTTTTCTGAGTGGTCAATCCACTTCGTGGCTCTTTAGAAGAAAGCTGCCCTTTTTCAGCAATCTTCACTGTGAGATTTCTAGGCCCTTGAAGCAACCTTTCTCCGCTCGGCTGACTAACGCTGCGGCTGCTGAATTCACCAACCTGGTTGGTTCTGTGGAGCAGGGCTACACGTGCATTCCAGTGGTTGAGGACACGTTGGCCATCCACCTTTCGCCTCTTCCTTTCCTTCCTGGAAGTCCCGCCCTCTTCTTCCTTCGAAGCCCTGCAAGACCACTTCCGCCCTCATTGGCAAATCCTACACGACGGCTGGCCAGGCAGGTATGGCGCTTCCTACCATGGCGATACTTCAGGCCTACCAAGCGGACGTCCTTAAGGAAATGGACGAGTATGGGGGGTTTACGCCGGAAGCGATCAAGAAGCTCCACAGAGCTACCGACCTTGCGCTGCGTGCAACTAAGCACACTGCACATGCAGAATTAAAAATGTTATATATACAGTTCTAATTCTCATTCTGATTCTCTTGGTTGGGGGTTATAATGTGTTGTTGGGGAAAAATAAGGTTTGTGGTTTAAATAAGGGCTCAATAGGAAGACAAAGTATCCAGTGTCACGGCCCCTCCTCTGCCTTGGAGGGGTTGGTTCCTCCTGCAGGCAGAGGAGGGTCGTTAGTGATTGGAGCCACCTGGGCTCAGGGTATTTAAAATGCTTCATTAACCACTCTCTCTCTCGCTGCTCCTCATGGTATGATCCTGGTTTGTTTGTTCCTTTGTAGTTATGACTTAGTTTTTTACTCAGTCACGTACACACACAGATTCACGCATCCATGCATTTTACATACACCTTACATTATGACATTCCCACACCTCATTTCCTTTTCTTTGTTTAAAGTTAATAGTTTGGATTTACAATAAAGACAATCTTTTTTGGCCTATACTTGTTGTTGTGTCCCCTCATTTTTGCCACAGGCCATGAGCCGGCTTGTGACAAATGGGGGCTCGTCCGGGAAATATGCAAGTTCTTGGTGGTTAGTTTAAAGGGAGAGCAAGGGTGGGTATAAGGGCCAGCTAACTGGTATTGGTCTTATTATGGATCTTGTTTTTTTCCCTCTTCTTTATTTATCTCTTTTTTTTTTTATTTGTTCAGGACATTTCATGGATCAGGGCACTGCAATAGTTATACATGAAATGGCTGGTAGCACAACAAGATTAAATACAAATATTAATTTTATCTCTTGGAATGTAAAGGGTTTGAATAATATCGTTAAGACCAAAAAGTTCTTTCACATTTACAGTCCCTCAAGAGGAGACTTAGATTAAGAAACTCATCTTCTCACCTCGGATGCTTCTCATATTATGGGTTGGTAACTGTTTTCACTACAAATTGCTGTGAAGGCAAGAGGGACAGCAATTCTTCTACATAAGAACATTGCTTTTGAACCTGAATCAGTGATCTCAGATCCAAATGGTCATTATGTTATTGCGGCCGAAATTTTACAAACAGTCCCAGATGTTTTAGCATGCATATGTGGCCCCAATTAGAAAAAAAATGTGAGTTTTTTAGCTATACTCTCGAATCTTGATAGTCATCACATAGTTATAGGGGGAGATTTTAATTTGGTTCAAAATACAATATTTGACAGGTCGTCTTCAAAACACACCAGGTTGTCCAACTGCCAGACTTCTAGAGACCTAAACTAAACAGATTGGCCTGTCAAGGTCAAGGTTTCCAACTACAGTCTTCTTACTTTTCGCATGTTCAGCGTTCATACTCGTGGATTGATTGATTCTTTTGGATGATAGAATGATACACTGTCAATTCCTGCAACTATCATAGTATAGACATGGTGCATTCAAGACATCTCGTAAAGATCATATTTACGAGTTGAATGCACATGAATGCCACCACAATATCGTAAATACAAGTGGGAAGCTTGGGATTTTCTTTAAGCCCTGATATTTACGAGTTGTGGATGTGTCAGTGAGAAACATGGCGAATACAACAATACTTAAAGGTATTTAGCAATGATATTGTCTGGCTTTTCTATTTAGAGCGAAGTAAGCTAATTGCCTGCACAGAATATGATGGCATTATAACATAATGTAATATGTAATGATAAAGTTTTTTAGTGGCTTCATAAATTAATTAAAAACATAAAAAACCTAGAAATAGAGTTTAAGAACCTTGCTGTATTTTTGTGTAATTAATTAAGAGAAAGTACACTGCCATCTTACTCCGAGGAAAGTGACTTGAACGCAGTGCCGTCGTAAACACGAACTTCCCACCTCGTAAGAACGAACTTCCCAGGAGGACTTGAACGCACCATCATCTCTGATCATGCCCCACCTCTTTGGATTTAAGGATTACACAAACCAGAACTTATTTTAAACAATGGAGATTTAGTTCACATTACTTTCTGATAACAACTTCAAATATTTCCTCAAATCTCATTAAATATATATTTTGAAATAAATTACAATATTTCTATTAGCAGCATCACACTGTGGGAGGCATTCAAAGCTTATATCCATGGACTAATAATTGCATGTGTGTCAGTTGAGGAGATCTGAGAATGTTAGGATGGCAGAAATATCTGACCAACTTTCTAAACTGCACCTCCAATATTCTCTGACCCCTTCACCCACAATTTGATATTTCAAAATGGTCATCGTCCAGCGATTAGCTGAGAGATTTGGTATGCACCAATCAGTTGTACCATTATTGGTTTTGCACGTCTAAGGCAGATCAATAATATTGTTGAATATTAAATGTCCCCAACTAAGCAAGCCAAAAGCCAAGGCAACAGTGGTAAGGAACCAAAACTCCATCAGTGACAGAATGGAGAAAAAAAATCTTGGGAGAACCCAGGCTCAGTCACTCAGTTCTCCTCTGGGCAATGAACGAACAGTGTATGATTATGATTCAGGCAGCATTACAGGTCAGAAGTCAGATTGGATCAGAACATTCAGAATATTTTCCTTTACATTCTTTAAAATTCTATCTAAGGTTCTTGCCCTTCGCCTTCAGCAAGCGTTGCATGGTTTCATGACTGGGAGACACTTACCAGAATACTTTTTAATACCATTCTTAATGCTGAGAAGGCATTCGACTGGGTAGAGTGATAGTATTTATTTTTTAGTTTAAATAAATTTGGTTTCAGCTCCAATTTTATATCACAGATTCGATTACTATACTCCTCCCCTGTAGCATCTGTGCAAACCAATGCAACACTTTCTAAAGCCTTTCCACTTCATCGAGGCACACGCCAAGGTTTCCCCCTTTCACCTCTATTATTTGCCTTTGCTATTGAGCCACTGGCCATTTGGTTGCAAAGTGAGGAAAAGTTTGAGGACATTACCCAGTTTGGAACCTCTTATGAACTGTCCCTTTATGCAAACTACTTTCTTTTATGTAAGTGTTAATGCTGACGAGGTGTCCATTGTCAGGCATTAATGGACGACGGCGATGCATGAACCGTCTGACGCACAGCGGAGGCCATTAAAATACCTGACAATGGACACCTCGAAGGGCATTAACCCGCTTATACCATGGTCACTTGCCAAATAACACATTTTTAAAACATTAGTTTATATTTTAATTAGTTTTACAATCGAAATCTAAAGTTTTTACACTTGGTTTCCCTGGCGGGAAACCGTCAGGCGTTTTCCCTACGCCTGACGGTTTATTTCTAGGTGTCCTCTATCACTTTTTAATGGACACCCTGCAGCCAATCAGAATCGAGTATTCACCCAGACCATGGTATAAATATAATTAACCCATTTTCATCATTACCGCCAATCCTCAAGATTTTTGAATAAAATTGACTGGCTCAGCAAGGATTCAGATATCTAGGCATATTCATCACTGAAAACACACAGATATCTTTATAATTTTTTTTAATTCTTTAATTGATGTTTATAAAATTAAATCTTCACCCCTCTATTTCACTTGAAATTACTTGGGAACAAGAGCTGGGGTCACTATACTTGAAATAGACTGGGATTATATAATATAGATTTAGAACATTCTTCCTCTATATGCGCCCAGCACAGTTTGATGCAAAGCAAGATTTTTTATAGAATACACTAAACCAATGCCAGACTACCCTATTTCACTACACTATTGGCCAGGAGGCTCATTCTCTTTAAGTGGAAACATGCATGCCCTTCTTCATATGATAGATGGATAAAAGAAATGATGTGTTTAAAGCTGGAAAAAAATTCTTTGAAAGGGTCTTTTAAAACCTTTCATAAAACATGGAAACCTTTGTTAAATTATATTGATACCATTGATCTCGCACTTGACAACACAGATGAGGATAAACTATATATATGTTTTTAATCCTTTCCTTTATATTGCATTGTTTTTTATTATTTTGTACACTTATTGTATTGTTTAACTATTTCACTTATAGAACTTTTATTGTATTGTTTAACTATTACACTTATAGTATTTTTATTGTTATTGTTATATGTACTGTGTGTGTAGTGTGGTTGTACTTGGGGCATTAAGGGCAGAGGAGAGATAAGCAGAGCTGTGGTTCATTTAATTTTTATATATTCAAGATGTTGTATCTGCACAAAATGGCAATTAATATAAATAAGAAAAGTTGGGTTTGTGCACATGCGTCACCCCACTGGACCTCACCTAACACATGCCCCCTTTCAGACATACTACATAAGTTGCAAAACTATTTTACTGATGAAATAGCAGGGCAGCGCTGACAACAAAATTCTGTGCAATTGTATGAGTGTGTGTGTCTCTACTCTGTGTGTGGGTTTTTATGGGAGAGCGGGATAAAGTGAATAAAAAAGTATTTTGTAGGAAAATCATGGAAATGGTTTGTGATTAATATCCTGTTGTTTGTAATATTTTCTTTGTCTTTGTGGGTTTGTTCTTTTGCTGTTGTAGGCTGTCAGGACCTCTGAAATAACTGCGATCATTTTGAAAAGTGATATGGAACTGTAATGCAATCAAGACCTGCCTAGAACTACTTTACCTGTGTGTTTACTGTACATTTTTGCACACCTTATAATGTTCGTCAGCCAATCAGAATGAAGCATTCAACAGCTCCATAGCATAACTAGAGCTAAACCTCTGTAAATTCTCAATAAGAACGTTTGTAAATGTTCTAATGTGAGTAATAAGTGAAGATTGAAATGCTGTTTTTGGAGTTGTTTAATCAACTCGTCATGCTCTACATACTTGAGTTTATCCAGTGTGCAGTTTGAATCCTCTAGTTTATCAATAAGCAGCTTGACTCCTGAATCTCCTGGGTGATTGTAGCTCAAATCCAGCTCTCTCAGGTGTGAGGGGTTTGAACTCAGAGCTGAAGACACATAACCACAGCCTTCCTCTGTCACCATACAGCCAGACAATCTACAAAGACATACAGCAACAGTCCACATCACATTAGTTTGGCAATCAGACATTACTATCACACACTGATCTTGGCTGCGTTTCCCAAAATAATTTCCCAAAAGAATAAATTACTTTTTTTTTTTTCAAAATTACTTTGTTTTGAATTGAAAATATATCATTTACATTTAGACAAGAAACATTAACAGTCATACAAAAAACTGTGAATGTGTGCATATTTCAAATATTTCAAGTATTTCAAATGCATTCATTTACAATGAATTCTAATACATTCTTAATTTCGTTTAATTATCTTTAAATCTGTTTATTGAACTTTTACGATAATACCAGGATACATATACAGGAGAATAGTGAGAAATATATGAAGCTCATAACATCTCTCAACCAGTCATCAGAAGATGGAGGGAGATTGTGTTTCCAGAGCAGAAGAATGCACCGTCTAGCTAATAATGTTAAAAAGGCAAAAGCCTTTGCATCATTTCCAGACAAGCCAGTGACATTTGAAGAAAGTCCAAAAAGTGCAACCAAAGGGCAAGGCTCAATCTGTCTCTTTGTCACTGAAGAAAACCAATTAAAGATTGATAGTCAAAAAGAAGTTAACGATGGACATAACCAAACCATATGTAATAAATCAGCAGGGGCCTGATGGCAACAATGACAGAGAGGATCAACATCAGGCTTAATTTTTGCCAACCTCACTTTTGTCCAGTTAATTCAATGAATAAATTTAATTGGATAAGACTGTGACGAGCACAAATAGAAGAGGTATGAACACAGGACAGGATCTGATTCCAAGTCTCATCATCAAATGTGAGGCATAGATCCGACTCCCACGGTTGTCTAATAAATGAGAGAGAGGAAGTGGAGATGGAGGAAATCAGCCTGTGTATCGTAGACAATGCACTCCTTTTATCTAAGGCTACTGGGGGGCTATAAGCAAAACCACACTGGCCCGCCGCCTCTCACCATGGGCAACTCCAGAGTGGTGAAGAGTCCATCCTCTCTCGAGGAGTGTGGTTCCAGAGCCCAAGCTGTGCGTAGAAGTGATCCCAACTATCTCTAGTTGGAACCTCTCAACCTCACGCACAATCTCAGGCTCCTTCCCTGCCAGCGTGGTGACGTTCCACGTCCCTAGAGCTAGTTTCCGTGTCCAGGGATCGGGTTGTCGAGGCCTCTGCCTTCGACTGCTGCCTGATCCTCTCAGCACCGGCCCCTTACGGTCCCTCCTGTAGGTGTTGAGCCCACGGGAAGGCGGCCCCACATCACTCCTTCGGGCTGAGCCCGGCCGGACCCCGTGGGGGGAGGCCCGGCCACCAGGCACTCGATTACGAGCCCCAACCCCGAGCCTGGCTCCAGGGTGGGGCCTCGGCTGCGCCATACCGGGCGACGTCACGGTCCTCGATTTACTATTTCTCATAAAGGGTTTTTGAACCACTCTTAGTCTGACCCGTTGCCTAGGACCTGTTTGCCTTGGGAGACCCTACCAGGGGCATATAGCCCGGACAACATAGCTCCTAGGGTCATTCGGGTACTCAAACCCCTCCACCACGTTAACCCTCTGGGGTCTGGGGTGTTTTTGGGGTCCTTGAGATGTTCTGACATGCCCTGACATTTGTGCTTTTTTCAGTTGCTTATAAACATATTAATGGCAAAGGTGTAAATTCACTCTATATAGCACAAACAGGACTTCCATAATATGTGAGCCACATGTATGTACATGTTTTCATTTTTGAGAGAATAATGTTTATGCGTGGTTATCGAAAAAACTAAAAATTAAAGTTTCTGAAATAAGGCCACAAAACACATACTAAATATGTGGCAATAAGACTTTTGACTAATGGATGTCATCGCCTTGTGTTTTTTCTTCAAAATGATATGAAATTCATCCTGCCTAATCATTCACATAAAACGATACATTGATTTTAGTTTTGTGAAACACTTTTAGTTTGGAAAGCCAATATGCGGATGGGGCGTAAACTCTCCAACAGCATCATGCATATTTAGTAGTTCACACCTGGTGAGACTACGTCCCTGCATACTTAATGAGCCATTCATTCAGGTGTGTCACCTATAGCTAACTTAAATATACAAGCTTCATAAAAATTATCATTCTAGGAGAAAATTTCAGATGGCATTTAGAGGCTTTTGCATCTGAACTCTTCATATATACACACACACATATATATATGCATGCACATACATACTTTATAATCTTTTCAAAACTAGTCAACGTCTTTCAAAACTAAAGTATACATTTTATCATACGTATTTCAAAGTAAAGGATTCATTAGTTAGTTGATGACTTTATTTTTGACAAAACACATACAGTATATTCCTCATCTCAGTATAGCAATAGAGTTTGCTAAAAGCTGTTCATTCAATATAGCAGTATTTGAAAATCGATCATATTTTGTAAAATGACATTTATATTTGCATTTATGTCAAAACCTAGACACATTTAAACATCAAAAGGATATTTATTAATATGTATTCGTGTCAAAATGACAAATAAACAGATTTTCCTATTCAATTTTGCATGGAAACGCTTCCAAGACGCTTGCGTGTCGCGTGAAAAATAGGCGTCGGTTCTATTTCTAGAATGCACGCGTTTTCCACGCGGCTCGTGCCGCGCCTGAGACGCACGTCTCACACAGGCAGTGTGCAAACTCTAAACTGTTAACATGGGAGCCGAAATAAAAACGGACACGCCACGCAGCCGAGACGCTTACGCCATGCATCCAGTGTTTCACCGGCCTTATCCAGCGGATGTGGGCGTTTCACAGGTTTGTATGGATCGCCTCACATTTGCGTTTGAATAGCGCGGTCTCCGTAGGCGGAGTCACATTAAAACTTAATTAGCTGAGATGAGAATGACTGACATCTCTCTCTTTACATACATATTATATAAACTGTGAATATTTGTTTTTTATAAAAATTACTTCATTTAAAAGAAGAGAATTCAAGCTTCATGCCTGTATGTCTGTATGCCTGTTTGACTGAGTATTCGCTGAGTTACAGTTCATTTTCAGAATTGACTTCACTGACGGAGAGTAGGCAGAACTCGCATCATGTTTATTTTTCTTTATTTGGCGAAAAGCACAACACTTTGTTTTTATTATGAGCATACACAAAAAAAATACACACTAAACAGGATCGATTGATGTATAACACAAGCATATAAGATGGCGCGATAGCCGACCCCAGGGGGTTAAGGTGGCAGTTCAAGGAGGGGGTTAGTAAATTTTAGTTTAGTAAAATTCCATAAATTTTTTTTTAAGTGTGCCGCAAAGCAGAGTGCCAGTGCTGTTTTCTCCTGCTGCATTTCTTTCTTTTTACATTGTTGCCTTGGCTACTATTTGTCTGTAAGTACTGTACATATTACTAAAAAAAATTAAAAGTAATTGTACTTGGCATATCTTTGGGTTATTGGAGTTTTCTCATGTCAAATGACTAAACTGATAGATAGCATATGAGCTATTAGCTATGACTCAGCATTTCTGTTGCTATAAGTTGTGTACTTTAGGTATCTGTATTGGTTTGATCTTATTTCTATTTGTCTTTTGTTTTCTTTGTTACAGTTTTACAGTATAATAAGAAAAGTCAAGTATCTTCGTGGAACCTAAGAAAAGTTATGCCTTGTGTTTTTTGGAGAACTTTACACTGTTAGCTAACTGTCGAGCTTTGAAGAAGCAACTCATTGCAAGGAAAAGATACAAATCATGCATGAAATAGAAGCATTTTACAGTTTTAGTAACTGTTGCAAATTCAATCTTCATACAGTCCATTCCCTTCCCCTCACCCCAAATAATATTTTTCTTAGACTAATGCAGTCCATGTGGGTCATACGTCTGTATAAACATGGAAAAATATCACATTCCTGCAAATGTTTTGTCTCTTGCGGGTGCTAAGCGGCCGCTTACCTTGCTTATTGGTTAAGTCAGCCTCTGATTATAGCATAGTTAATCATTTTAAAACCATTCACCTCAGTATCTCCAGCTGACAGTTTGGACTCTTCAGTCTATCAGAAAGAAGCTTCACTCCAGAATCCTGCAGGTCATTGTTACTCAGGTCCAGCTCTCTCAGAAAGGAGTTTAAGGATTGTAGAGCTGATGATAAACTCTCACAGGACTGAGCTGTGAGATTACAGCTGTGTAGCCTGTGTAGAGAACAAAACAAAGAGCAGTAGTAATGCTTATTAGCGTTTATAATCTGGAGCTTGAAAAAAAACTTTAACTCTAGTGAATTAAACAAAGCTAAAACAATTATCTCTTCATTGAACATCAAACCCGCATTTATTTTTCACAAACATTACTTTTATCTATTTTTCCAAACTTTCTAGACCTGCAAGATGTTTTTAATTGACCTTTTTGGGCAACAATCACCCTCTTGGCTTTTTGTATTGACCTCTTGGAACAACTGGAGTTACAGTTTTGGAATAACTTTATCATTAGCATTCTACATTAAGCCCTCACACAGCCTAGCTCTAACCTTGGTCCTTACAGTCAGAATGTATATTTATATGAATACATCACAACCTTCACAATTTGATATTCATACTAAGACATATCCTGTTCTCTCAACAATGCATTGTTAGTGTTAATAAAAAAAAATAAAAAAATCCCAGCCAACTGATAAGTAAGTCTGTTTCAGTTAATTGCCATTTGGTGTGTGGTGTTAATTTTGAACCCTGGCTGAGATGCTAACTGTGTCCTGTGCACAGCCACTAGATGGCGCTGCTAGCTTGGTCAGTGCTGTCAGAAGCAAATCATGCATGAAATAGAAGCATTTTACAGTTTTAGAAACTGTTGCAAATTCAATCTTCATAGAGTCCATCCCCTTCCCCTCACCCCAAACAATATTTTTCTTAAACTTCTGCAGTCCATGTGGGTCATACGTCTGAATAAATATATATAAAAAAAAAATCATGCAAATGTTTTGTCACTTGTGGGTGCTAAGGGGCCGCTTACCTTGCTTCTTGGTTATTTCTTATTGCTTATTTCTGTTACTTGTTACATTTTCATGGCTAAAGTCTGATTACACTGTATTTAACACAAACTCTGCTACAATAATATATCAGCAGCATGTATGTAAAAGTTTGTAGTTTTGAGATAGACATTTATGTGTGGTTTGTGAAAAAAAATTGTCACTGAAATAAGGTCACGAAACCCATACTGATTATTTCTTCACACAACTTTTGAAAATTGTATCACATAGCCTAGAATATTTGCTCCAAAACTATGTGAAAATCATCCTGACTGCTCATTCCGATAAGACAATAAATTGATTTAAAATTTGTAAGACGTGTTTTGTGTAAGAAAGCTTTATCCGAGGAGGCGCATAAACACATCCTGAATATTAATGACTTTATCACCTGAGAAAGACAAAAACCCTCCCCTAATGGCCCTATTCGGAGCTATCAGGCCCTATAAATTCAATTCAATTCAAATGAGCTTTATTAGCATGACTGTGTAACACAATGTTGCCAAAGCATCAACATATTAAATATAAATAATAAAACAAACAAACAAAACATATATGTATAGATCATGTCATATGTAGCATAGTAAATATAAATAAATAGATAAATAAACACAATCTATCCTAATAAATGAATAAATACAGTGGGTCTCTCTAGAGAATTAGCTGTCTCTGGCGTTGTGAATAGCTAACACATATTTAGCCGCTAGTGCAGCTGTACTATCATCTTCTCCCAGTAAGAAGGACATTTTTTCAGTGTCACTCAGTTCAAAGAACGATGGAATCAAGATTTCAAATCTGGGCAGAAAGGTTTCTCTTATACTGGTGTATTTAGAGCAGAAGAGAAGAAAGTGTTCCTCATCCTCGATGTGCTGTTGGTCACAGTGTCTACAGATCCTCTGCTCTCTTTCTGTCCATGTTATTCTACGTCTATCGTAGACTCTCTATCTCTAGATCATGGTCACTTAATCTGTATTTGGAGAGGATTTGTCTTTCTTTAAAATGTTTAATAAATAGATAACTGGCCAATTTAGTGGTTCTATTGAGGGTCGAGTAACATTGGAGTTTATTCTGGAGGGCAAAATGTGCTTTTAGTGCTTCATCATGGGTGTCTTTTAGATGTTTGTGGATTTGGTTAATGATAGGTTTGGGGTTGATGGGGAGTATAGTCTGATGGACGAGTTGGAGAGCGAGTGTGTTCAGAGGATGAGGTTCTGCTGAGGTTTTATTGGCGAGGAGGGCTTTATATTGCACTGACTCTGGATCAGACTGATGGAGATGATGCCAGAATTGCAACACATCTCTTCTGGATCTCGATGTTCAGCGGGTACAGGCCCAGCTCAGCCCTGCAGGCCGCAGTGGACGTGTTTCTGTAAACCCCTAAAATATTTTTGCCAATTTCCAATTGTAATTTTTCTACTGATGTTTTATCCCAATTTTTACAATTTAGTACTGGTCCCCAAATTTCACATCCATATAAAATTATTGGTTTTATTATTGAATTATATAATTTTATCCAGGTTTTAATGTGTAATTTTAAGTGTCCACATCGTGACTTTATAGCATAGAAAGCCCTCCGAGCCTTTTCACTCAGGGTTTTGACAGCCCATTCTATCATTATATCATTATGAGCAACCTTGCACAAAGAATGAGGAGATTTAAAAAAGAATGGCTTTTTGATTGTTTGGATTTATTTACAACACAACATAATCCAAAGATACACAACAAATGACAAAAAAGCACATTATTGAAAACAATGATCCAAAGACAGAGACCTTTGTGCCATTCCTAAAAACATTGTACATACCTTTCATTTCCAAGGTGTTTGATTTTCACTTTACCATGTTCATGTACAGAGACTTATGTGAATGTTGAAGTCAGCAGGACTTATCAGTAAAAAAAAACTGTGAACATGCTGATATCAAGAGAAACGTACTCGGTTACTAACGTAACCTCGGTTCTCTCTAGAGAGGGAACGAGTATTGCGTAAATAGCTTTACGCTAGGGGAAAAACTCTTTTTCCACGAGATACTGAAGCCAAAAAATTATCCTTAATTTTGAAATACTGTAAAACGCGTTGCAGCAGCATGCAGACATGGGCGAGACAGCTCGCGTGCCCATTGGCTGCTCTGCGGCAACTGCACCAGCCTATCGAGAGAGGCCCCTCATGACGTCAGGACCCATTACGTCATGTCCCGCCGAAAGCGGGTGGTGCTTGGGCTATAAATACGGCCCCGAAAGGCTGGTTCACCGGTTTTTCATCGCCGAAGCGAACCAGAGCATGATGCATGCACGGCAAGATACGCAGTACTCGTTCCCTCTCTAGAGAGAACCAAGGTTACGTTAGTAACCGAGTACGTTCTCTTACGAGAGGTTCTCTCGTACTGCGTAAATAGCTTTACGCTAGGGGAACACAGTGTAAAACGCCGTGCGTACTTGAGATACAACACTAAAGTCCCAAGGGCGGGTGCCCGGGGCTCATACAGTGCATAATCACAAGGGACTCACAGAGAATCCGGGAAGAGGGGCTAGAATAGCATCATTCCTGTAATATAGAGCTCTAATAAGAGCAGATTATATCAAGTGTTCCACACAGCCAAGGCGAACTCGGCCTGGACTGATAAATATGGGGGGACTTACACACTGCTCACAGAAGTATACAGACGATCATTGATCAATGCTCCAGCTGTTTCAGCATCCTGAGCCGATAGCATCGGGCAGGCAATACTGAAAAATTAGACCAAGAGCAACTTAGCTTGCAAAGCGGGAACCTCGAGGTTATAAAACCTTATAAATGTAGACGGGGAGGCCCAGCCTGCCGCCATACAGATATCTTGCAAGGCAATCCCACTAGACCAGCCCTTAGATGTATAAGCTAGCGCTATAGCATCAACTATCCATCTGGATAAACTCTGTTTTGACGCAGCTAGTCCCTTAGAACGTCCGCTGAACAAAACAAAGAGCTGCTCTGTCTGTCTAAAAACAGATGAGCGAGACACATAGGCTCTTAACGCCCTGACTGGGCAAAGGAAGCCTGCGTCCCCTTCCTCTTCAGATACCGGCAGGGCCGACAGGGAGATCACCTGTGCCCTAAACGGTGTGTTGAGGGATTTAGGAACATATCCGTGCTTTGGTTTGAGTATGACTTTCGAGTCATTGGGCCCAAACTCCATACACGTCGCGCTCACTGAGAGCGCTTGCAAGTCCCCCTAGAGCCAGAAGAGACACTGTTTTGAAAGACAAGTATTTTAGGTCTATTGACTGGATTGGCTTGAATGGGGCACCTTTCATGGCTTCCAGAACCGTGGAAAGGTCCCAAAGGGGAACTGAGGGAGGTCTGGGAGGATTCAGCCTCTAAGGAAGCGAATGACCAGATCGTTCCTTCCTAATGACTGACCAAGCGTTGGTTCAGCGAACGCTGCTATGGCCGCCACATAAACTTTGAGCGTGGATGGGGCTCTGCCCTTATCCAGAAGCTCTTGTAGAAAAGAAAGAACCTCTGACACCCCACAGTCTGAGGGTGAAGTGCCACAAGCTGTACACCAGCTAGTGAACACAGACCATTCTGAGGAATAGAGCCGTCTAGTAGATGGAGCTCTAGCCTGCGTGATCGTGTTTAACACTCCCGCTGGGAGGTTAACGAGTACCCGTTGATGGCCCACACATGTAGGGACCAAAGCTCCGGGCGAGGGTGCCAGATCGAGCCGTTGGCCTGTGAGAGGAGATCCCTCCTCACCGGTATCGGCCACGGGGCGGTACTCGTCAGCTGCATCAGGACTGGAAACCAGGCTTGGTTCGTCCATAATGGGGCCATGAGTAGCACTGAGCATCCGTTTTCCCTAATTCGCTCTAATACCTGGGGTAGGAGCGTGACAGGAGGAAACGCATAGAGCGGGCAGCGGGGCCAGACGTGGGCCAGTGCATCCCTGCTCTTGGAGAAAAACTCCTCACAGTGAGCGTTCTCTTGAGACGCAAATAGGTCTATTTTCGCTCTGCCGAATGTTTCCCATAGCAGTTCGACTGTTTGTGGGTGTAAAGACCATTCTCCTGCCGGAACGTTGTTCCTGGACAGTCTGTCTGGTCCCACATTCAGGTGGCCGGGCACATGCGCTGCTCTCAGCGAGCGCAGATTGTGCTGAGCTCCTGGCGTTCTGTCAGCCTGTGAAGGGTTCTGGATCTGATACCTCCTTGGTGATTTATATAAGCCACCACCGGCATGTTGTCCGAACAGACCAAGACGTGGTGTCCTTTTATCTGGGGCCAAAAGCGCCTCAGCGCATTGTCGACTGCCATCATTTCCAGGCAGTTTATGTGTAGAAGCTTTTCCCGTTCTGACCACTGGCCGAAGAACGGTCTGCCCTCGAGCAGCGCTCCCCATCCCGAGGTTGAGGCGTCCGTAGACACCACCTTCACACTCGAGGAAGTCCCCAGGTTTACACCTGACCGGTACCAATCGGTCGCTGTCCAAGGTTTCAGAGCTGAGATGCATTTCTGATCGACCTTGAGGCGCAAGAGACCGGAGGTCCACGCTCGGCGCGGTACGCGCACTTTCAACCAGTACTGCAGCGGGCGCATGCGAAGCAGACCCAGCTGAAGCACTGAAGATGCTGAAGCCATGAGACCCAGCATCTTCTGAAACTTTTGAGCGGGACTAAAGTGCCGTGGTGAAAGATTTTTGTCCGTGTGTGACCGCATGTGACTAAAAGCACTCTCTTTTCTCATTTCGCCAGCGACGCACGCGAACCATAGAAACGGTGTCTGGGTGCAGACGAGCGGGTTGTACAACGCGCTCAGTGGCTGCAAAATACACATCTGCAGTCGCATTTTTAAGGGAACTGACAGAGCGAAGCATTGACGGCATAATTTTATCTACCGGCAGACCCGGGATTTGAACACGGGTCTCTCGTGCGAAAACCTAAGATTCCGCCGTTGAGCCACAGGGGGGGAACACATAAGCTTTCAGTAGCACGAGCATATAAGAGCGTCAACATGTTTGCTTCGGCGTTTGTTTGCAGGCGTGCGTGTATTATAACAGGCTCGTTTGCTGCAATATTGATATTTCGAGTCGCCTGAAGAGGGGACTGAGAAATGTGCGAGAAATGGAGGTTAGTCCGGCCTCGGCGGGACTAAAAACACTCTTTTCTCATTTCGCCGGTGAGTGACGCGTGAATGGGGCGCAACTAGGGCGGGGTAGCTTTTCTTGTAACGTAAAGAAAAAACTAACCCCGTGACCATCCGCTTCCGGTCTCCCTTGTGAACGGCGCAGTTTGCGCGGCTCGAACAGAGGCAGAGAGAAAGCTAGCCCTGTGACCGTCCGCTCCTGACATCCCCTGTGAACGGCGCAGTTTGCGCAGCTCGAACAGAGGGAGATCAGATATCATCCCACACAGACGCGGCTTCTTTGTCTACATCCACGACGGAAGCGGCGCCACGCTGTCCATCAGGAAGACACTCAGCGAAGCAGGTGAAGCAGGCGGGCGCACTGGCGAGCTTTGCGGGCTGGGGGAGGTTCCGGGACCCGTTGAGCATGGCACTTTTTACGGCGCGGTACCGCGGCGGGCGGAGGGTGCAGTCTCGGAGAAGGATGCCAGGCGAGTCCTCAGAGTCACCATAGGCATTGAGCGCGAGAGCTGCGTGATCCAGGAAAAGTAGTGTCTTGAAAAAGACGCCCGGCTCTTTTAGTGCAATGAGAGTGTATGTCGCAGCGGCGAACACACACATACACAAAACACGGTAGCAGAGAAAACGATATGTAGGCTACGCCGGAAAGCGTGAGCAGAAACGGCGACTGAAGGCAGCGAGTTGTCGACCAGCAGCTTCAGATGCAGACGCTCGTCCCGCTGAGGGATTTTATCAGATGGCGCGTCTTCTTCCTCTCGGGATCCAGCGATGCGTGAGCTTCGCTGAAGAGATGAAAAATCGGTGAACCAGCCTTTCGGGGCCGTATTTATAGCCCAAGCCCCACCCGCTCTCGGCGGGACATGACGTAGTGGGCGCGAAGCGCCCTCATTGGTCCTGACGTCATGAGGGGCCTCTCTCGATAGGCTGGTGCAGTTGCCGCAGAGCAGCCAATGGGCGCTCGAGCTGTCTCGCCCATGTCTGCATGCTGCTGCAACGCGTTTTACAGTATTTCAAAATTAAGGATAATTTTTTGACTTCAGTATCTCGTGGAAAAATAGTTTTTCCCCTAGCGTAAAGCTATTTACGCAGTATGAGAGAACCTCTCGTAAGAGAACTATAGGGATGCACGATTTTGGGAATAGATTTTAGATTTTTCTAGTTAAAATTGCTTTTTAAAATTCACAGAATGCACACACACACAAATGTTTCCAACAATATATAATAAACACCAGGTTTGTTGTGCCTTGTAGGCATAGGCTACGCGCAGTGCTGCATAAAATAATAATAATAATAACAATAACCTATAGCAGCCTATAAATCTTTCAAAAGGAACACTTCAGTCACAACTACGCTAGAGAAAAATATTTTGATTATCATATGTCACTTTAAATGTTTCCATTCGTTATGATTTTATGAAATGTTATGAAATCGATGTTTTTGATTTTGATGCAAAATTCTTGAAAAATTATAAATTAATACTATGTAAGCCTTTAACTCATTTGATAAACTTGTCAATAACAAATTCCTATTTTCCCTCATCCTGGAAGGCTGCAGTAGTGACTCCAATTTTAAAAACAGGTGATAGAACACACATCAAATTATAGACCCATTAGTATACTTCCAATAGTTTCTAAAATTACAGAAAAGGTTGTTTGTGATCAGCTAGTCTCTCATCTAAATGAAGGTGAATTTACTTTGCACCCGATGCAGTTTGGCTTCAGAAAGCATCACTCGACAGAAACAGCAAAAAAAAAGAATTGTGGAACAAATCAAAAGTCTACTTGATAAAAGCGGTGTCGTCTGAGCTGTGTTTTTAGATTTTAAGAAGGCATTTGATACCGTTAATCACAACGTTTTACTATCAAAACTTTCTAAATTTCATTTATCTATTAATACCATGACCTGGATGGAATCCTATTTGAATAAAAGAAAACAATGTACAAGAGTGGGTGATAAGTGTTCTTCATTTGCAAACTGTATTTCAGGGGTCTCTTTTATTTTGTATATATATAAATGGCCTCCCTCAAACATGTCCAGATATTAACATCCAAATGTATGCTGATGACACTGTGATTTTTACCCATGCAAGATCTAAAGAACACGCTGCAGCCAAACTGACAGCTTCGATGAGTAAGGTGTCGGATTGGCTGGCAAATTCATGTTTGACCCTTAATCTAAGTAAAACAGTTTGCATGTATTTTACAGCGAGGATTAATAATTCAGTTAATCCTGATATTTTAATTAACGGTGAAGTCATTACATCTGTGACACATGTTAAATATTTAGGCATAATAATTGACACAAATTTGACCTTCAAAAAACAAGTTAGTAAGGTCATCAAGACTGTTAAGTTTAATCTAAACAATTTTAAGAGTAACAGACATAATTTGTCACCGTCTGCTACAAAACTTTTTGTACACACGATGATTTTTCCCCATTTGTCTTACTGTATAACAACCTGGTCACAGGCAGGAGTGACTACGCTCGAGCCTATGTATTTACTTTACAAACAAATTTTAAAAGTATTAGACAAAAAACCTAAGGATTATCATCATTGTAATATCGTGAAAAAATATAATCTTCTCAATTTTGATAATTTCTTATTTTATTCGGACGCATGTCTAATGTTTAAAGTTATTCATGTTCTTGCACTCCCTCCTCTTAGAGGATGCATAGTATTCTCTGGCAGTGGCAGTGCCAGTAGAACTAGAGCATCAACTAGGGGTGATTTGGTACCGCATTTTAGAAGACAGCCTTCTCTGTTAAAGTAGTGGGGAAGTGGAACTCAATACCCACAGACATTAGAAACTCAGGAAGTTTTGCAGTATTTAAAGCCAGCCTCAAAATTTGGCCAAAAATAGCACAAGAGTGTCACCACTAATGATTGCATTGTATTTTCTGTATTTTGTATTTGGTGTATACATCAAACCGTTTTTATTAATTTTGAATTGATGGATAATATGTATTTTTGTAAATTGATGTAGTGTATTTGTTGTTTAGTGGTTGTTTTGAGTCGTTTGTTTTTGTTTTGTCTACCTGTCCATGGACAACAGATGCAAATTAGCTGTTAGCTAACTTTGGTGCAATTGTTTAAATTGTGCGCTGTCCATGTCAAATAAACAGTAAATAAAAAAAAATAAAAAAGAGATTGGAGTAAAAACATAAAGCCTATTGTTTGGTGCGTTTTGCTTTTCAAACGCACAGCGCGTTTTGAATATGAAACATTCAAACGCAAAGCACGCTCCGAAATATGAAACATTATGGTTACCATATTATACATATCTACGTTTGAGCAGATATCCACAAACACAGTATTTAACCGTAAACACGGGTCTAAATATTACAATATTCACCATATATCTAGCAACAGTTCAACTATAATGTGAAGTTTATGCAACAATAACATTAACTAATAATTAATAATTTCTTACCTTACATCTTTCTTGTCTTCAAATTGCGTTCTTCTTCTTCTGAGGTAAATCCAATGTAAGCTGACTTATCTCACGGCATGTCTTCCAAACTCAACGAAAAAGCAGAGACTTATGAAGTTTGGTGCTTTGTGTTTGAGGTAATGAGCGCGTTCGCGTAATATGTGGATGATTTGCATGTCAATCTCTTTTGCGCGATTGGGCGTGGTCAAATTAAAACAAATTTATACAAATTACTTAAACAGAGAATATTTGTTTTCAGTTTGAATCCGATCATTTAAAAGTACACACTTAAATGTTTATAAAGATATATGGCTCATAAATGTGTGACAAGTATTCGCTGAGTTTTGTTTCAGTTTATAGACGTGCTCAAGGTCACATCTCTTTGACGTAGCATTCACATAATACATTATAGACTTCTATAATTCCATATTAGACAGCATAGATTAGGCCAGCCGGAACCGGGAACACTTCCCATAAATCCTGATGTACTCGTTACATTATAAGAAGAATGGCGTCTACGCTAATATTAGTCTCTCTGTTTATACCGAGGTTTACCGCAGTCCGCCGGATCCAGGCCGTATCCAGATCCGATGAAGGACCTGTGCCTGGACGCGACAACAACGCAGTACTGAAGTGTCAACCAGTCTCTCCGTTTACTGAAGTGAGGTGGACCCCGGCCGTATCCAAATCAGATTGTGCACATCCCTGAAGTGCCAGCCTCATCAGCCCTGTGAAGGCCTCATCGACACGACCAATCTGACTTCTGACCTGTAATGCTGCCTGGATCATAATCATACACTGTTCGCTCGTTCGCCAGAGAACTGGCCCCCGACTGAGCCTGGGTTCTCCCAAGGTTTTTTTTCTCCATTCTGTCACCTGATGGAGTTTTGGTTCCTTGCCACTGTTACCTTGGCTTTTGGCTTGCTTAGTTGGGGACATTTAACCCCCTGGGGTCGGCAATCACGCCGGCGCGATAGGCTTGTTTTTTTTCATATCAGTGCAAAATACTCTGTTGATTTTGATTTTACATACTTGTGTTGTACATCATTCAAAACTGTTAAATGTCTTCTTTTATTTGTGTACACTCATAATAAAAACAGAATGTTGTGTTTTTCGTAAAACAAAGAAAATAAACATGATGTGCGTTCTGCCGTCAGTCTCAATGTGAAACTCATTCTGAAACGCAACAGAAAATGACCTGTAACTCAGCGAATGTTTGTCACACAGACTTAAAACGCATGTCTATACAACGCTTGGAATCTCTATTTTTAAAGTATGTAAATTATATAAAAAACAAATATTCTATTTTTAAGTAATCCATACGAAAGCAGCGGCATGTACAGTTTCTCAAACGCGTCCTCATTAACTTTAATTTGACCACGCCCACGCGCGCACGAGCGATTGACATGCAAATGATCCATGCGGAGAAATGCAGACCTGTAAACGCCCTCATCACCTCAAAACAAAGAATCAGAGACTTCAGTAACTTACTCCTCTGCTTTTCATCGAGTTTGGAAGACTGTTTGTGCTGTGCTGTTTACCTTGGATTTACCTCAGAAGAATTAGAAGAACGTGATTTGAAAAAAAGAGGATTTTTAAGGTAAGATAAAAACTGGTGGTGCCAGATTAAAATGTGTGTGTGTGTGTGTGTGTGTGTGTGTGTGTGTGTGTGTGTGTGTGTGTGTGTGTGTATGTGAGTGAGTGTGTGTATTCTGTACATTTTAAAAAGCAATTTTAACCTGAAAAATCTAAAATGTATTCCCCAAATTGTGCAGCCCTATAGTTTCTCTTGATATCAGCATGTTCACAGCAGTTTTGTTGTTGTTGTTGTTTTTAGAGGAATCAGATGTCACTGATGAGTCCTGCTGACTTCAACATTCACATAAATCTCCGTACATTAACATGCTAAAGTGAAAAATCAAATGAAAGGTATGTACTATGTTTCAGGAATGGCACAAAGGTGTGTGACAGTTCAAGTCTCTGTCTTTAGTTCAGTGTGTTAAATAATTTTTAATTTTTTTTTTTTTTGTCATTTGTTGTGTATATTTGGATTATGTTGTGTTGTAAATAAATCCAAACAATCAAAAAGCCATTATTTTTTAAATCTCCTCATTCTTTGTGCAAGGTTGCTCAGAATGATAGGGCCTGTTAGCACCTAATAGGGCCATTAGGGGAGGGTCTTTGTCTTTCTCAGGTGTGAAACCCATACATATTAATGATGTGTTCACACCTCCCGCATAAAGCTTTCTTACACAAAACACGTCTTACAAATTTTAAATCAATATATTGTCTTATCTGAATGAGTTGTCAGGATGATTTCACATACAGTAGTTTTGAAGCAAATATTCTAGGCTATGTGATACAATTTTCAAAAGTCTTATGAAGAAATAATCAGTATGGGTTTCATGGCCTTATTTCAGTGACAATTTTGTTTTGTTTTTTCACAAACCATACATAAATGTCATTATCTCAAAACGACAAACTTTTACATACATGCTGCTGACATATTATTGTAGCAGAGTTTGTGCTGAATACAGTGTAATCAGACTTTATCCATAAAAATGTCACAAGTAATAGAAATAAGCACAAATGTCAGAGCATGTCAGAACACCTCCAGGGCCCAGAAAAACCCCACAGACCCCAGAGGGTTAATATTCAACAATATTATTGATCTGCCTTATTTAGGGTGGGCGATGATGCAGTTTTCTTCTAGAAACAAATTTTGTTGTATTATTTTCATGTTATCAATTTGAAGCTGCTTTGATACAATCTGCATTGTAAAAAGTGCTATATAAATAAAGGTGACTTGACCTGACTCAAGAAAAAAAAGGTAGGAGGCAGAAAGCACACCCTTTTTATTTTATTTATTTTACAAAAGCTCAATGTTTTGATTTGATTGTAAGTGGACACATACAAAAGTAGACATATCACAGATTCTTTTTTCATATTTCTTTTTTCTGTATGACCATAAATGACAGAGTCATTTAAGTCTATTGAGTAACAGAGTAATTACCAAACGTGGACGTTCCACTAGAAACAAACCTTGATGTATTGTTTTAATTTATTACTGTGAAGCTGTTTTGATTCAACCTATGTTGTGAAAAGCGCTATATAAATAAACTTGACTTGACCTGACTATTGTGCTACAATGTGAAGAAAATCCAGCAAAATGCGCCGGCGCGTTTGCCGACCCTAGAGGGTTAAGTCACCCTCTGATTATAGCATAGTTATTTTAAAACCATTCACCTCAGTATCTCCAGCTGACAGTCTGGACTCTTCAGTCCATCAGAAAGAATCTTCACTCCAGAATCCTGCAGGTCATTGTTACTCAGGTCCAGCTCTCTCAGAAAGGAGTTTGAGGATTGTAGAGCTGATGATAAACTCTCACAGGACTGAGCTGTGAGATTACAGCTGGGTAGCCTGTGTAAAACAAAACAAAGAGCAGTAGTAATGCTTATTAGCATTTATAATCTGGAGCTTGAAAAAAACTTTAACTGTAGTGAATTAAGCAAAGCTAAAAAGAATATTTCTTCATAACACATCAAACCAGCATTTATTTTCACACACACTACTTTTATTAATTTTTCTGAACTGTCTAGGCCAGCAAGTCACCCATTTAAAATGAAGGCAATTACAAAAGACTAACAGTATTTATAAATGAATGTAAAGGAGACTCTTACAGTGCTCTTCTGGTGTTTTTGATCACCGGCAGCAGTCTCATCAGTGCTTCATCAGATCTTCTGTATTTCTGCAGTTCAAACATCTCTTGAGTCTCTTCTGACATCTGTAGCACAAACACCAGACCAGACCATTGAGCAGAGGACAGATTCTGTTCTGAAAATTTTCCTGAGCTCAGATTCTTCTGGATTTCCTCCACAAAGTCATCTTTCAGTTCACTCAGACAGTGGAAGAGATTGGTGGTCTTCTCTACTGATTCCTCCTTCTCTATTTTCTTTTTGATATAGTCAGCAGTGTTTTTCATGTTCTCTGTTCTGAGTTCCAGTCCTGGCAGTAGTCGCTTCAGGTCACTCTGATCGGACTCCAGACCCAGGAGGAAACGGATGAAAAGGTCCAGGTGTCCGTTCTCACTCTGTAAAGCTTTCTTTACTGCAGCATTATGAAGCTGAAACAGTGGCTTTTTGGACAGTTTCCATGTCAGTTTTCTTCTGCATTGAAGAAATAGGTCAGCTTTCTTATCTTTGTCCATCATAAACACATAAAGAGCAGCAAGGAATTCCTGTACGCTGAGATGTACGAAGCTGTAAATGTTTCTTGCTGCTAACTTTTCCTCCTGAAACATTCGAGTGCATAACCCAGAGTACACTGAACCTTTACTGACATCTAGTCCACATTCCTCAAGATCTTCTCTGTAGAAAATCAGGTTTCCTTTCTCCAGCTGTTGAAAGGCCAGTTTCCCAAGTTTCAGAATAATCTGATCAAAAGACTCTGCATTGGAATTAGTTTCAGACTCATCACAGTATTTTTCTTTCATCTGTTGCTGCTGAGAAATTAAGAAGCTTGTGTACATCCCTGTGAGAGTTGTGGGAGTTTTGTTATTTCTCTCAAGTAGAGGCCGAAGAACAATAAGAGAGATCCAGCAGAAGACGGGGATGTGGCACATGATGTACAGACTCCTGGATTTCTTGATGTGACTGATAAGGTTTCCAGCAACCTCAGGACTGTTTTTGATGAAATATTGCTCTTTCTGCTCATCGTTAAATCCTCGCACCTCTGTCACTTGATCAATGTAGTTTCGGGGTATCAGACTGGCTGCTGCTGGTCTGGATGTGATCCAGATGAGAGCAGAGGGAACCAGATGTGCCTTGATAAGGCTTGTTATTATCTTACTCACTGTTGTTTTTTTGTGAACATCTGTAAATTTGCCACCCTCTTTAAAGCTCAAAGGGAAGCGACATTCATCCAGCCCATCAAAAATGAACAAGACTTTACTATCACCTTTAGGAAGAGAAGGCAGTTCTTTAGGATCACTAAAGAAGTGTCCGTGAAGCAGTCCCATGAGACTGCAGTTCTCTGTAATAAGGTTTAGCTCACGGAATGGCAGAGGAAAAATGAAGGTTATTTCCTGATTTTCTTCTCCTTCAACCCAGTCAAGGATGAATTTATTGACAGAGACAGTTTTTCCAACCCCTGCGATCCCCATCGTCAGTACTTTTTTGTTTCGTTTAAACATGTCATTACACTTGATTGGCTTCTCCTTGGCAGGCAATCGGTTGTGATTTGATTCAATCTGACTCACTTCGTGCTCGTTCACTCTTCCTCCAGTCTCATTTTCCACCACATATAAATCAGTGTAAATCTTGTTCAGGTTTTTCCGGTGACCTGTCTCTGAATTACCAACCAATATCCGCTCGTAGTCCCGTTTTAATTTGTTCTTCAGTGTGAGGCTGGTCTCTGTGTAATCATTAAGAGTAGCTTCTCTATCGTATGCAGTTGAGCCTTTAAGAAAGAGGGGAAAATACAGCAAAAAGTAAGTAATTGTGTTTTTCATAAATTCCTGCTTCTACTATATTTAAATGAATCACACTCTTACTGCAATAGTTGCCCATCTTACACTGATTATGCTGAAGTTGACAACATAAATGATGGAAATGCCTTGATTAAAACTTGAAAGCAATTGGAATTGGATTTATCTGATTGTCACTATTGGACTCAGATCAACTTAAAGGAATAGTTCTCACCCTCAAATTGTTTCAAACCTGTATGAACATATTTATTTATTTTTCTGCTATGGAAGTCAATGGGTTTGGGTCATCAACTGTTTGGTTTCCGACATTCTTCAAAATATATTCCTTTGTGTTCAGCAGAAGAAAGAAATTCATACAGGTTTGAAACCGCTTAAGGGCGAGTAAATGACAGAATTTTCCTTTTTAAGTAAACTGTTCCTTTAAGGCCATGCTGACCAAAATTATTAGAAGATTTTTGATCAAACCATTGACATCTAGCACACCAAACAAGACATGAGACTGTATTAGAGTTAGGTTGGGGTTATTGCAATGACCCTGCGTATGTAGAAATTGCTTGTAGAAGTTTTAATTCAGGATTTAAGACTCTTGTAAACCATTTAACCATTCGTAAAAAATGACTAGACAGTCTGTTCTAATAATTGTACTTGTATAAGATCTGCTGCTGTTCTTCTTGTCCCTGTAATTGTTGCTTGCTATTATATTTTCACTTGTTTTCATGCACAGATAGGGATTATTTACCCCTGATCTCTTCTGAATGAGCTCCAACAGCGGCAGATGTCTTCATATTGCCTTCAGTCTGACTTGAGTGTGTGTGAGAGAGAGAATCACTCACTGGGAAACATAAGTCACACAAACACATCACAATGGTAAACAGTCAGTCACATTACTGTTAAGAGTTAATTAAATGTTACCTTGCTTGTGTTTGTTCTCCAGCTGCTCAGCCAGATTGTTCTGGTTCATCTTCCTCAGGATCTTCACCATGTTCTTCACAGCTTCTTCTGGTCCAAAACATGCTACCATCTTATCCACTGTGTCTAAGATATCTAAATTATTCATTTCAGGCTTTGTTATACACTCATGATCTTTCTTTAAGTGCCATTTAAACTTCTTCCATTCAGCTTCGTCCAGATCACTCAGTGATTTCTCAAGCAGATCTTCAACTTTAACAGACACCATCGTCCTTCACAGATTCACAGCTGCAGGATAAAAAGAAAAAGATCTTAAGTAGTTTCACTCTTAACATTTTGACATAAGCGCTCAAATGTTATTTGGATTATGAAATGACGCTGTGATCGGATCAGGACTCTCATCCAAACTCATCTGTTGAAGGGGTCCTATAATGCTCCTTTATCCATGGTCTCTATCTGAAACATGCAAACAATGAGTACCCTAGCAACCATCCAGAATACCCTAGCAACCACCCCAAGTCTCCTAGAGACCGCATAGCAACCACCCAGAATGCCCTAGCATCCACTGCAATTACCCAAGCAACCACATAGCAACACACTAGCAACCACCCCAAGTACTCAAGCAACTGCATAGCAACACCCTAAAATCAATCAATCTATCTGTCTTGTCTGTTTTTCTGATAGACTGTATTGCCTTCAAAAACTTTAAGCATTTAAAACACCTTCAAACTTTCTTTGAAGCCAACTTCAAAGTTTGTCTCGATGTAGTTTTTAAATCTAGTTTTTTATCTCATCCTGTTTTTGTCTCTTTAAATGCAAATTAGCTGCTGCTATCAAGCTGCTATTATCAAAAGAAAAACAATGGAAAATTACTGTTTCACAACATCGTCCTGTGACGCTAAAAACCTTGAGATGGAGACTCTCATCTCTAACTCATGAAGACAAAAATCCCTCAAACCACACAATCATGAGATTAAACAACAATAGCAAGCACTGCAAGAGCAGGGACATAAGTCATATAAAATGTAATCACAGACAATAACAAATTAATAATAATAATGACTAAATGATTAAATGAATAAATTATGTAAATGAAATAATATGAACAAAATCATAAATCAAATGACAACTACATAAATGATCATGAAATCAAGTATAAAAGGAAAGAAAGTAAAACAACACCAATGTCTGGTTGCTTTTTTAAGTAAAACACAGGTTGTTATCGCTTAGATCCATCCCTTAGATCCTTCATTCCTCCTCTTTTATATATGAAAACACTGGATTACATAGACTGATTAAATGCAAGCACTGGTCATGATCAAAACATACTCTGAAAAGCTTGTGTGATCAGGTCGTACTCTTCCTTCTACATGCTCTTTAACCCTCTGGGGTCTAAGGTGTTTTTGGGGTCCTTGAGATGTTCTGACATGCCCTGACATTTGTGCTTTTATCAGTTGCTTATAAACATATTAATGGCAAAGGTGTAATTACACTCTATTTAACACAAACAGGGCTACCATAATATGTGAGCAACATATATGTTCATGTTTGTATTTTTGAGAGAATAATGTTTATGCATGGTTATTGAAAAAACTAAAAACTAAAGTTTCTGAAATAAGGCCACAAAGCACATACTAAATATGTGTCAATAAGACTTTTGACTAATGGATATTGTCACCTAGAGTTTTTTCTTCAAAACGATACATTAATTTATATAAAAACATTAATTTATATTAAAACAATACATTGATTTAAATTTTGCAAGACACTTTCTGTTTGGAAAGGCAATATGCGAGTGGGCGTCAACGATCCAACACCATCATGCATATTTAGTGGTTCACACCTGAGGAGACAATGGGGCCCGCATACAGGTGTGTCACTGAGCCACAAGAAAGAATGCAAGAGCTATATATATATATGTACCTCAGAATATATTCTACAAAATTGGTTCACAGTTGGAAAATGGTTGAAATGGTTCACAGAAAAATGGAGCGCAACTGGAAGAAAACAAAACTAGAGGTATTTCGCATTTCATGGAAAGAGAGCTCAATTACTTACAGAGAGGCTTTAAAAGCTGCTAGATCTGCTTATTTTTCAACCCTATTAGAAGAAAATAAACATAATCCTAGGTATTTATTTGAAACGGTGGCTAAACTAACGAAAAATAAAGCTTCAAGCACCGAAGTTTCCAAGCAACACAGCAGTAATGACTTTATGAACTTCTTCACTTATAAGATTGATAATATCAGGGACAAAATTATAACTATGCAACCGTCTACTACAGTATCACATCAGGCAGTGCATTGTAGTCTCCCTGAGGAAAAATTTGATTCATTCGTTGCTATAGGAGAGGAAGAATTTACTAAACTCATTAAATCATCTAAATCTACAACATGTATGTTAGACCCTATACCGACTAAGCTACAGAAAGAAATACTTCCAGAGGTCATAGATCCTCTTCTTAATATCATTAATTCGTCTTTGTCTCTAGGATACGTACCAAAAAACTTTAAGCTGGCTATGATTAAACCGCTTGTTAAAAAAACGCAACTTGATCCTACAGAATTAGTCAATTACAGGCCGATCTCGAATCTACCTTTTCTGTCAAAGATATTAGAAAAGGCAGTATCCTCACAACTGTGTTCCTTTCTTGAAAGAAATGATATCTGCGAGGATTTCCAGTCAGGATTTAGACCGTACCATAGTACCGAGACAGCTCTCGTTAGAGTCACAAATGATTTGCTCTTATCATCCGATCGTGGTTGTATCTCTCTATTAGTGTTACTCGATCTTAGTGCTGCATTTGACACCATTGACCCCAACGTTCTTTTAAATAGATTAGAACATTATGTTGGCATTACGGGAAATGCACTAGCATGGTTTAAATCATACTTATCTGACCGTTATCAGTTTGTAGCAGTAAATGATGAGATGTCTCATCGATCACAAGTTCAGTATGGCGTACCACAAGGCTCAGTACTAGGACCGTTGCTGTTCACTCTGTACATGCTACCCTTAGGAGATATCATTAGGAAACATGGCATTAGCTTTCACTGTTATGCCGATGATACTCAGCTCTATATTTCTTCAAAACCTAACGAAACTTATCAATTCACAAAATTAACGGAATGCATAGCGGATATAAAAAATTGGATGACTCGTAATTTCCTACTTCTAAATTCTGAAAAAACAGAGTTTCTAATTATTGGACAAAAAACTTCCTCACTTAATAATCTAGAATACTGTCTAACACTTGATGGCTGCTCTGTTAAGTCTTCGTCGTCGGTTAGGAACCTGGGTGTGCTCTTTGATACCAATCTTTCATTTGAAAGTCACGTGTCTAGTATCTGTAAAACTGCATTTTTCCATCTTAAAAATATATCTAAATTACGCCATATGCTCTCATTGACAAATGCAGAACAATTAGTTCATGCGTTCATGACCTCAAGGCTAGATTATTGTAATGCTCTACTGGGTGGTTGCCCTGTACGCTTAATAAACAAACTACAGCTGGTCCAAAACGCAGCAGCTCGAGTTCTTACCAGAACCAGGAAGTATGACCATATTAGCCCGGTTCTGTCAAAACTGCACTGGCTCCCTATTAAACATCGCATCAATTTTAAAATATTGCTGATCACTTACAAAGCACTAAATGGTTTAGCTCCGCAGTACTTGAGTGAGCTCTTAACGCATTATAGTCCGTCACGTCTATTGCGATCTCAAAATTCCGGCCAGTTGATAATACCTAGAATATCAAAATCGACTGCTGGCGGTAGATCCTTTTCCTATTTAGCACCAAAACTCTGGAACAGTCTTCCTACCATTTTCCGGGAAGCAGACACACTCTGTCAGTTCAAAGCCAGATTAAAGACACATCTCTTTGACCTAGCTTTCACATAATACATTATAGACTTCTATAATTTAATGTTAGGCTGCATATATTAGGTCAGCCGGAACCGGGAACACTTCCCAAAAATCCTGATGTACTCGTTACATCATGAGAAGAATGGCATCTACGCTAATTTTAGTGTCTGTGTTTATCCCGAGGTTTTCCTGCAGCCTGCCGGATCCAGGCCGTATCCAGATCTGACGAAGGACCTTCGCCTGGACCGATGACAACGCAGTGCTGAAGTGCCAACTAGTCTCTCCCTATGGAGGATCCCACTACCACTCTACAGATAAGGCGTTGTCGGGAAATTCGTTTCGCGTTCCTACCCCAAAGCAACAAAATAAAATAAAATTCTTTATCAAAATTTATAAGGAAAGACAAGTACTTTGTTTAGGCTTGGCTTGTAGGGAATTCCAAACCTGCGTATATTCAAACGCACATAACTATAGAACCCATTCTAAATGCTCATGTGAACGCCATCAGTGTTTCTCACAGGTTCGCGTTTAAAGTCTGTGTAGAGGGAATGGTGTCATCTTAGCGGCCCCTAATTTAATAACAAATGCGGTATTTTCAGTTTTGGAATATGTATCCTCTCCCCAAATTTGTCAATTATAAAACACAATAAAAATTATTTAAAGAAAAAGCTTATATTTACCTTTTAAAATTTGTTTACATCTACCTTGTAAATATATATATATTATTAAAAAGGTTACAATTACAACAACAATTCAAGTGTAATCTTTTTTTGTAAAAACTAAAGTATACATTTTATCATACATATTTCAAAGTTAAGGATTCATTACTTTGAATATAGCCTAGGCTACATTGGAACAAACACATAACATATTATTTGATGACTTTATTTTTGACAAAACATACTATATTTAACACATGAGCAAAAATTGGCAAACAAAAGCTTATTTGAGGTGGCAGATATTTTACAGTAAAAATGTATAATCTATCCAAAACTAGTCAACGAAATGTTGTCTTTCATATGTCTGTAACATAGGTCTTTCTTTTTTATTATAAGGAATATAAATGTTAATTTGCAGTTTAATACGTTGCTTATACAAATGCATTTCATTTTAACATATTTCAGTCGATTTTTACTCCTCTCAGTATAGCAATAGTTTGCTAAAAGCGGATCATTCATTCACACACAGAAATGCGATTCAAATTTAAACTGTCTTTTTACGGCGATTCACTTGAGAATGAAAAAAAACTTACTACAATATTCCATCCGTTGCTCCTCGAAATACCAGCACTTCTGAGGTACATTTTCCATTATTATTATTATTGCGATAGTATTATTCCTCACAGCGCTGCGAGACTGTGTAAACAAGTACAATGATCTGAATAAACTTGATGTGTTTTCTCTAGCTGATATTGGGGAGTTCACAGTTTGCTTCATTTAAAAGAAGAGAATTCAATCTTCATGCCTGTGTGTCTGTATGCCTGTTTGACTGAGTATTCGCTGAGTTATGGTTCATTTTCGGACGCGTTTCAGAATTGACTTCACTGACAGAGAGAAAGCAGAACTCGCATCATGTTTATTTTTCTTTATTTGGCAAAAAGCACAACACTTTGCTTTTATTGTGAGTATACACAAAAATAATACACACTTAACAGGATCGATTGATGTATGAAAATGGTTTGTAAGATCAAAGTCAACAGAGTATTTGGAGTCTCGTTTGAACTGATAAGAAAAAAAATGAGCAAACCACGCCGGCGTGATTGCCGACCTCAGAGGGTTAACAGAACAGCTCTTCTCTGTCGTACCGCATACCAGCGTCAGTTGAGAGTGTGTGTCTGACGTCAGATGAAAGCCTTACGACAGTCGAGTGTCTCACAAAACAAACCAAAGTACAAGAGTCTGATGAGAAACACTCCTGAAACTTTAACTAATAAAGGTGCTTTCTAATGATTCCACAGTGGCCCCAAAATTGATCCGAACCATGTGTCCCACTCAGAGGAGAAAAGACATGATCCGTATCGAGTTTAGCTAAATTGTGCACTGCTCTTCACAAGGCTAACAGATTATCAAGAGCCATATGATTTAGTAAAACAAGCTTCCTCATTACATGCACTTCTTCTGCAATGTCAGCAACAGAACTAAGTGAGTTTTGCTGTGTCCTCAAACACCAAAGGTGGCCTCATGTAGTGCCTGTACTTCATTCTGTACATTGATCATATTTTCAGTTTCAGAGATTCAATTCTCGATCTGTGTCATGATTAAAAGATATTTCACATAATCCTCTCCTCTGACATTACTCACATTGCCAGTAATAGAAGCCAAATAACATTCTTAAAATCCCTTACAAAGGAATAGATAAGCTTTGTTACCACAAACAAAGTGTGTGTCATTATAACGAGTTTGTTGATTTCTCATTGATAGAAGAGTTAGAAGAGAAGAATGCCATGAACTATAATGTTAATGAGAATAATTTCAGTAGTGACATACACTGCTCGTGAACAGCAGTTTGTTGTGCCAGGAATAATCAGCCACATTATAGACACATCTGTAAGCATTTGATTTTGTCAATGGTTCAAAACTGCATTTTGCACAAGTTTCACCATGTAATTTCCAAAAGTCATTGTGAAAATCTGTTTCTTTACCACCTCATATTCTCTGTTTTTAATTTTTCCCTTTTACACTTTTGCCATTCGTTGTCTCAACATTATTAAGGCAATCTATGCTCTAGTACTGTTACTCTAAACGAGTTATCTGACAGGTTTATCATTTTGATACTAGAATTAGTTGATTTATTCGATGATGCATCATACTACGGTAGTTTAGCAGTGAGTAATGTTGCTGTACAGGAAACATAGTTTAGATTGTTGAATGGCAGGGCTGTCCTTCACCAAATTACACAAACATCTCATTAAAATGCCTACAAAACTGATCCGAGATCAGGTAAAAACCATAAACACTGGTTTACTGGGATCGGCCCCCAACAGCGAACCACTGAAATTTCGAAACATTTGGAAACAGTTGTCACGTAACAAAGCCTTTTTTTTACCGAATTCATGTGACGAAAGTGGCCATCACTAGTGAAGACAAACATTTGACTGAACAAGATCCAAACTGGAGTATAAAGTCAGTATCTCGTTGCTCTTTGATGCGGGATAGTTCAACTTGCAAAAAGTATAAGGCCAAGGCACTCGAGAATTTAGAAAAAATGTAATTATTCATGGCTATAACATTTTTACAAACAAAGCCTATTTTTACAGAATTCACATGACGAAAGTGTGCCAATGATCTGACTTATCTTCGTACGCGAAGAATTTCTTATCTTTATTTACATGGGATGGGTAAGTACTCACTATTTGTATTTCAAAACCATAAGTTATCAGCAAATTTTATTTAAAAAAAAAGTTTTGTCAGCAATGCGATTCTCTTACACATATAAGCCTACACTCTTTAATAGACGTATTCACGTTTAAACACAATCTAAACAAACTATTATTCGATGCATTACTTCTATATAACTATATATTAAGTTGGTCAAGCAAGTGGTAAAATATTTCACCATGCACTATACATAAATAAATAAATCTTGCATGTCACAAAGAACTTGTTTTTCCACCTCCACGAATGAGACGAGTGTTGTTCAATATGTCGCCTTGTTGAAGTAAATTTTAAAGTAAGTTTTCCTTAATTTACCCCGTTCTTGAAGTAAAAAGATGACTGTGAAAAATAGTAGTATTTAGTTAAATGCATTTATGGTGAGATTACTACATTTTATTTTATTAAATGCATGCACTGTCACTTTAATTCAGCGCGTACAGCACAGCAAAAATAGACCCGTTGCGGAAGCAATCGCACTCGCACCGCATCTGGAACGGATAGCTGGACCGCATCTGTGTGGAGTGTGAAAGCTCGAACCTGTTAACATGGATAAGGAAAAAAATACGCACTGCAAACGGAGTATGTGTGAAACGGTCACACTCCACGCAGATGAGGAAAGTGTCGTCTTTGTAAGTGACGACAACGATGTGTGAACGACCGTGTAGCTGCCTCGTTTGTTAGCATTGCTGGAGGACAACAGGCATCTTGCATGGCAAGGGTTCAGTTCAGTTCAGTTCAATTTATTTATATAGCACATTTAAAAACAATCATAATTGACCAAAGTGCTTCACAAGATCCCAAAAAAAAAAAAAAAAAAAAAAAATTATTATACAGACAATATCACACAAAGTACAAACAAATAACCAACAAGTCAAGATATCAAAGCTCAACTAGAATTGAAAGCCAAAGCATAGTAATGCGTCTTAAGCAAGGACTTGAATGTTTCAGTAGTCTGAGCTTTCCTTACATGAATTGGTAGACTATTCCAGATATTCGGAGCAGCCACTGCAAACGCTCTGTCACCTTTGTTTTTTAACCTAGATCGGGGCACATCGAGGAGCATCTGGTCAGAAGACCTCAGTGATTTGACAGGTGTGTGGACATGTAGAAGCTCCGTCAAATGAAGGCGACGACCCACTTAAGATTTTAAAAACAATTAATGCAATTTTAAATTTAATTCTAAAACAAACAGGAAGCCAGTGAAGTGAGGCCAATACCGGTGTAATGTGGTCACGTTTTTTGGTCCCGGTTAAAAGTCGAGCTGCTGCGTTCTGCACTAACTGTAGCCGTCGAAGTGATGACCTCTTCCAATCCGGCATACAAAGAGTTACAGTAGTCTAATCGCGACGTAATAAAAGCATGTATAACTCTTTCAAAGTCTTTGCGTAGCATGTATTGCTTGACCTTAGCCAGAAGTCTCAAGTGAAAGAAGCTAGTTTTAACAACTGAACTAATTTGTTTGTCAAATTTAAAAGCACTGTCAAAAATTACACCCAGATTCCTGGTAAAAGGTTGAATATGTGAACATAGAGTACCGAGAGCATCTGCACATTCACTTAAATGTCCCGCACGACCAAACACCAATTTCTGTCTTTTTATCATTTAGACAAAGAAAATTCTGATCCAACCAAATTTTGAGATCACTCAAGCAGTCTAACAAAGGTTGGATGTTGTTCTTATCATTGTTTTTTACAGGCAAATAGATTTGTACATCATCTGCAAAACAATGAAAGGAAATGTTATGCTTTTTAAAAATGGACCCTAAGGGTAGCATGTACAGTGAAAAGAGCATGGGTCCCAGAATGGAACCCTGGGGAACCCCACAAGAAAGAGGTGCAGCAGAAGAAGAGCAATTCCCAAGATGGACAGCAAAACTCCTGTCTGTCAAATATGATTTAAACCATTTCAGGGCCGTACCCGTAATGCCAATACTTTGTTCGAGTCGAGATAAAAGGATAGAGTGGTTGACAGTGTCGAAGGCAGAGGTCAAATCTAAAAGGACTAAAACAGCTGATTTTCCTGAATCAACTGCTAAGAGAAGATCATTATATACTCTTAGAAGGGCGGTTTCAGTACTGTGGCGGGGTTTAAAACCAGACTGGAACTTTTCATAAAGGCAGAATTCATCTAGAAATGATTGCAGTTGATTAAAAATGACCTTCTCCAAGACTTTAGATAAAAATGGAAGTTTAGAAATTGGTCTAAAATTAGAAAAGAATGATCCAAATTTTTCTTTTTTAAAAGAGGTTGCACGATTGCATGTTTAAAAGCTACGGGAACACACCCTGAGCTGAGAGATGCGTTAACCAAGCTTAAAATACTAGAACCAACAATGTTAAAAACATCTTTGAGTAATCGGGCAGGGATACTATCCAGCAGGCAGTTTGTAGGACGGAGCTGCTTAACTATGTCAGAGAGAAGATGTAATGTGACTGGCTCAAACTGCTGGAAGACAGCTTGGCATAAAGATGGAACCGAGGGATCACTAGTAAATGCAGGTGATGAAAAACTCAGGCCAGCAATTTTATCTATAAAATATTTCAGAAAATTTTCACACAACAGAGAGGATGGGACAACACAGTCTGTTTCAGAAGGGTTAACAAGAGAATTAAACACTTTAAAAAGAACCTGAGGCCTCTGATTATTATTAGCAACCAGGTGAGATAAAAAAATTGTTTTTGCGGATTTAACCGCTCCCTGGTAGTTATGTAATGTGTCCTTTAAAATTTGAAATGACACTTGAAGTTTGTCCTTTTTCCACTTTCTCTCAGCCGTTCTACAGGCACGTCTGAGAGAGCGGGTATGATCATTTAACCAGGGTTCAGATAGCGTTTTAGTGCGCAATCTTCAAGATTGTACAGCACTGAGTCTTTAAAGGCAGCAGAAAACTGTGAGGCAGTTAGAGGGTTAATGGAATGCACACTGCGTGCTGGAGTAACAGTCAAAGTGTCAGAGCAGGGGACAACTATAGTAAAAACAATGGGTAAATGATCCGACATACCAGTGTCACATATTTCACTAATGGCAACATCTAAGCCATATGACAGAATGAGGTCCAAAGTATGACCTTTTTCGTGTGTCGGACCAGAGACAGACTGCACAAGATTAAAAGAATCAATAAGATTAATAAAATCCTTAGACATTGGTCTGGATTCGCAACATACATGTATATTAAAATCACCAACAATTAAAAAGCGATCGTATTTTAACGCAATCCAAGCCACAAAATCAGCAAAGTCCTGAATAAAATCCTTATTAAACTTTTTACACCACCGCACATAATACAATCACTGGGAAATTTAACTCGAATAACTGCAGCTCAAAGCTGGAGCAGCTGTCAAACAGAATCTCTCGACATTGAAAAATACACTTAAACACAGACGCTAGCCCTCCACCTCTACCTGTGATCCGAGGGGAGCTGAGGAAGCCGCATCGGGGAGGAAGAAGTTCGGAGAAAGACGTCAGATCGCCATCATGGAGCCAAGTTTCCGTTAAGAACATGAGATCCAACTCCCGAGAAGTGAAAAAGTCATTGAGGAGAAAAGTCTTGTTGGCTAGCGATCTAACATTAAACAAAGTCAAACGAAGAGTTTGATCCTCACTGGCTGTGGCTGCAGACGCCACACGATCTAACGGGCGCAGGTTCGAAAAATCCACACCACCACCTCGGTGGAATCGAGCCCGCCTGGGAGAAGATGGCACCGTCAGCAAATGAGCCTCGGAGATAATCTGTGGGTCAGGGAAAACAGGACGCAACCAGCGATCTCTCATCCTCAGCAAACGCCCAGCAACAGCAGGACCGTAGCATCCATCAGGACACGTCACACAGGTGGACGCCAGGTAAGCCTTGAGTCGTACCAGCGCACCTCCGCGTTTTCCCCGTCTCCTGTAACGTTTCTTGCGGGGAAGAACAACAGCAGGTGAACGGCGCAGATACTCAGGTATGTCCGACAGCAAGGGAGGGAGTTTCGAGGTCCAGCGGTCTCCCAAGTCATGTCTTTCAGACAGTATATCAACAGTTATTCGAATGTTGAAAAGTGTATGACGATCATAGACGAGCAAAGCAGAGACATCTTGACAATATGTACTGATAAAAAAGGCAATAGCAGACAGCAAACTAAGGAGATGTGACAGAAACAGACAGAAAGGGTGCTATGAAAAAACGGTGCTGTACAAAAACGTAATTATAGTTCGCCTCAAAGTTTTTTTATTTGTGCATTTATTTAATTTGTGTTATTTCTTCCCCAAGCTCATAAAATAAATTTGGGTCGCACATAAATTGACAGGGTCGGTTGGAAACTGGAACCAAACAAAAAATTTTTAGGCCTCAGTGAGAGGCGCTTGTCACTGCCCCCGGCACATTTGAAAGGCTGCACTGCACGGGACAATATAATGCTGGATCATACTTATGCCGAGCCACAGGAGAAGGAATCCTCATGGCCAAAAAGCAACAATTTTATTTAAAAGGAAATTTGACCGGCGAATTCAAAAAGAGGGTAAATATCGGGATAGCTTTTCCCAGGTGGAAAGAGCTAATGAAGGAGAAAGACTTTGAGAGGGACGCTGAAGTTGCCTGCTTTCTTCTCGACAGGTAAGTCAAAGTTACGGTCTAAATTACAAGCTTTTTTTCTTATTGCTTGGTAGTGTAAATCATTATACAGTCAGCAAAACAGTAGAACATGTACAGTTAAACTCGATGAAGTGCTATTGAAAGACATGTTTTCATAGCTTCTTGGCACATAACGGTTACCGCAGTTGCAACAAGCATTTGAAAAAGCGAGGCGCTAGAGAGCACTATTCATTTAAATGCAAAATAGAATTTCACCGCCAGATGGAAGAAATTCCTACAAAGCGTACCTTTAAGGACTAACTTGTAGGGTCTTTAACAAAAAAAGCCTCTAAAACTGAGGGGGGCATGCTTCCTACTATAGATAGTATCATCAGCACTCCCCAGAGTCTGTTCATGCGGCCACCAGACAGACAGCCTGTTGCATCAACAAATGCTAACATTTTAAACTTCTACATATATTTTGAGTAGATAACCGATAGTATATCCTCAGTGAAGGGTTTCACCCTGTGTGTTTCCACACTGATTAAGGATAGTTCGGGAGATACAAGTAAAAATTATCTTATACATCTTATACATGTAATAGATCATAGCTACCAGTAAGATCATGCTTTGAATTAAGACGAGTAAAATTAAATATTCGCTCAAGACAAACTTTACTTATGCCGCGTCATGGACCACAGAGGCACATCGTGTCTCTGAAAATGTGCGGTGATTTTCCAAATGATACAACTTAGTCTAAATAAGAGCAATGTGGAGTCCTCGGATTTCTTAAAAACAACACAAATGGTAAATGGACTGCATTTATATAGCTCTTTCACAGACCTATGGCCACCAAAGCGCTTTACATAGCCTCACATTCACCCATTCACTCACTCATTCATACACCGACGGCGGTGTACACAAAACATTGTGACAAACTTTGACAACATGTTGTATGGACAAAAATACTGTTTGAAATATTTTTTGTATAAATAAGATCTAAGACACCTAAGCATACTTTTTGCTTTATTTTTATTTTATTGATTTTTTTAAATCTAAAGTTTTTGAACAGATGCTGTTTAGTAAAAATAATACCTCAGGTTAAATTTAAGCAAAATCATTTATATCATACATATGTCATCTAAGAAGATAAATAGAAGATATGATTTTAATACAACTTTAAAGATTTGATTTAAACAGTCTTTTATTTTTAAAATATCTAATTTAAACTTTTAAGGTTATGCTTTTAAATGAATTTAGTATAAAACTCTGGATGTAGTATGCTCTGGAACGCAGACTAGCTTTACTGTGAGTGACAGTATCCCCCGAGGCTCATCTGGTCTGTAACTCCTCTCGTCTCTGTGAGGGTCTGAAGCTTCATTTCACACTTTAGTTTATCCCTGAAGGGTCTGGGGCTGTTTTGTTTATGACAACTTAAACTATTTGCTTTTTGGATTGTTTTTTATCGTTGCATAAAGAACTACTTCAGCTCTCTGGAAAAGTAAGGTGTTTTTAATTATATATTTATTTAGCTAAAACTTTGTTTACATTTTTTAAATACATTTCAATAACATATGTTATTATTCATTGATTATATATTTTATTAATAATAATTTAATTTAAAATAGAGATTAGTTAGTTTTTTAGAACCGTGTGTGTGCAAAACAGCTTAGAAATTATATTGAATTATTTATTTATTTATTTCATTTTTGAAAATGTAGTTTTCTGTGATGGTCGTGTTTAGGTGTACATGATCGTATATGCAGTTACGGTACAAAAATCATTATGGCTATGGAAAGCCCCCACCATAAAAATTGAAACTGAAAATTGAAACCCTGCATATGGACAAAAAAATGCTGAATGAATCTTTTCATATAAATGAGATTTAAGACGACTAAGTACAGTTTTTCAACAATCTAAAGTTTTTGAACAGACATTGTTTAATAACAATTTTACTTTAGGTCACCAAAAAGGGGTTCTTCTTTTTTGGCTCTCAACGAAGGCGGTCGCATTTTCTTACCCTCCTCTCCCTTATCTCCCCTGCTTTGCTCCTCTCGTCTCGTCTAGTCTACTGTCTTGTACTTTGAGAGACTCTCTCCGCACTGCTCTCCAAACTAAGAAATTATGGATTTGATCAACTGGTCTCTCAACGCAATTGACACCATCTTCTCGACGAGAAGCTTGGGTTCGGGGGAACCTGACTGCCCTGCCGGAACGTTCGCAGCTGGCTACACGATGCGTGGGAGAGGTGGCGGGTCGTGTGTCTGGCGGCTCTTTCCGTGGAGGACATTGAAGATATCTACCTATTCGGAACCATGATAACAGGTTTTCTGCTATTTGGATTAGGCATTGCCCTGGTTTATCGAGGAATTAAGAAGACGGTGACAGCTGTCCAAAACCCCACAAGGCTGCCCGTCATGATTGAAGCAGTGGGCAGAGCTGTCAGCACTCAGACTGTGACTTTGGTGACTATGAACCAAAATATTGATAACATCTTGGAGAAGCTTACAGCTTTGCAAAGGCAAATGGATCGTTTCGGAGGCGCAAATGGACCAGGAGCTGTGTAAATTGGAATGCGGCTACTCATCCCAAGACCAAACAACCCTAATCTTATCTGCTTTCGGCCCCCCCTCTACCAGCACTGGCCTTGGCCGAGGCTGCTGCTGTAACAACAACTCCCTCTGGAGAGAGCACTGTAGCGAGACGCTCTTGCGTTCCTTCCCCCACTCCACACTGACACCTGCTGATTGTTGACTCTGTCTGGGACCTGATCAAGGTTGTCTCCATGGCAACTGCTGTGTATCGCTATGACATCCTGCGGACTGAGGCACCTAGATTAGGATGTCAGGCGTAGCGACTCTCCGGGCCTACACATACACAAACTCTTACATATATACAGATATGCAATCCCACCCCCCCCACCCCCCACCCCCCACCCCCCACCCCTCGCCTTCGACGCTTTGTACCACCAGTCTGACAGGCGGGTCTGTGACCAGCGCCGAAAATGGCTGCAGGACCGGATGGCTGCTTGCCTGTGCTGGGTTACCTCCACCCCACACTCCCCTCCCCTGTTGCAAGTCTTGTGTGTTCATGTTGTGTACTGATTATGTGCTAAATGTTGCTGGGTTTTTTTTACTGTTCCCAAACTGTACTCCTTACAGGAGCATAGTCTGGGGGTTGCCTTTTTTCTCCTCACCTCTCCTCATGTTATGCTGTATTTTTTCCTCAATGCTCTGTCTTCCTGTTCTGTCTACCCCCTTGTCATATTGTATGTATGTTTGTATGGACAGGTTGATGGCTAATTTCGCTGGTACTTGTGACTAGTGACAATAAAGGCTACTACTTAAACAAAATCATTACAGTAATCTTCTAAAAGATAAATAGAATATATGTATATATGTAAACTTTAAAGATTTAATTGAATCAATCTTTCATTTTAAAAGATCATATTTAAACTTTTATGATTATGCTTTGAAATAAATTGAGTGTGAACAAAACTTTGGCTCTGGAAAGGCGTTAGCAGATGTTAGAAACTTTTCCTTCATCAAAGCAGAGACCAGGAGACGTTGGGATTTCTTTCAAGCAGAAGTTACTCTTTATTGAGAACTCGCTGTGCGTTGCTGTAGTCATCAAGTCTAACTAACTAGGGAACGTTGCCTCGCAATTTATATACATTTAGGGGGAGGGATTTACACTGAGGTTGAACAAAGCATGTAAATGAAGTATACAGGTTTAGGAACCCGCCCTAGACTCTAGAGTGTTGCCGATCCTAATCCAATCAGCATAACTATTCAAACGCTTAGAGGCTAATCCAATCAGTCTAACTATTCAACGACTGGGGCTGGGGCTCGCACTGCAAGAGCATTTAACCTGTTAAGCTTCACCAGTGCGTGGGCGCACTGAAGCGTTTTTTTATTTATATAGTTCAAAGTTACTATCAGATTTAATGTTATACCTTGACAAACTATACATCATTAAAAAGATATAATACTCAAGTTTCAGTATTTGACCACTATTGTATTCTGAGAAACTTATAGTGACAGTTATGTCTTAATTTGTGTCAGGAGTTATGAAATGAAAAAATGAGTCCATACCTTTAATATGAATTATGCGCGTCAGTCGCTTCCATTCATAAAAAACTCCCGTGCTGTCGTCATGACAGCGATACACAAAACAACATCCCTCAGGGCTTTTAGCTCAAAAATGTGCAAACTTGGAGAAATATTGATATATTCTCATAGATTCACGTCATATTTCTAAAGACAGGAATAATATTTATTGAATTTATACCCAAATGCGTCGATGTAATCATTATGATCGCTTCTTACTGAGATGTGCAGTGTTTTCAATTCATACCAATAGCCTGAGGGCGCTATATGCACAAAAAATAATCCATATATAGGACATGAAGAAGAGCCATGATCATGTGACATTCCAGGACGTCACTGCTACACACAAAGCTACAGAGATCGCTGTAATATGCAGATAAAAGATGTTTTGAAGACAATAAACATGTTTGCTATGATATTTGATTTGCCTGTGTTCTTCAAGCCATGCCAGGTATTTTATATTTTATATTATATTTATAATGTAATGCTAATCGATATAGACTTTATCATCGTGCATAAAACTATAAATAATGTTTTCTGTCTGATTTTTTTTTTATCTGAAGCCAAATTATATCACAGAAGATTATTTAAAACACTCGATTGCGTTATGAAGTAAGTTTGGAGCACAAACATGGTTTTAATCTCATAAATGGTCGTGTATTGATGGTGTGCTAAGCTAACATGCTAGCTAGCCCAGGTGCAATTTTGTTCTAAATAAGAATGCTTACTGATATGTTTTAGTGCATTTGACCACTATTTAGTGCACTTCAAATGTGAAGTGAGAACTTTGATAAAAGAAATTAGGGATTAAAACCCTGTGAATAGCCAGTCGTTAGTAACTATAATGCAGACAAAAGAAATGCATATTTCGAGCCATAACCAGGCTGGAGAGGTGTGAATGTGTGCAGGGGGAGACTGAGACTGAATGGGGCTCGTTTGCACCACAAAACAATAGAGACAAAAGACTGAATGGATGCTTAGACGACGACTAAACATCAGTAGCATTTTTAGAGTAGCCTAATCAAAATAAAGTCATGACATGATCTTGAAAAACATTTAACTAAATACAGAGTTTTAGACTTATTATCTTCATATTTTAAATATAACATGGTCAGACATGTGGCTTTAGCTGCAGTGCATTTCTAGATTGCTCTAGTGCCAACTTCAATTTTATTTTCATTAATATGTTTCATAAAAAAAAAAATTCTAATAACTTTACAAAACTTTGAAGCTATTTAAAAAAAAAAAAATCATTATGACAATAATTAATTCTACATTTACAATAAACTACCAGGTGTCAGCTTTCAAATGAGATCATACTTGTGCTTTTAGTGCAAAGGGTTCATGAACTGTATCTGTTTCAGTTTGGGTATGTCATTTCTGGGGATTTTTCAAAAGTGGGGTTGCAGCTTAACAGGTTAAAGACAAAAGGTGAGAGTCTGACTCATTTAACTTACAATAGAAAAACAGGTCTGGCAGGAATCTCTTGCTGGAAACTCAATAATCATCATTTATACCTCAAATGATAAAATCAGTCTACTAAACTTTCTCAGTATATTCACTATTGTAGTGGAAACCTAAATTAAACATTTAATACATTTGTAATACAACACAGACTAACATTGCATATGCTCTGACATGATGCACAGAGGCTCATCTGGTCTGTCACCCGATATCCTGAAGCTAACATTATTTTCAAGTAACTTCTATCTCAGAAGGCGCAGCGCTGATCGGAAGAACCTTATAATCAGCCTATCAATGGGACAGCCTGAGGGTTCACAGTTTCTAATGTTTTCATTGTTGCTCTCTCTCTCTGAAGATAGGCCTATGTGGTCATTTTCTCACACATACAACTTAAGGAATTATTGAACATTTCACAGGCGTGAGATGACTTTTGTGACGCTTCAAATTGCGAATTATTTTACATACCCATGATAAATAAAAAATATACTTTAAGTTCAAGTCAAGTTTTTCCACAGACCATCGATGTAGAATATTTGTTTTTATTAAGACTTTTAATAATTTATTGAATTGAATTTAAAACATCTTTTATTTTTAAAAGATATCATTTAAACTTTTAATATTATACTTTGAAATAAATTCAACACAACATTCAGAATGTCTCATTCTGATCACTGAATACAGCCCTCAGAGACTGTCAAACGCTGGTGTGAGAGGTGCTTCAGTAAACACTCTGTGATCTTTTGTATTACAACTTTAAACTCATTGCATTTTTGTGATTTCATACGTGGCATGGACATTGATGTGTTAGGAGTTACTTCTTCAACTCTCTAAACATGTAAGATGATTTTATTTTTATTCTTTTGTTTATTAAAAACTGAAATAATTGGTTTCAGTTTTTTAGTAAGATATTTATTTTAAAGGATATGTTTTTGTGTGACGTTGTTAAATCATAGTGCCCGAGCAGCCCCAATGCACTCCTGTGACACACATCCTATATAACCCTTCTTGACACTGTCTTCAAACAGTCATCAAAACCATCTGTCAAAACTACATGATTAAGGGGTAGCATGGTTAAAAGTTCAAACTAACTGTCAAAACTATAAAATATAATAGGGAGAGTCAATAGGTCAAACTAACTGTCAAAACCACATGATCAAGGGCTAGCAAGGTCAAGGGTTAATCTCTGACCCCATACCGGAAGGTCAACCTGTTAATCAAAAAGACCATCAATCATTTTGACATTTGCTGGATCATATTCAATACTTATCTGATTGGTCAGTTTAAACGTCTCAAAGTTGGGTTAAAGTCACATGGTCAAGAAAGGATAAAAGAAGATTGAAACTGTTGCTCTGTCTCTTTTTATGCTCTGGCTCTCTGATTCTCTGGGTCCTTTCTTGCAATACAATATCATCTTGCAATACAATATCATCACTCTCTATAGCAACACTCTCCCACATATTTAGTTATTGTAACTGCGCTTATTTCCGTCGTTGGTATAAGTGGCAGTGGGTGGAACAGACAAGAAATTTACAGTTTTCTACCATCTTGCTGACAACTCTTCTTTAGTCATTCAGCAGTCTTGCAGCTTGAACCTCTGCAGAAAATCCAGATGGTGCCGAAACCCGGGATCCTTTGCAGGGAGTTTTCTGAAATTTACTTTGATTGGTCATCAGAATGAGGACATTTTTTCACAGTTGATTTTGTGAATGGATTAAATCTGACCTTCTGACCATGGAATGGGTAAGTCTGTTTTCATTGTTTAATGGTATGCTAGGAAAAGTCTCCATCTGCATGAATTGAATGAAACAGAATTTAGAAGGTTTTAAATAGCTTCAACAGTCCCATTAATGTACAATTTGTGAATATTTAGATCTCCTCAGGGATGGAAGGGAATAATTCTGATAACAGTGATGTATTGTTCGCTTATGGAGCAAAAAAGTAGAGCCTTCCTTGTGTAAACTCAAGAAAGAGTACATTGGGATTAAATGTCCAGATGAGGAAATGCTCCAATGGTGGGACATAATTGGCAAACATCAAAAGAAATCAAAACATGGTGAAATAATTGAGGCTGTAAACTTCATAAGTTTTACACAGCTTCATGAGTTAACAACGTGTCAATCTTCAAGTATAGATGCTAAATGTAAAGAAGCGCAATCTAAAAATGCAGAGGCACAAAAGTCTGAGGCAAAGATTCAAGATATTCAAACACAGCTAGATAAATTACTAGCTGAGCAGTAGCCCTGACTGAAAAGTATAAAAATCACAAGGAAATCATTGCAGATCTCAAGGCTAAGCTAAATGCTAAAAAGTCCATGTCTCCCAAAACGCTTAACAGTGATGGGACTAAAAAGCATGTTCACTTCTCAGGAGGTGACTTAATCTAATGAATCTGAAAAATTTAGTTCTACCGGAAAGACTCGGGAGAATTATTTCAACAAATCGTACATTTATTGACAGCTCAGCAAGCTGATAATATACAAAGTCATTTGGCGTAGGCCCCGTCCGTAGTACATAATCCGAGGGTATCGGATCTGCAATTCCTGCCTGAAGACGAAGGCAGGGGCGCAGCCGACCCCCCGGGAGGTATGGACAGGGCCATCCTGGTGGTGGTGGGGAGGATGGGGGTAATCGTCGCTTCAGTATTTGCGAACTCAAACATTTGTAAGTACCGAGCTTTTATACAGTGAGCATAAGAATATGATTGGATAGAAGTGAAGGCAATAGGTAACGTAGTAATTGAGTCTTCCCGGCAGAACTTATGCTAAAGCTTTCATTTCAGAGAAGTGTTAAACTTCAGCCCACTCCTTTTCAAGCAGCGGTGAATTTTATTTGTTGGATCATAAGTGTTTTTTCGATTATTGTCTTATGTTGTACATACTATACTGTACACTTTTTCATTGTATGCTTAAAAAAAAAAAAAAAATGCATGTGCAACTGACCAAGATAGTGTGCCTATTTCAGTTCTTAAGGTGATGCAAGACCGTAATAGCGCAGAGTTTTGCAGTTCCTGTCAGAAAATAGGCCATACAGAGGGAAAATGCTGGTCACTGGGAAGGGGCAGACCTCCTCCTTATTTTCAGAAAAATACAAAACCACTTTCTAAGGGCAAAAATCTGCGATCTGCATGTACAGGTAAAACTCTTACTGAGTTAACTGCTTTGTTCGTGCAAGGCCTTCAGCTATTAACTTCACTTGCTAGTGGGTTAGTAGCCCAATAGCAACACGTTTAATATTCAAATTGCAATGATCCTGTTTGTATTTTCAAATTTGTAATTGTGCATAACACATTGTGATCATAGAACACACTTTATAGTTGTTTGTGCTACTACAATGTGCACATGGGTTAATCAAGTTTATTCTTTAAGACACATGATTGCTTTATTATAAGTGTTGTATGAAACACTTAGGTTAAAAGGTTGTAGATGCTATGAATTCTATGCCATTTATCTTGTGTAAACTGGAATAATTTTTTTATTGGAATGGCATAGCAATTTCAAGTTGCATGTGTGACTATGTTGAATTTGTTTGTCTCCTTAGTGGAAAACTCTGCTATTTTTCCATATAGCTGCAGTAAAACCACGTGAAGGAGCATAGAATTGCCATGTGGCCACAATGTGATTCACAATTTGCGTTAACCATGAAAATGCTTTCCTCACAACAGGATTCAGTAACTCTGTACTCAAATTTCTTGGAATACATCTGATTCAAAATTGCGTCCTTGATCACTGTGCAGAGAGTGAGGTATTCCAAAGCGACACACCCATTCAGTTGCAACAACGTTTGCCACTGTCACAGCCTTTTCGTCAGGGATTGCGAATGCTTCAGTCCATTTTGTGAAATACTCCTGCATTACGAGTATAGAACTGTTTTTACGTTCTGTCTCATTGAGTGGGCCCACTAATATCCAGTGCAATGCGCTCCATGGGGGTCTAACTCTGACAGTTCCCATGGGTGCTTGTGGAGTCTTGTGGGGTCTGGCTCTGCATGCGCAGTTTGTACAAGTCCGGCACCAGAGGGCCAAATCTTCTCTCATGTGGTAACAGTAGTATCTGGTTTGAAGTCTGGCCACAGTCCTTTCAATACCAAAATGTCCACCTACTGGCCCTTCATGCATTTGGCGCATAACATTGGGTTGCATTTTGCGTGGGAGAACAATTTGAGGATAGAACTGTGTGTCGTCTAAACAGTAAAAGCGACGAACCAGTACTCCATCTCTGAAGTACAGACTTCTCCATTGACTCCAGTACGTTTTTGTGGCTGGGCTGCATGGGGAGACTGCGACCCACGGGGGCCACTCACTGCTGACCTCTAACCAAGCTCTGATTGGTGCAATGTCTGTATCAGCAGCTTGAGCCTGACGCAACTCCTCCATAGTTCAACCAGGAAACAGTCTGGTCTAGTTTGTGTTTGACACATAAATAATCTCTGTTTGTTTTAAAGTGTCTGTGTTCGGCTTGTTTTTGTGGAGGTGTGAAGTGTTCGATGGATAAGGAAAGGAAACATTGACAGCACTTACCCCCACCGGACTCAGCAAAAGGGAGCTGGTGTCAGAGTTCAAAAGTTTGCGGCTGCCATATGCCAACACACGTTCTGTGCCACCCTGCATTTGCGACAGGACAGCGCCGATAGCTGTGTCGCTGGCATCGGTGTCCAGGATAATTTCACCATGGTCCAGTGGATAGCCTAAGACAGGGGCTGTGGTAAGGCGGTGCTTGAGCGTGTCAAAGGCGGCTTGGTGTTCAGCGTGCCACTGGAAGTGTGCATTCTTCTTCGTCAGGTTATGTAACGGTTCAGTAATGGAGGCCAAGTCTTTCACAAACCTGCGATAGTAGGAGGCGAGGCCAATGAAACGTCTGACCTCTTGGACTGATGTGGGAGTGGGCCAAGCTTGGACTTTGTTGACTTTATTGGGGTCAGTGGCCACACCGTGCTCAGACACAATATGACCTAGATAGGCAACTTGGCGGCGGAACAGGCAGCATTTGGCTGGTTTCAGTTTGAGATTTGCCTGTTTAAGTCTCTGGAACACTTGGCTCAGTCGCTGCAACATCTCGGGCACATCCTTGGTCAGCACAATGATGTCGTCCAGGTAGACGAGGCAGGTCTCCCACTGCATGCCGGCAAGGACCCGGTCCATAAGGCGTTGGAACGTCGCTGGCGCGTTACATAAGCCGAACGACATAACGTTCCATTCAAATAGTCCATTACGGGTGCAAAAGGTGGCTGCGTGGTGGGCTCTTGGTGTTAGCTAAACTTGCCAATAACCTGAAGCAAGATCCAAAGTGCTGAACCATTTGGCAGTGGCGAGAGTGTCCAGCGTGTCTTGGATGCGGGGTAGCGGGTACGCGTCGGTGATGGTGTGGTTGTTGAGTGCCCTGTAGTCTATACAAAGTCGATAAGTCCCATCCTTTTTACGCAACATAACGATCGGTGAGGCCCAACTGCTGTGGCTGCGTGTGGCGATGACACTCTGGAGACCCTCACTGATCTGCCGTTCTGCGCTTCGCTGCTTTTCCCCAGCCATACGACGAAGAGACTGCTTCACTGGAGGTCCCGGCCAGGTTATGATGTCATGCTGCACAAGACTGGTCCGGCCCAGATCACCAGGTCCCCTGGAAAAGACACTTTGCATAGGCACACAACAGGTTAGATAGTTCAAGTTTTTCATTTTCATTAAAGTCAGTGGAACTCTGGGCATTGAGCTTTTGTGGGGATAAGCATCATGTCTCCCTGAGCTTCTCTGCAAAAGTGCACGTTGCCCTTGACTAGGTACTCTTGTCCTGCTTCAACCACAACAGTTCTGGCTACTCTTACAGCGTGTGACTTTGGAACAGTCTCTGGGTGAAAGTAGGGCACTTCTTCTCCAAACAGAATTATGCGGTGTTTACCAAAATCGAGGCGGGCCTCAGCTTGGGTGAGGAAAGGGTGGCCAAGCAGCACTTCATTGCCCTCTATGTCCGCTAAAATGAAGTCCACTTCAACTTGACGGTTGTTGATACTGACCGGTACCTTGGCCTCACCAAGCACTGGCACGTCTCCTGGTCCCACTCCGAGCAAAGTCTCTACGATGGATGACTGTGAATGTTCATTTCACGATTCTGGCCTTTAAGGTAGAACACAATAGTTAGCAGGCTTTCTTTGGCGGCGCTTGAAAGGAATGTCTTTGTATTTTGTTGAGGGGACGAGCACTGGCTCTGTTTGTGACCCCAACCATTACAGTTATAGCAGCGAATGTCACCCTTTTTAAAGTTCTTGTGCTGCTTTAGTGTTTTTGCAGATGTGTGTGGGACAAAGTGATTGGGTGATGGGCTAACTGCAGAGGTAGTGGTAGTCACAGTCTCATTTTTGTCTATTTCTCTGACGCGGCCCGGGGCCTGCGTTCAGTGAGGTTGCGGGCCCCTGGCTGCATGATGCTGGTGTCATAGGAAGCAACTCTCTTGATGGTGTCGTCACAGTGGGCTATCTCGTAAGCTTTGGCTAGTGTAGCTGGACGTTTTTTCTAACAGTCTTTGAACTACCTCTGCATCACCCAGGTAATTTGTGAAAACTTCAACAGCTATAGCGTCTTGCTCAGCCTCTGACCAATCACCATAAGCTATAGCTACTTTTCCATAAATGTCATCTCTGAACACATGAAGCGCCTCACCAGATTTACGCACTCTTTGAGCTCTACTGCTACAGCCGCTACATGATCTGAAGAAGGGCCATAAGCAGTTTCGAGTTCCTCCAGCAGGCGGCGGTAGTCCCATTTGAATGAACGAGGGTTTCTGCGGACGATGGCGCCTGCAGCTCCGGTGAGGCAGAATTTCAGCTGAATGGTCATTGTTTTGACTGACCAGTGATTTGCCTCTGCGCAGCTCTCAAACCTGTGCAGAAACTCTCTCCACGGTGTGCTGCCGTCGTACTGGCTGGGACGTAGAGTGGGGACTCTCTCTTTGGGGTTATAGTCCTCATCACTGTCCGACAGAGGAGGCTGACGGGGCGCAGAGCGACTTTTACGTGTTGGAGATGAGGGACAGGGCTGGTGCAATGGGAAATGTCCATGTTTTACAGTCATGTCTGGATTAATAAAAGAATAGGGCATGGGAAACGTACAGGCTTCAGGTTTGGATATAACTGGTGTGCTATGTACAAAACTTCCCATGTGAGCATTGGCAAAGGGATTTGTGACTTCAGAGTGCCCCTTAAATGGCATGTCTGGAGCGGGATATGTGAAAATGTGAATGTCTGGCCTTCCCACGGAGCCGTGGCTTTGACTGTTGCCTCTGCAAAAGGAATTTGTGGATGAAAAAATGGCGGGGCTGTCGAACGGCGCGAACAGATCTTCTCCATTAGCAAGTGTGTTAGTGCAACTTTCATCACACAGGAATGGGTTATAATGTTCGCGTTTTCTCTCAGCCTTGCGTTCATAAGCTTTCACAGTACCTTGACTGTTGTCCTCAACATTGGTTAGCGTCATGAACGGGTTTGAGTAGTTGGTTTCTCGTCCGTAAACATCGGAGGGATAACGAGCGGCCGCCATGTTGTGTTTGCTTAGCCCCGCCGCTATTACAGTTGTATTACAGTCACTCATCTTTACTTTTTATTGTCCTTTTATTTTTGATGCTCACCAGTCTTTTAACAACGTGAATTTCCCTTCGTGGTCGCCAGTGTTAACCTTTCCTGCTTTTGTCTCCTAACCGTGGTTGGGAGACACAGGGGAGATCCGTCTTCTCCAGGGCCGGTAGTTCTCCTCCCAGGGTTAACTACCTAAACTTCACGCTGTTTAGTGTGATGGTAGCATATAAAAACAAAGAGGCCTTCTTGCCGAAGAGTTTAGCTGCTTTATTTTGCTGGCTGCACTGAAATACACTGCGCATAGCTAACTACCTGCACTGGTCACCGTATCACTCTCACACACTCTCATCCGCTGCTTCGCGGGGGTCATACAGGGGGGAGGGGCGCGCCTCGAACACGCGCACTCACTCACTCTCTTCACACACACACTGAGCTGTCCTAAACTAAACACATTGGAGACACATCCCACAACAACATAGATGTGAATGGTTTATTTCCCACTGGCTTATTTGCTTGTGTGTAGAGTTTTGAGACAATGAGCCAAGTTTTGCAAAACATGTTCAAGCAAAAACTGTAATTAAATTTAATCTCTGTGTTTGGTTACACTGAATATTTTGCTGATATTCTTCATGAAATGAGTTTTAAACCAGCATTTGCTGTTTTGTTGTAATGTCATTTATTTTAATGTTTCCAGAAACTGTGTAAGAGCTTCTTTTATTCTTCCTTGACCATCTTTTTAAGTACATCAATTTAAGGGCTTTTTGCCAAAGACAAATTGTAATCTGACCATATCAATCCTCTGACCAATGACAAATGCCATGTGTCTGCTTTTGCTGTTGGTTGTGCTATATGCTCTTTTAAGATCACAGGATCCCTGCTACCTAAGTTTATATCATGTGTCCTGCCTCAGAAAGAGGAACCAGCGTTTGCTCCCATATTCAGGGCTTGTTTTTGTGGAGGTGTGAAGTGTTCGATGGATAAGGAAAGGAAAGGATAAAAGAAGATTGAAACTGTTGCTCTGTCTCTTTTTATGCTCTGGCTCTCTGATTCGCTGGGTCCTTTCTTGGGGCTCTCTTCCTTTACCTCATGTTCTCTCTCTCACATTGTCACAGTGCCTGGTTTGTGTATCCCGGGTGTCCACTAGAGGTCCTCTTCCCCCACGGTGTCATTCATCATGAACTGCATTTCCCATAATCCTTTGTCTGAAATCATCACTGATCATTACACACAGCTGTTCCCCGTCACCTTGTTTGTATCTGTGTATATATATATATATATATATATATACAGTGCAATGCATAAGTTAATACACCCATGCTAAAGTTGACTAAAAAGAGGAATAAAAAATCATATTTTGGAAATTGAACTTAATGCCTTAATTTAAAAAATTAGGAAAAATCCAACCTTTTAGGACACCAATTTTCTTTGTGAATGAATAATGTATCGTAAATAAATAAATGTTCTTCCTTAAAATACATGGTGCATAAGTGTGTACACCCTATGTTAAATTCCCATAGAGGCAGGCAGATTTTTATTTTTAAGTATTTTTTTTAAATAAATTTTTAGGATACTATGCATCCTGATAAAGTTCCCTTGGCCTTTGGAATTAAAATAGCCCCACATCATCACATAGCATTCACCATACCTAGAGATTGGCATGGGGTACTTTCCATAAGATCATCTCTCAATGCAAATCAAACTAGCTTTTAGGCTAACTGAAATAAAACCATGCCAATCTCTAGGTATGGTGAATGCAATGTGATGATGTGGGGCTATTTTAATTCCAAAGGCCAAGGGAACTTTATCAGGATGCATAGTATCCTAAAAATTTATTTAAAAAAAATACTTAAAAATAATGGGTGTATTAACTTATGCATTGCACTGTATATATATATATATATATATATATATATATATATATATATATATATATATATATATATATATATATATACATACATACATATACATATACATATACCCTGTCTGTTTCAGTGTTTGTCATGGAGTCCTTGTTTTATGTCACACCACTTCCTGAGGTCTGTTCTTGCTTGTTTCTCGTCTGTTTCTCGTCTGTTTCTTGTTTTGTTCTTGTTTTGTTCTTGTTTTTGGATTGTCTGTATGGATTTTGACCCTTGCCTGGACTGGATTACGTATACGGATTACCCCAATAAAGCTGCACTTGGATCTTACCTGTTTGTGTGCATATTGTGACAGGTATTGACTTTGAAGTGCTACATTTTGCAATACAATATCGTCACTCTCTATAGCAACGCTCTCCCACATATTTAGTGATTGTAACTGCACTTATTTCCGTCGTTGGTATAAGTGGCAGTGGGTGGAACAGACAAAAAATGTACAGTTTTCTACCATCTTACTGACAACTTTTGTAAGAACTGATTTTCCTGCACTTATTTACGTCATTGGTATAAGTGGCAGTGGGTAGAACAGACAAAAAATGTACAGTTTTCTACCATCTTGCTGACAACTTTTGTAAGAACTGATTTTCCTGCTAAGACAAAACTCACCCAGCAATAAAGCCATAAAACACACCCTGGACAGAAGATAGCAAAGACAGAGTAAAGGACTTTGTCCTGTCCAACCTCTTCTCTTTCCTTATCTCTGCATCCCCCTCTCCCTCCTCCCTTCCTCTCCCCCTGAGTCAAGTGACCAAAAGTTCACTAAGAATGTCTATATATCACACATGATGTATCTTGTGAATCTATTGTTTTTCCTTTTCATGTTTGGTATCATTTTAAATGTCTCAGTGTGATTGGTAAAATGGTCTTAATTTCATTGCAGTCATTGGTATTATGAGAAATATTGAGCACTTAGGAGAATCCTGTTCTCCTCTTTGGGTGGTGTCTCTTCAAGATATCTCCCCCAAAACTAGGTGCTACCCCCTAGGGTACATGAATTGACCCAATAATATTGGTACAACACTTTTGTTCTGGTCTGGGTATTTAACCCACTGGGGTCTGCAGTGTTTTTGGGGCCCTTGAGATGTTTTGACATGACCTGACATTTGTGCTTATTTTAGCTACTTACAACATACCATTGGCCAACATGTAATTTTGCTGTATTCAGCACAAATTCTGCTACAATAATATGTGAGCAAAATGGATGTACATGTTTGCATTTTATAGAAAAAAAATATTATGCATGGTTAGTACGTTTTGGGAAAAACATTGTCACGACAATAAGGTCATTTAACACATACTGAATCGATGTCCACAAGACTTTTGAATTACTATTCTTGTAGGCTAGAATTTTTTCTACAAAATGATGTGAAAATCATTCTGACCACTCTTTCACAAACAACAATATAACGATTTTAATTTTGCATGTCAGTTTTTGTCATCACTGCCGTATGCGTGGGCCATGAATATTAATGTGATTCACACCAGGAGTGTGACTAAAGACACTCCCCCAATGGCTAATGGCCCATCAAGGTGCTGTGAGGCAGCCTCAACAAAGAATGATGAACTAAGAATGATTCACTGATGAATAAAAAGTTAAAAAGAACAGCATTTATTCAAAATAGAAATCTTTCCTAACAATGGAAAGACTTAAAAGTTATTACTATTAGAGATGCGCGGTTGGCGGTTACAGCCATTATCGGACGGATGACGTGACGAAAAATAATATTTTAATTAAATTCGGGCGGGTGGCGGGCGGTTGAACAAATCAAATGAAAAAATATATACATTGTTAAATATTGTTATCTGACTGCTGCTTGTTATTATCAGAGATGGCAACGCCGGTGAAGGAGGTAGCCTACGTGACAAACTCAAAAAAGGATAATTAAAAACAAAGTAAATAGAAGGTCATCCATCCATTTTTCCCCAAAACGCTATAAATCCATCCTTTTTTTTTTCCAAAAATTTATGGTTTGTCTTTTTAAAAAAGTCTTTTGCCATTTATTTTTCGTGTTTGCTTTTATGAGGTAAAAACAATGTTACCTGACAGTTCTCCATTACAGACGCGACCACTCTGAAAGCGGCACTAAAAGACTTTCAAACTTTCACAGAGACCTCAAACAGAAAACAGAAAGCACAAAGCCTTTCTTTAAAACGAATTTTGTTTAGTATTAATTGTATCTTAATTTTAATCCATGTTTCTTTAACCAATTTCCTGGATTTAATAAATAAAAAGTAAATAGGCTATCTTGATTGTGTAGGCTATTTTTTCATTATAAGTGTAAAATATTAGGCTGTGTATGTATACCGACATGGATCAATTATTAATATTACATTTCATCTGTCTGTTGTAGGCATATGGCACACCAACGAAAAAGCCTAAATGATGTGCCAAAATGCGTTTTCTATTAGGCTACAATGAAAATATTGTATCAGATAAGGTCAGGTTTAGTGCGTTTAATTTAGGCTATTTATTTATTTAAATAATTTATTTCTTTTTGTCCCCTGTGCACCGATCGGAGACGGAGTTCACTGCTGATATTCTGAGGTATAGAGCTTTCTAGTTTCGCGGCTGTCATCAGCAGTGCCTTGCATCGACCAATCAGCGGATGGCATCAGTTTTGTGATGCAGTTGCGGATGAAATAATAGCCCATCCGTGCATAGTGAATGGGTCCCCCAAAGAAGCTAAAAAAAGCAAACAAACAAATTTGTGTCGTCTGCAAAGATGATTTTATGGAATAATGTCGATGAATTTACAAAATCATTTATATATAGAATAAATAAGAGTGGCCCTAAAATGGAGCCCTGATTCCAAGGTGATGAGGGCGTTTACAGGTCTGCATTTCTCCGTATGGATCATTTGCATGTCAATCGCTAATACACGTGTGGGCGCGGTCACATTAAAGTTAATGAGGACACGTTTGAGAAACTGTACATGCCGCTGCTTTCATATGGATTACTTAAACAGAGAATATTTGTTTTTCATATAATTTACATACTTTAAAAATAGAGACTCCAAGCGTTGTATAGACATGTGTTTCAAGTCTGTGTGACAAACATTCGATGAGTTACAGGTAATTTTCTGTCACGTTTCAGAATGAGTTTCACATTGAGAGAGACGGCAGAACGTGCATCATGTTTATTTTCTTTATTTTACGAAAAACACAACATTTTGTGTTTATTATGAGTGTACACAAATAAAAGAAGACATTTAACAGTTTTGAATAATGTATAACACAAGCATGTAAAATTAAAATCAACAGAGTATTTTGAGTCTCTTTTGCACTGATATGAAAAAAAAAAACGAGCCTATCGCGCCGACGCAACCTCAGGGGGTTAAGGCGAGGTGACAGAGCAGTCTTTGGGACCCTTTAACCAGGAACATCCCACATACAGTGCTGTTTCAGTGTTTTCCTGTTGGAAAACACTCACACACCACGGTGTGTCTCTGTCAGGAATGCATTGCTTACTTTTAGAGTCATCTTTGAGTAATTGATGTCATGTACTGTATTTCTGAATTGGCTTTTAATCACTTGTGTAATTGGCATGATACATTTTACCTGACAAATACATTTTACATCTTGATTTATTCTGCATTTTTCAGATATCATTATTACTTGTAGATTAAAGTGCAGTCTGGTGTTTCCGCAAATCTCTGTCCAGGTTAGATCAAACCGAAGGCACTATGAATGTGTGAAAGTATGCAGCACATCATTAAAGAGACCTTCTGATTCACTGACTTAGCATGTTGCAAGCTCGCAACTATTAAAAAAAATTACACCTTTGTAATGAGTCAGCAGTGAGTGGCTGCTTAGGGTAAAATAGTTGGACTGCACCCTCTGACTATTTCAGAACTGGCTAGTTTGTGATCGTGAGCGCACATTCACGACGTGGCGTCTCAAAGCGACACTGGGTCCTTAATGAATGAATATTTGAAATTATGAGGTGCTTAGAATAATCAAAAATCTATATTAATTCATAATCAATATTTATGATTATTTTCTAATCAGAAACACTATCTAAATTTGATTATCATTTGAAATTGATTAAGAATTGATTGTCAGATTAAGTGTAGAGCTAAAGTAATATTGAAACTAAATTCCAATAAATGAAGTGAACTTCACTGGAGTGTTGAAAAGACATGCACGCATTATCCATTCGCCCAGGCCATTGGATTTCCGTCGTTGGGCCAATGGGTGGTCTTTACACTTTTCTTTAGTCATTCGGCAGTCTTGCAGCTTGAACCTCTGCAAAAATTCCACCCTTTGCGATGGATTATCACGATTAATACCGTTCCCAATTATCCTACATCCTCCCTAGGATATATAGATAATCTTGCGGTAACTAAAGAGCCTATCCTTTAGTCGTGTCCTCAAGAGTAATGTGATCAGTCTATACAAATTCGTATTCTATTATAACAATAATAGATCTCCCCTTTGTATTACAAGTCTGCCTTTTGTGGTACTCTTAAACCTTGTTCGCTATACAACAACCATGGCATATGCTGCCTCTTTGGCTAGGCTTTATGATCAATCAAATTTTATATTGATTATTCTTTTATCAAAATAATGCTCACCCTCTGGTATTGTTTTCTCCAGGAAGGATCTTCCCTGATCCAGGTAGAAGAATATGACTTGTACTCAAAAATCCAAGGTCCAGTCAGATGATTATCATAAATGTTTTCACAAAATGTATTAAAAGAATCAAATGAAAAGAATATTTGTTACAGATTATAAATGAGTACTAACTAACAGATAGATAGCTAGGCTTAAAGCTTCTTGCATCTGATAACTGCTGGTGTATCAGACGGTTGGTTTAAAGGAAGAGCAATGAGTCCTCCTTAGTTTTCTTCTTATATAGCCTTGAATTCTGCTGCGTTCAGGTCCTGCCTTGGTATGTTGCAATTAGCAGCCGGGAGATAAGCAGGAAATAAGCATAGAGCTGAAATAGGCATAGGGCTGAAAAAGGCACATGCCTGCATAAAGCCCTTATTCAGCAGGGGAATTTGTAATGGTAATGTCCTTTATTGCCCCAGACAGTCCCATGACAACAGCTGCAATATCCTGAGATGTGGGTGCCTGATTATGGCGTTTTCTGCGTTGGCGTCGAGATAAGGGAACTGAAAAAGCGGGTATTGGGTATCTCTTCACACCCCCTCTTGGCAGTGACTGAGCTTTTATGTCTTTGGACCTATTCTTTTGAACCCTAGGTCTCTGTGGTCTTTGGCCAGTTTTGTCTAGGAAATTTTCCATAGGTAATCTATCTAATGTGCTTATTAGGGCTTGCATAGACTAGTCGAGTAGTCGATAGATCGACTACTTCAACCACTAGTCGACGCTGTCGGAAACAATCGACTAGGCTACTCGAGCGTCTATTAACCACAAATAAATTAAAATTGGCGAACGTCACCAACAGACACCACACGTCAGATGTGTGGAAGCATTTCATCAAGGATGACAAAAATATTATAATTGGCCAACTCTGCAAGAGGCCATTCACATATTGCGTCTAAAAACGTGTGGAAAGCGCGCGGCCATGCCGCTGTCTCCTACAAGCGCTTGCTCTCCCGTGGCGTCTGTCGTCGCTATGCAACCAAACTGCGCTCTCCATGATGACGACGAAGAAGTTATCATTCAGCAAAGGATTCATATATTTCTAGCCCTTGCATTAGATTTACTACTAGATATATTTCTGGAGATGAGAAGGAAAAATCCGCCTGGACAAACTAGCGCACCATGTTTCTTTCATTATGAGCGCGCTCGCCGCGCGCCTACATTTGAAATAATGACCTTGAGCGCGGAAAGACGCGATATGTGAACGGCCCTAGAAGCAGACGTCTGACATGAAAGGCAAGAACGGCTATTTATTTGGCTTTAGACTGTTACATGAAAATTTAAAAATGAAATGTCATAATTATAATGTTTTGAGAGTTTACTTATGTAATTGTTGCATTAGGCTATGAATTAATAAATGTTTATTGATAAGATCTAGCTATTTCATTTACAGTAGCATGAACGACGAGTAGTCGAGTAACTCGAGTATTGTTTTGATAAGAAATCGACTAGCAGAAATCAGTAGTCGTGCAACCCCTAGTGCTTATAGAATCAGTACAATATACACTGGGTGTAATCCAATCACACTCTATCTCATACAAGCGGTGGCTAATTCCATCAGATTTACACATCATTAACTTAAGAGTTAATTTGACCATTGGTCATTCCATATAGAGTACAACATCTCCTCAAACTCCTCATCACTTTCCTGTACCATTGACTGTTCACTGGATGCCACTGAAACTCTCGTTAGGCTCGGGAGATTCTCACAAGCTTGTCCAGATTGTACTGGTTGTAACTGCTTTTCCTGCTAAGACAAAACTCACCCTGCAATAAAGCCATAAAATGCACTCTGGACAGAAGATCGCAAAGACAGAGCACAGGACTTTGTCCTGTCCAACCTTCTCTCTTTCCTTATCTCTGCATCCCCCTCTCCCTCCACCCATCCTCTCCCCCAGAGTCAAGTCACCAAAAGTTCACTAAGAATGTCTAAGAATGTCTTTCAAGTTGCATGTGTAACTATGTTGAATTTGTTTGTCTCCTTAGTGGAAAACTCTGCTATTTTTCCATATAGCTGCAGTAAAACCATGTACAGGAGCATAGAATTGCCATGTGGCTACAATGTGCTTCACAATTTGCATTAACCATGAAAATGCTTTCATCACAACAGGATTCAGTAACTCTGAACTTTGCACTTTATCATGCTCCTTAACTGAAACATTGGTGTTGAGAGATTTTGAGCCAGATCACACCTCGTACTCACATTCTCATGCTGGCTCCCTGTTACAACAACAGGACCAAATTTGCACCACAATTGTAAAACCTCCTCACCTTTGGTTGGGGGCATGATGAGTTTACACATAGCCACAGTTAAATGCAGCCACATCATTTGAACCTCACACAAAGTCAAATCTGTATCTATCTGATTCTGCCTCACAAAATGAATGCATAGGCCTACAATGTTATTTAAGTCTTTACATCTAGACTAAATTATAACTGTGAATTGCATACAGTAATTGTTTTTGTTTTTCTTTGAATTTACTTTATCACTTAAGTAATCATTTGTCTCACCAAGTTAAATTTAAAATTAAGTGTAAGATTATTAAGGGAATTAGGATCAATATAACTCAAAGGGGATTGAATTACAGTGAATAAGAACCAAATTAATATGCAAATTATTCAGAATTAATATTTAACACTTTATCAACTATTCGTCCACCGTTAAGTTGAGATTAGGGTATTTTATCAATTCTGGACAGAATATTATCCTGTGGCCAACGGTAATAATATCATAAAATTATGATAACTGATTATGAGCAAGGTAACAAAATCGACTACAGTTTAAAGGGATTCTCCACTTTAAAATGAAAATTCTGTCATCATATACTCACCCTCATGTTGTTTCAAACCTGTATGCATTTCTTTCTTCTGCTGAACAGAAATGAAGATATTTAGAAGAATATCAGTAACCAGACAGTTTCTGGTCTCATTGACTTACATAGTAGGAACAAAAATATACTATGTAAGTCAATGAGACCAGAAACTGTCTGGTTACTGATATTCTTCTAAATATCTTCCTTTCTGTTCAGCAGAAGAGAGAAATTCATAAAGGATTGAAACAACATGAGGGTGAGTGTATGACAGAATTTTCATTTTAAAGTGGAGTATCCCTTTAAGGCAGTAACTTGTAAGAACACAGCACAAGACGCTTCTATGTAAAATCAACCAAGACTTTATTGAACTACTCTAATACACACAAACTAAACTAATGAAAACACACAAACATTTATTCAAACAGTGACAGAGAAAAGTGATGTTATTAACGGAGGGTGAGTGGAGTCCCAAATATCTAGCGTTAGACATTCTTTCTTGATTGATTCGCAACCTGAGAGAATCAATCTACTAGCACTTTATTCTTAGTTCATTTTCTTAAGAAGGTTTGCACCAGTTCAGCAAGAATTAGAAGATTGTGTACTTGCGTTTGGATGCTCATGTGAGCCCGTGCGTTTCCTTCTGTGACGAAGTTGCTGGAGGGAATCTCTTCGGCTCTGATTGGCTGGCAGTCGGTCGATGATGCGTTCTGAGGGACAGTACTCGATGGTGAGTGGTTGGTTGGCTTTGCTGGGTGGCGGTTTATGCGCGGGGTTCCCTGGATTGCGGGTTGCTATGCAACGGAGTTTCCTCTGAGTCTGGAGGAGCTGCTGGAGCGACTCTGAGAGGGTTTTCTTTGACGAAGTTCAACGAAGGATCTTACGGAAGAGTTGATGAGTTTTGAGTGAGCTCTTGGTGGTTTGAAGAGTATGTAAGCGTACACGCTGGACGATAGAAAGGTCAGCACAGTCACTGCAAAAGCAAGGCACAAGGCAACGCATAGCTGCTTGTCATTGGGTTATAAACGTATCCATCCGACCCATCCTTCCGAGTGTGACAGCCAATCAGATATTGTCTTGGGCGGGACCTACGCCCCGTTCTCCGGTTCTTGCAATTAACCCTCTGGGGACTAAGCCCTTTTTGGTCCGTTTTCTCTATTTTTACATTTGGGCTTATAAACCAAATTTTATTTTAGTCATTTATTACTGAAAATCACACCTCACACAACAATAGTGAACAGTTTTTGAACAAAAAATATATTTTTCAAACCCTTTGCTAGACAGATATTTGTAATTGTTCAATCAAAAGTGTAAAGAACAATGAAATAATGAACTTTATATACAGCGTTTTTTATATACAGCTTCGGATTTCTCCACGTCACTTTCCAGTGCTTGTTCTGAGGTAAATCTTTTACTGCTTGCCATCATACAAGTGCTAAAACTATAAAATAATAATGCTATAATTGCTAATATGCTATAAATATTAAATATTGCTAATATATATAAACATTATAATCGTTCTGTCTCTCTCTCTCTCTCATATAAATCTCTGTGTGTAATACGCTGCTCCGATCGCTCTCTGTCTCCTTCTCCACTCGACGCGGCTGTTTGCATCATATCACTTACTATAATACCACCCCTTGCAAGGCTAAGGAGTCCTCTGATTAGCTAGAATAAGTCATGGTAACCTTCTTCTGATTGGGTAAGAAAAATATTCCTCCCAGCGGCAATTTTTCCATTGGTCTTTGCGTGTGGAATATTCCTAGCAACATCGATTTCATTGGCCTTATACGCAGTGGTATTACGCAACAAGGAAGTGTGTATACCAAATACCATTGTTTTCAGCGGAATCTGAGGAAGACGGCAGGAAGATGATCTCTCTATCATTAATAGTTTTTAAGATAATTACACTTTTGTAAAAGGATGCCATTTTGGGCGGTACTGCCCAATCCGTCCCGAGAGGGTTAATTAGCGTAATGTCCATGTGATTGCGTGTGCCCAAACTCCTGAGAGTTTATTTAAACGCTTTAATAAGCCAACTTAATAGTTTAAATATGGTGCATCCTACACACATCTACTTTATATCAAAATTCTAGAAATCATTTACCCATCAAGTAGGTGCCAAAATACAGATATTTCCCATAGCTGAGGTGGAAGTAAATAAGGATTTAGCTGTGATAAGTGTTTGACACACAAAATTAACTTATAATATAAAGCATACATAATACAGAGGATACACATGTATGAGGCAACTTCTGGTGATTAGTTCCTATAACTGAGGTAGAAAACCCTACAAATAGTGTCCAGGGGTGCGTTTCCCGAAAGCATCGTTGGCCAACTATGGTCGCAAGTTCATCGCAATGTCCATTGAACTCTATTGGTAACGACGGAACTTGCGACCATAGTTGGCCAACCATGCTTTCGGGAAACGCACCCCAGTTCTCTACTAAGCTACCTGCTATAGCTCAGTAAACTCCCCACTGGAAGGGTTTCAGGACAAGTATGGCGGATACAACTCGAGTCACTTTATGAGCTTTTATTGCGGACACAAACACAATAAACATCCACAAACTAGGTAGCCTGAATGCTACCGCTACGCTAGCCTGTCAGCTGGATATTAGTGACGTTACATATCATTTTAGTTTGCTATTTAGGTTAGGTTGTAAACCTGCAATGAAAACACAAACACAAAACGGCAGGATTAACTAATGAAATTACACAATCATGTAACAAAAATTCTTGATCTGGATTACTAACAATGCTCATTTATAGTCACTCACCGGCAAGGTACCAGTCCTGACCATCAATTAAATGAAAATGAACATAAATAAAATAACATCCATCTTTTGTTATATATATATATATATATATATATATATATATATATATATATATATATATATATTAGTGGTGGGCCGTTATCGGCGTTAACGCGCTGCGTTAACGCGAGACTCTTATCGCGCGATAAAAAAAATATCGCCGTTAATCTATTCCCCAAGTTGGGTTGGGAGATGATGACGCAATCTACCCGCGGCCGCGAGGTAAACCCGGCTGCAACGCATATTCGTCGTCATTTTAAGTAAACACGGCTGAAAGTGAAAGCAGCAACATCCATTATTTGGACTTGGTTCGGATTTAAGCCGTCCGACAAACAGCAGCAAACTATAGACAGAGTGTGTGGGGTAACGGTTCGGTAAGTTAACACACGACTAATCCGTTCTACCACCTCAAATTCAAAACGAAACATGATATCACTGAATACCAGCGCGCGCGTATTATTCTCATTCCAATATATCTTAGTGGTGTAACGTTAACACATAATCTCTGTCTACGCCCGATTTTAAGAATCGTTGTTGTGTTTCTTTTTAACTGAAAAGACATTAGTTAGACAATATTATCACTTTAAATTTGGGGTTTCATAAGCTCAAAGCTATAATAAACATTAGACCTACTTAAGTCTCTGCAGCTAGTGTACTTAAATTTTTATTTATCTGCAAAATGATGTTGTATACTTACAGTTTTGCACAATATATGTTCTCAAAACTACATATACCCTTTAAAAAAAATACATTTAGCAGTTGTTTAGCAGGGTCTGTGTAACCTGTTCTGTAATGGTTTTATTATAATATACTGTATATCGTTATCGCAAGAGGCTGCAATGTATATCACAATATAGATTTTAGGCCATATCGCCCATCCCTAATTGATAGCCTATAGTAGTTGATAATAACATAGGCCTACCTAATGTTGCCTATGGACGGTAACAGTACAGTAGTAACCTTTTACAGTCTATGAGTAGAACAGCTTTCTCAAGCAGTTTGTGATGCATTTTGGAAACAGGAGATGAGCCCCTGGTCTAATGCGCCACCTGGTTTGAGAAACCCGTTCTCAAAGACTTACTTTTATAGTCATTATTTGGGTAGCGCACATATTCTGAATGCCTTCGGCAGAATTCAAATGAGCCATTTTAATCTAGATTAATCTAGATTAATTTCAAAATTAATCTAGATTAATCTAGATTAAAAAAATTAATCTATGCCCACCTCTAATATATATATATATATATATATATATATATATATATATATATATATATATATATATATATATTAAAACAATTGTTACACCTGCTGGAAAGTTCTACAAATAGGCTGTAATAAAGGTTAAACGCACAGAAAGAACTCCACAGGTTATATAAAACATACATGATACTTAAGATATATGTGATCAATTCAGCTTATTGGAAGCAATTTTGAGACCGTTGTTTGTATTAAACCACAAGTGGGTTAATTTCAGTCTATTGGTTTTGGAGACAAAAGTCTCTGGAATTTACAGCTGCAGAAAGGAGGTGTCCCTGGTTTAAGGTTTCCTTCATTTCCTTCATTTCCTGAGAAGGCTGTGGATTTATGCATTGGGGTCACCACAGGGTTTCTTGGTCATTTGGTCTTAAGTTTGGGGAACAAAGATAAATATTTTCCTGCTGTCCTGGCATCGCTGGTATGAGATTAGACAGGCACAAAAAGGGAAAGGGGGGTGACTCCTTTAGCCATCTCGGCACCATGACTGTGTTTTATGACTTACTAATGGTTCGATCGGGAATTGTTCCGAACTGTGGAGTGCGGTGTTGGGTTCATTCAATGAAATGGCCTGTTCATTGATAATTCTCATTTTTACCCAAGTACAAATATTTGTATTCTCAATAATGCATTTGAAACATTTCTGTCAGGTATGTGGAGATAGATAGGACCAGAGGGCGTGAAGCAGATTCAGTATCTTTTAATTGAAACAAGGCAGGCCGAAAAGGCAGACAGAAAACAAGTCTCTTCTTAATATAATGTCCAACAGAAAACGAGAGACAATATAACAGTAGGTCTCTAATTAAATTGCAAACTGAAAGCAGCGCTGATCTGCAATGTCTGGTCAGGTTGGTGAAAGTGGAGATGCGGGCGAGACCACAAACCCACAGCAACTCTCCTCAGCATGGAAAACTGGCTGAGCACAAAGAGAAAACAAAATAGCAGGTGGTAGATACCATACAGTGTAACATTCGACAGGACAGGACCGGACTGGACTGGACAGTAGTCAGGAACTCTGTAGACAGAGATAGCGATCAATAACATACTCTCTATTTCTAGTCAGAGGGGACTAGAAATAGAGAGACTAATGATAGAAAATGGGAAACAGGTGAGGAGTGGGGGGAGAGGAAGATGGGGTGACTGGAGAGAATGAGCACGTGTAGTAATGGGTGTGTGTCTAAACGGGTGTGGGCGGAACGAGTGTGAGTGTGTGTGTGTGAACAAGGGAAAGGAAAAAAATCAGAAGGAGGAAAAAAAGAGAGAGAGAGAGCCAGGATCATGACAGTACCCCCTCCTCAAAGAGTGCCTCCTGGAGCACTTGAGGAAGGGATCTGACGAGCACAGTAAAAATCGTCAATGAGCAAGCGGTCCAGTACGTCCCGGAATGGATTTCAGCATCTCTCCTCAGGACCGTAACCCTCCCAATCAACAAGGAACTGCTGGCCACGCCCCCGGGGGCGTACATCTAGCAGTGTTCTGGACACAATAGACAGGAGAGCCCTCAACGCGGACAGGGGCCACGACAGGACGAGGAGGAGCGCGAATAACGGGCTTTAGACAAGAGACATGAAAAATGGGGTGTACGCGCCGAAGATTAGGAGGCAATTTGAGCCTTACCGAGACAGGACTAAGGATCTTGACAATGCGGAAGGGACCAATAAATTTAGGGGCCAGCTTGCGAGAGACGGACTGGAGAGGAAGATTAAGAGTAGAAAGCCATAATCTTTGACCGGGAGAATAGTGGGGATTCTTAATACGCCGTCTGTTAGCGGCCCGACGAGTAAGGGAACGAGATTTGCAAAGGGCGGACCTGACACTTCTCCAAGTTCGCTTGCAGCGCTGAATAAACGACTTGACGGACGAAACATTAGAATCAGAATCCTGAGACGAGAAGAGTGGAGGTTGGTAACCTAAGCAACACTGAAAAGGTGACATACCGGTTGCAGATGACGTAGCGGAATTATGAGCGTATTCTGTCCACGGGACCAAGAGGCTGGATTACGAAACGCTAAGCTACGTAAAATCCGACCTATGATTTGGTTAGCACGTTCAGCTTGACCATTGGTCTGCGGGTGGAACCCGGAGGAGAGACTGGCAGAGGCACCGATAAGGCAACAAAACTCTTTCCAGAAAAGGGAAGAGAATTGAGGCCCTTTATCTGAAACAACGTCGACAGGAAGACTTAAAGGAGAACTCCGGTCAATTTTAAAGATATGTATTATGTAGGTTTAGTTACCTATGATCACGCGCGTGAACTCGGCAATCGACTACTTTGGACTTCAACCGAAAACAGGATGTAAACAGGTATTTGCGCTGGCTTAAATAACATCATTTTTATACATATCTTTCACATCTACTGCAGTCAGATTTACTTGTGTTCACTCTGAAGGAATCACTCACATTTTCTGTGAACTTGTAATGACACATCAAGGATGTTAAGAGGCTAAAAGCAGGTTTAAAACTTGCCCCATTGAAGTCAACAGGGTGCAAATTTAAAAAATAGAATAACTCGGTGTAGGCAACTCCGATTTTTGTCGTTGTTCTCTGTATTGACAGCACTCCAAATGTACAAAAAAATGAGCTCAATGTTAAAATTGACCGGAGTTCTCCTTTAAGGAAGAATCTTAAACACATGATCAACGACAATTTGAGCGGTCTCCCTGGCGGAGGGCAGCTTGGGCAATGGGATGAAGTGCGCGGCTTTAGAGAAGCAATCAACGACGGTTAGAATTACAGTGTTTCCCACAGAAGAGGGAAGCTTTGTAATAAAATTGAGTGCGATATGGGACCATGGATGGGACGGTACGGGTAACGGTCTAAGAAGACCAGCGGGGGGTCTATTACTAGCCTTGGTCTGTGCGCAGATAGAGCAGGACGCGACAAAGCAACGGACGTCACGTTCACGAGTGGGCCACCAGAACCTCTGACGAATGGATGCTATAGTACCTTTTACCCCAGGATGGGCGAATAATTTAGATGAGTGACCCCATTGAAGAACAGCGCGACGAGCGGAGGGGGGAACAAATAATAGTTATTTAGGGCAAAGACGGGGCGTTACAGCTGTAACCGCACTGGGTAGTACATTAACATTAGCTCAAATGATATATAGGGAATTTTAATAATTAATCATGAATATGATTAATATATTGCATATTACAGTTACATTAAATTATCGAAGTTGAAAATAGATCGATTGTATATATGAATAATCAATCACAACAAATTATAATTCCTCATTCATATATCAATAGTCTTATTACAGATCGATTCTATTAGATAACCCTTAATGGAAATTAATGTAATTATCAAACAGTTGTTTGTCCAGCAAACGGCCGTAAGATTAACTTATCAACTTCTCAATAAAGTTATCACTTCTTATAATTTCAGGAAAATTCGTTTCTGGCCATGGAAACTATTCTCCTGTCCTTATAAAATTTAGGTTACGGAAAAGTAACAAATAAGCTTTGTAGCTAAGATCAAACATTTCATTGACTTTGTAATATGAGCATTTTAGACAGAAGCAATCAAGAATATAATGGTTTTAATAATTGAACTAATAATACATCGAACTACACGTCAAACTACATTCCGAAGACGGTGGCCGAGGCCCTGTCCCAAGTTGGTGTTTTCCCAGAGTTTGACCGAAGAGAGAGAAAAACGGGTTCCGTCTTTTGAGGGAATCCTGTCCACGCCCCTTTTTGCGGGGAGGGCAAATCATCTCCCAAGATTTTCGTGCGGGAAGAAGTTCCTTTGTCCTGTGGGCGACGCCCACTGGAATGAGTCATGAGGAGATGGGATTGAGCCGTTCGGCTCCAGAAATATGAAATGTGTAAAACAATGCACATTACTGCATTCTGCTATCGGAATTCGACTCCGTTAGATTGTCATATGAAGATTATAGGAATACAAAGTTACATAAGATATGCATATTACAAGCATTTTAAAGTTTGATTAACACACTATAAAATTGTAGATACTTCCAGTGTGGCATGTGAAGACATCTAAGCACAAAAGGAATACATTTAAAGGTACTTTTCTCTGAAAAGGTCCATGGATGGTGTTGGTGTGTGTGTGTGTGAGGTGATTTCTCAGTCTCCCAGGGGGTTGTAAAGTGTTATCCTATAGCAGGGGGGTCGGGTTACAAGACCATGATTCTATTTGAGAACATTAGTCAGGAGAAACACTTCCAAGTTACAAATCAGAAAATCATAACTATCGCATAAAAGGGCTAACCAGTTATGCAACGCACAAACCTATCAAATACATCTTAGTAATGACTTACATGACGAGTGTAAAGAAACGTTTGTGTGTGTGTGTGTATGGAATGCTCTGTGTCTGGAATGTCACATAGAGAGAGAGAGTCCTTTTCTCTTTGGTGCATCTCTTTGAGGCTTGCGAAGCCCGGAGAAGTGTTGTTCTGGAGTGTGTCTAGGGTGCTATAAAGTATCGGGAGAGCCATAAAAGTGGCCACCAAGCCACGAAATTAATGCGTCTATGGCAGACTAGCTGGAGCCAACACAAATGATTTGCATTCGGGGGTTCAGAGTGTAAAAGCAAGAAGGAATGTGCATTTGTGTTCAGATTCAACGAGCCATGATTCATTAATTCAGAACCAATGAATGAATGATCTGCTCATATGCTACACAGCATGAGAAAGTGCACGCTTGACAAGACGCTCGATACCCCAGACAGCCGCACCCACCACCCTCTCCTAAGGGAGAATACCCTCTTTGGTGGAAACGGCTTCAGGCGGAGAGAATTGGCGAGAGAGAGCATCTGGTTTGAGATTCTAGGAGCCGGGGTGATAAGAGATAGTAAAAATGAATCAGTCGAAAAAAGTGCCCAACGAGCCTGACGAGCGTTAAGTCTTTTGGCCGAAAGGATGTATTCAAGATTTCTGTGATCAGTCCAGACGAAGAACGGGACAGGAGAACCCTCTAACCAGTGTCTCCACTCTCCTAGAGCAAGCTGAATGGCCAAAAGCCAGCGATTACCCACGTCGTAATTGCGTTCGGATGGGGAGAGGCGATGTGAGAAAAAGGCACAGGGGTGAATCCTCTCGTCAGTGTAAGAACGCTGGAAGAGGATTGCCCCCACCCCCACCTCCGAGGTGTCGACCTCAAGGATAAATTGTTTCGAAACGTCGGGAGTGATGAGAATAGGAGCGGTGGTGAATAGGGATTTGAGCCGGTCAAAAGCCTTCTGCGCAGCTTCGGACCATACAAAGCGAGTCTTGACAGACATGAGCGCAGTAAGGGGAGCGACGACCTGACTGAAATTCTGTATAAAACGTCGGTAAAAATTGGCAAACCCCAAGAAACGCTGGAGAGCGACACGTGAATCAAGTTTGGGCCAGTTAGTAACCGCGTGAACCTTGGCAGGGTCCATACTAATTCCCTGACCGGAAATAACGGAACCGAGGAACGAGACCGACATGAAACGTGCATTTCTCTGCTTTGACAAACAATATGTTCTCTAAGAGTCGTCGAAGGACTTGGCGAACGTGCTGCACATGAACTGGAGAGAGGGGGAGAAAATCAAATTATCGTCTACATATACAAAAACAAAAAGGTTGAGCCTGAAAGACGGCGGGGGCGTTGACCTGCCCGAACGGAAGAACCCGATATTCGAAGTGACCTAGGGGGGTGTTAAACGCGGTCTTCCATTCATCACCCTCTTTATTTCGGACTAAGTGATAGGCATTGCGGAGATCCAATTTTGTGAAGACCTTAGCTCCCTGCAAGATTTCAAAGGTGGATGACATAAGTGGCAAGGGATAACGGTTCTTCACAGTTATGTAATTTAAACCTCTATAATCTAAGCAGGGACGTAAGGAACCATCCTTTTTCTTCACAAAAAAAGAACCCTGCACCAGCTGGAGAGGTAGAGGAAACGATAGTACCGGCTTCTAACAACTCAGAAAGATATTTCTCGAGCACTTCACGCACTGGGGCGGAGATAGAATAGAGTCTCCCACTCGCAAATCGTGATATTCCTCCGGCACCCCTGACAAATCCCCCGGCTCCTGCTGAAAAACAGAAACAGAAGACACTTCCATTCGTCACCCTCTTTATTTCGGACTAAGTGATAGGCATTGCGGAGATCCAATTTTGCATCCAACAGAAACAGAAGACACGGGAGGAACAGCAGACATTAAACACTTAACATGACAGGTGAGATTCCAAGAAAGAATGGAACCTGTAGACCAGTTTATCTGAGGATTGTGCTCTACAAGCCACAGATGGGCCAAAACAACGGGGGCAAAGGGAGAATGAAAAACGAAAAAAGAAATAGTCTCTCGATGATTACCAGACACGGTGAAACTCACCGGAACGGTAGAGCAACGTACCCTGGCAAGAGTACTGCCGTCCAGGGCAAAAACAGTCGTAGGATCCTGCAGATCAACAAGGGGTTTACCGTGCTCAAGAGCCCAGGACTCGTCCACAAAACTACCCTCGGCACTGGAGTCTAACAAAGCTTGACAGGTGATAGAGGAATTGGGCCAGCAGAGGTGAACAGAAAAAGTAGTGCGGGAGAGAGGCGGAGGGTTCAGAGAAGAGGCGCTCACCAGTAACCCTCTCTCTACCGGTGAGCTTTGGCTTTTAAAAGGATCTCCGGCTAGTTTGCCAAATTGGTCTAGATATGATGTCAATACCCCTCCTAAGTAAGGTGCTTGGTTAAAAATACCTGAAACGCTTTCATGATTAAGAAAAATAAACAAGCGCGATCACTACTTTTTTCAGCATTTTTGTACTATGGGCCGTCGATTGTTGATGACGCACGACGGTCCTGAGCACCAAACTAAAATGCGGGCAGTTCGACACACTCTTCTACAGTTCATCGTCGGACACACCTAGAAAGATAAAATGCCACATTGTGTGGCTGTTGGTTGTGATGCCCATTCGAAGACAAACAAGAGCGGTGATTTGACCTTCCACTGTTTTCCTAGTTCTGATGCAAAGAGAAGAAAACAATGGGAAGATGCTTGTGGGCGAGTGACACTCCCCAATAACCCGCGGCTCTGTTCTCGACACTTTAGCCCTGATTCATTTGAGGATTTTGATCGCCGACAGCTGATGAACGAGCTCATGGGGGTTTGTGGTTACAGGCGAGTACTGAATGCAGTACCCACGAATGCAGTACCCACGATTTTTCCTCACAAGAATGCTAAACGTCCGCGTATTTCAAGTGTAAATCATGAACAGAAACGGCTAAGGCAAGAGATGGATAGCATGCTAAGTAGCACTAGCGCTTGTGTCTCCACTTGTGCAGGGGAAATCATGGACTGTGTCGAACCAGACAATCATGCACTTGTCGAGGCTGTAATGGAAGATAAAAGCGTCCAGTGTTCTCCAATTAAAGTTGATGCAGAGACTCGGACGGATTTCGGGATAATATACCAATTGGATGCAGCTGTACAGTGGCCAGCTGACGCACACTACCAGGTGGCGACCGACCATAGTAGTTACGCACGTAAACATGAGTTGGTAGTGGAGGATGACAACTCTCAAGATCTGTTCTTATCAGATAATGAACCTAGCGATCTGTCTCAGTCACAGCGTAGTCTATTTGATCCGGATTACACTGCAAGTGCATCAGAGTCCTTTCAAAGTACACAGGGCTCACGACCTTCAATTAATTCACATGTTGAAGGAATTAGCACTAGAGTTTTTCTAGTTTTTGAGGAGCAGTTACAGCAATTGCTTCGACATTGTTCAAAGTGTGGCTCCTTTATTGTTCAGGAAGATATGAGAGAGCTACACAATGATGGATCACAATTGACATTAGAACTCACATGCATTAATGACTGCAGTTACAGATGGCAAAGTCAGCCTCCTGGAAAACACTGACCGCCACCCTCAAATTGTGAAAGAAATGAGGGTAAACAATCCTGAAAAACATCATCAATTTGACCCATGGCATGTGGCCAAAGGCCTATCAAAAAAATTAGCGAAGGCAGCAAAGACAAAGGAATGTGAAGGCCTGGCAGTATGGATAATATGTGACCCGTCATGGAAACCAGTGACACAAGTCGGCAGCACAACTTTCGAGCAAAATGAGAAAGAAGCGGGTTTTTTTTTCAAAATTGGTGATTTTCGTTTTTTTGCAGAATCTGTTAGTTGAGATCACGAAGAAGCCTCTCCATGTTTGAGATAGCAGTATTGGTATATTTAAAAGCGTACATTTTGAGTTTGAAATCGGCTTGTTTTTCGGAGATTCTAGCACGCAGTAGGGGCGTGCCATTGTCGGTGCGTATTTCCATACTGAATAAGCCGGCTTTTGTTTCTTTTGTTATTGCCCCCGCCCTCCAAGGGAACAGCGTGGCTACTTAGGCTATTATGCAGCGCTCTGGCCGGCTCTATCTGATTTCAAAATTCAATGAAGATGGACGCCAATAACATTACGATGTCCAGCAATCGATTTAAATAGTAGGTTACATGGGGTTTAATTAGTCGTTTAATGAGATGTAGCCTAATACATGTTGTCAGTCAATGTGTATCTTAATGGTCTAGTGGTAGAGCTTTCACCAATGGTGTCAGAGGTTCTTGGTTCGAATCCGCCCTTGTATAGGTTTTTTTTTTCTCGTAGAGTTTTTTTTTCTCATCAAAACGATTATGTTCATCAGTGGTTGTATATCAAGCAGGGACACGCAAACGTTTGCATTATGTTTTGTGGTTTCACCAGAACGAATAGAGAGTATCCGCAACGGATTGAAGTGCGCGTCCGAGTGAAGACAGTGCTGTGTGTGCGCGAGCCACACGAGAAAACACTGTATCCGCACCACTGATCGCAGCGGCAACGAGCACTTTGATCACTTGATTTAAAAAACACATTTCAGCGCGAGATCGTCTCTTATTTAAAAAAACGAACGAAATGAATGCTCTGCCAGTTAACTGGAGATGTTTTATTTATTTGTAGAATTGGTACATTCGTGCCGCGAGATGTTTTAAAAAGTGGTGGGGACAATATCGACCCTGGCAAAAAGTGGTGGGAACATGTCCCATCCGTCAAATTACGCCTATGCCTATTTCCATAGTTTATTGCTTATTATTTATCATTAGCAAAAGTTTGTTTCATGTTGCACAAGTACACCGAAGAAAATTCCTAGTCTGTGAAACCTTTCATTGACAATGGCAATAAAATCTATTCTGATTCTGATTCATACTTGGATTCATACTCATACTGTATATATATATATATATGTTGCCTATACAGTTTTATCGGTAGATGCTAAGAGACATTTATTTATATATTACCTGTTTGCAAACTTTTTTTTTTTTTTTTGATGGCTTATTTTCCTGACCTTTTTGCTCCCCCCTGTGCTTTACAGCTGTACAGGGGATCTTTACAGGGGGTATGGCTTATCTAAATGAGATGTAAATGAGCCCTATTGTCACTCCCAGCAGGAGAGAGAGGTGAGAACTTCACAATCTTTAGAGGCCGTTTTCTCCACTTTGAGCTTTTTTGAGTGCCTACCTTCAAATGGCCACAACTTCTCCAAATATGATCAGATTTCCATGTGTTACACATCGTTGGAAAGCTTGGAGACTACACTTTCAGAATCTGTGAATAACTCAAAATGCCCAGAACCGACTTGTGTCCCTACTTTCCGTGACTGGTCACATATCCATCATAAATCATTTGTGGTGGTGTGCACAAACGTGTGATGGTAATGCTGAACTGTTGAGAGAGAAGTGGGTCTCCATAGTACACCATGTTACCAACCGTCATGAGTGGCCTGGGAACAGGTACTACCACAAATGTCCACACGAGCCCCTTGACGAGGCAGTCCAAAGAGGAAAGCTGTGGCTGAAGCCGGGATCTGTTGCACACAACAGTCTTGTGAAGACTGTGACAGACAAGTGGCTTTTAAAAGACTTGGATCACTTAACGGAGTGCGTCCACACAACAACACTAGAGGTATGATCAAGTATAGACATTAGATATTATAAGTAGGCATGATTTCCATTGCCGAGTGTTAATCAATTGTAATTGTTCTCATTTCAAATTATATTTTGTTTGTGTATCACTCCATGTATCTGAAATACCTCCCAAAGAGAACGCATTTTGGATATGATGTGATGGTTCATGCCTCTATGCTTGCTGCCCTGGATCATAACAACAATGTGAACAAGGAACAGGTGAGTGTAATCATTCCAACTCATTGCACAGTATTGTGCACTGTGACATCAGTCTGTGGCCCCATTTACACAAAGGGAAGACGCAGATATTTCCCTGCGGTTTGGCCTCTCATTTACACGAAAACCCCATTTTTATCACAGAAAACTATTATTTCTAAAAACTCCGGCCAAAGTGGAGATTTCTGATAACGCTGGTTATGTGTTGTCGTGGCAACTAGGAGAAACGGGGTTTTAGGTTCTCAAACGTCACATTACGCGCCAGAAAATGCTTAACGTCATGTGACCGCCCTATGTTTGGGTAGTTGACGTGACGTGGCTTTCTCACCGTCACAGAAGATAAAAAATTATTTATTTCACATTTTCATCATTTAGAATACTGTAAATGGTTACACATTTTCTTGTTTTACATGAATTTGTTGTTTTAATACCGGAGTTTTTTTGTTTTTTTTTACAACTTTGAGCCAAATCTCAAAATCATCCTATGGTGTGACGGTAGACAAAATTATTTCATAAATATTTACTTATCTTTATAAATAAAGAAAATAATGTTTAAAAATCTTAATGAACACTCCTGGCATAATTGTGCAAGTGTCTATTTCACTAAGTGGCCATAACTTTTCCTATACATACATTTCTAAAAGTGTAGGAATTTCATAAAGTTTGTCACAGAAAAAAAATGCCTTTGGTGTTATGCAATAACCTGATATTAAGTTATTTTCCCTTTTTGTTTTTGAATAGGCTGTTTATCAAGATGGGGAGAGCGTAGGTGAACGTCTCAGGTTACGAATGTAACCTATGTTCCCTGAGAACAGGGAACGAGACAATACGTCATAACGACGCTATGGGGAACGCCTCAGGCGTGACAGGTGTCTGAAATCAAATATCAACTCACAGCAATCATGTTGACCGGCGACAGCCCGTGCATCATCAGCTTGAATGATGAGCGCGCGACCTGGATGTATAAAAGAGAGCCTTGCACACATGACAACATCCTATCGTCTGAAGGGACTGTTGCAGGCAGGCCCCGAGGCATGGCAGGGAGACGTATTGTCTCGTTCCCTGTTCTCAGGGAACATAGGTTACATTCGTAACCTGAGACGTTCCCTTTCGAAGGGAACTCAACAATACGTCATAACGACGCTATGGGGAACGAAATACCAACTCCACCATGCTGAGGGGAGTGCATGCCCAAAGGCAGTGACAACTGTCAGAGCCAGTAATTCAGAAAACACTGGAACCACTCACCCTTAGGTCACATTGGGCTGTCAGTGACAGCACTCCCTACCGGTCATAGCCCAAGCTAATGAACCAAGAAACCGCCAGAACATAGTTAATGGGGGTATATCTGGGCCAGCTCAAAGGCTTAGGACCACAACTTCCAATAGAAGGGGTCCCTTCTAGGGAGTGTGGCTAGGGGACCCAAGGGACTCCCAGCCAGTCACTATTCAGGGGAGCATGCCTCCTGAAATGCCACCAGGCTGGCCTGGTGATCTAAACTAAGACACACAGTCTGGCCATTGCCTGTCTGTCCAAGACAGAGCCTCTGGAAGTTGCCTTGGATAAGACATCCAGAAACTGAAGGCCTGTAAAGCTGGCAGAAACCATTCAGTTCCGGATCACAGAGACGGGATCTCCCGGAGAGTGTGACTTAACCTCAAGAAACGACGGAAGTCGTCCACTCAATCCACGGGTCTACCCAGTGCTCGATCCGAACACTGGGGAAGTAAGAGAGGGTTCAAAACCAGGAAGGTCTACTGAGACCTAAGACCTGATGACCCCCTCATGTGGGGAGCTCCAGTACATGAGGGCTCATATCAGGAAGGCCGGTGAGGCCTGTAACCTGGCGACCACAGTATGTGGGAGCTCATACTCAGGAAGGCCTGTGAGGCCTGAAACCTGACGACCACAGTAAGTGGGAGCTCGTATTCAGGAAGGCCGGAGAGGCCTGTAACCTGACAGCCACACATTGTGGGGCTACCTTCAGAAAGGCCTAATGAGGCCTGTAACCACAGAATGTGGGAGATAGCTTGAAAGGGAAGCGCCTGTCGTAAAACATTGCGACAGAAGACGCATCTAGAGTGGGACCCAAGGTGAAGAACCGGAGTCTGAGCCACGTAAAAAAGGGAATGAAGCGGACAGCGCATAACCCTTACCATAAATATGGATTTTAGAAGGTACACGAAACGAAAGTGCGTGTACTTAGCCAGTCCAAATCCAGGAAGGCCTGGTAAGGCCTCTAACCTGGCGACCACAGTATGTGGGAGCTCATACTCAGGAAGGCCTGTGAGGCCTAAAACCTGGCGACCACAGTAAGTGGGAGCTCGTATTCAGGAAGGCCGGAGAGGCCGGTAACCTGACAGCCACACAATGTGGGGCTACCTTCAGAAAGGCCTAATGAGGCCTGTAACCACAGAATGTGGGAGATAGCTTGAAAGGGAAGGGGGTACCAAGATGGCGGCGGAGTAGACAGTCGCGTTTTTGAGAGCTCTCTTCAAGTCCGCAGATTTTCATGATTTAAACTAATTTACTCCACCCGAATTGAAACGATGAATATTCAGCAGATACTTAAACCAGCAATTCTGCAGCCGCCGACCTCTTCAAATCCTATAATATCAGAAAAGCCAAAGGAAGATGAGCATAAGTATTGTGCAATGGATGTAACTTTGCAGTCAAAGCGGGAACGCGGACCAGACTCGACGCCGCCAACTCCAAGTAAGACTTTAAAGGGGTGATGAACTGAGAAATCAAATTTTCCTTGAGCTTTTGACATATAAGAGATCATCATACTATAATAATATCCTGTAAGTTTCAGAACTGAAAACTACCTTGTTAGTCCAATAAAAGCTTTTATAGACATCAGGCTCAGCAAACGACTCGTTTTTCAAAGTAGGGAACAATGACGTCAAAGAGGATAAAACACCGCCTCCACAAAAGTAGATCAACTCCTACTTCAACACGGCCTGTTTAGCCCCGCCCACCGATTCGCCCAAACATGCTAAATAACATAGGGCATGATAATTGCTAAACCGGATCGAGCTACTTCCAAGCAATAAACATGCGGTTTACTAAATATTGTGCAATGCCTGCTGTGCAAGAAGACAGTCTGCATAAGCTTCCTTCGGATTCCAGCATGGTTAAACTTTATTAAATCAGTCAATCAGCACAATTTCCCGACACGGATCTGCCAGCAACATGTAAGTAACCATGTGTATTCTAATGCCTGATCTGCGATCAGTGATTTCCGATGTGTAATTATTCAAGTTCAGATATCTTTCTCTTAAAATCGTTAAATACTGTTTATGCATCAGTGACTAAACGATCAACTTCACATAATTTCTCGTAGTATTATGAAAAAAATAATAACTAATTATTAAATTATATACAGAAAGCGATCAAAGAACGATCCCTTTCCAATCGCCCAAGCTGTCAATCAAACAGCACAGCGCGAGCCGCGAGAGCTTATCTGGACACTTACCAAACTCGTGATGAAATAATGACACTGTTACACTACACAACGAAGCTGTTACTGTGTATTCACATCGTGTTTGCATTGTGATTTGGTGTAAGCATTTGTGAGAGTGCAAAAATTGCGTTGCAATGATAAGATCTTTATTCACGCGATCAACAGACTGTCTGTCATCTGCTCAGTCAGTGCTCATCATGCTGCAACCTTTCATGTGATGGAATAGATTTAAATATAATGCTTTAAACGATACTTTTCATGATGTGTTAATCTCGATAGCTGTAATAGTAAAAACGTAGTAAAAGTTTTCGAGAGATTTCATGTAATAATAGCTATTTCATATGCAAGCATGTCAGCCAATCACAGCAGTGGGCGTTTGCATTGCAGTCTCACAGCAGACACGCCCCTTAAAACGGAGCGTTCAGATCTGAAGCTGAAATGAGGCTTGGAAAAATGGCTTTTATTTATAAATTATGACAATTTTTGATGTAAAAATCATACTAACATTATAAGGGCACCCCAGGCAACATCATAAAATAATAAAACAATCCAGTTCATGACCCCTTTAAAAGAAAAGAAAGCTAAGCCAAACATTGAGAGCGGTCATCCTCAAGCTTCAAATAATATTTTGGAAGCAATATTGGAGCTGGGAAAACGTGTTACTGGAATTGAGTCGCAGTTAGGAGACATCAAAGAACAAAACCGACAGAACACCGCCATGATTGCTAGTTTAACCAAGACCGTGCAGTTCAACTCGGAAGAGTTAAATGAGATTAAGAAGAAAGTGTTGGAATTGGAGAGGGCTAATAGCCATTTACTGGAGGAAAACAAAGAATTGAAGAAACAAGTGATGGAACAGAAACGATATAGCATGAGGCCATGTCTCCGAGTGAGGGGGCTAAAGGAGAAGAAAGATGAAAACCTCAGAGCGACCGTTATTCCCATACTGAAGAAAATTGCCCCAGAATATGCGGCAGACATGGAGCGCGCGGTGGATGTTGTTCATAGACTTGGCAAAGGAGAGGATAACCGCACTAGGCAAGTCATTATCCTGTTTGCATTGAGACATGTGAAGGATGAAGTTTGGCTGAAAACCAAAGACTCGCCAATATGCAGAATGGAAGGTATCAGCTTTGCGGAGATGTTACCCAAAGAGGATTTGGAGGCACGACAGCGTTTGTGGCCGTTGGTTGACCAAGCAAGAAAAGCGGGAAAACCTTTTTCCGGGGGCCCTACGCGTACATTGATGGACGTCGTGTTGAGGACAACGGGCTAAAGACTTCTTCAGGTTGATATAACTCTTCTGGGCTGAAAAGTGAACTCTTTTTCGGGGGTCGTGCGTGTACTTCGATGGACGTCATGTTGAGGACAACGGATTACAGACTTCTTCAGGATAAGACTTTAAAGGTGGAGATTTCATGAGCGGTTTGAGAGCTCTAACATGGAGCATTTTTATTTTATTTAGTAGCACAGTCAAAAGTATCTTAACCCTCTGGGGTCTAAGGTGTTTTTGGGGTCCTTGAGATGTTCTGACATGCCCTGACATTTTTGCTTTTTTCAGTTGCTTATAAACATATTAATGGCAAAAAAAAATTACACACTATTTAGCACAAACAGGACTACCATGAAATGTGAGCAACAAGAATGTACATGTCTGCATTTTTGAGAGAATAATGTTTATGCATGGTTATTGAAAAAACTAAAAACTAAAGTTTCTGAAATAAGGCCATAAAACACATTCTAAATATGTGCCAATAAGACTTGTCTAATGGATGTCATCGCCTAGTGTTTTTTCTTCAAAATAAAGTGAAAATCACCCTGCCTTATCATTCACATAACACAATACATTGATTTGAATTTTGCAAAGCACTTTCTGTTTGGAAAGGCCATATGCGGAGTGGGCGTCTACGGTCATGCATATGTAGTGATTCACACCTGAGGAGACAATGGGGCCCGCATACTTAATTAGCCATTCATTCAGGTGAGTCACTGAGCCACAAGAATGCAAGAGCAACAGTTGGAAGCATCTCAATTCTTTTTTATTTTTCCTCATATTGTGCTTGCAATTTGGCCTATAATATCCAAGGAAAACATGTCTAGTAATTGTGCAGTTAATTCTCATACTGTATTTTCAGTTTTGGAATATTTATGCTCTCCCCAAATTTGTCAATAATAAAACACAATAAAAGTTATTTAAAGAAAAGGCTTATATTTACCTTTTAATAGTTTGTTTACATCTACCTTGTAAATATATTTTTTTATTAAAAAGGTTACAATTACAACAACAATTCAAGTGTAATCTTTCTTTGTAAAAACTAAAGTATACATTTTATCATACATATTTCAAAGTTAAGGATTTGATTGATTATTTGATAACTTTATTTTTGACAAAACATATTATATTTAACATAAGCAAATATTGGCAAACAAAAGCTTATTTGAGGTGGCAGATATTTTACATTAAAAATGTATAATCTATCCAAAACTAATCAACGAAATGTTGTCTTTCATATGTCTGTAACATAGGTCTTTCATTTTTATTATAAGAAATATAAATGTTAATTTGCAGTTTAAATCCAGGAAATTTGTTAATGAAAAAATTATTAAAAGTAAGATACAATTGATACAAAACGAAATTCGTTTTAAAGAAAGGATTTGTACTTTCTGTTTTGAGGTCTCTGTGAAAGTTTGAAAGTCTTTTAGTGCTTTTTTTAGAGCGCTCACGTCCATAATGGAGAACTGTCACTAATATTGTTTTTTCCTCATACATGCGAACACGAAAAATAAAAGACAAAAGACTTTTAAGTAAAACTTACTCCGAAATTGTGTTCTCGGCGGAATTCGCTCTTCAATATGCTGCCGTTCGTCGTCTGAGTTACAATCTTCCTCTGAGGAAAAGGTGCATTCTTCCTCGCTGTCCAGAATCATCTGAAGGGCATCTTTATTACCGGAGAAGCGTTTCATACTCAAAACGCGATGAACTATCAGTAAGTCTAATGAAGAAACTGTGTTTTTATGGCATTGATCGGGGGGCGTATGCGATGCATACTAGATCACCTAACTATTTACATGTGAATCGCGCCGGGGGCGGGGCGGCCGCAGCACATTATAGAGATAATGAAGCAGAAGGAAAAACGGTACCTCTCCTTGCTTTCAAACGGATTACATGAGTTGAAAACATTTGTTTTTTATATAAATTACTTCATTTAAAAGAGGAGATTTCAAGCTTCATAAAGACATATCTCACGTGCCTGTGTGAGAAGTATTCGCTGAGTTATGATTCATTTTCGGACGCGTTTCAGAATGGACTACACGGACAGAGAGAAGGCAGAACTCGCTTCGTGTTTATTTTTCTTTATTTGTCGAAAAGCACAACACTATGTTTTTATTGTGAGTATACACAAAAATAATACACATTTAACAGAATCGATTGATGTATGAAACTTGTTTTGTAAAATCAAAGTCAAAAGAGTATTTTGGGTCTCAATTCAACTCATAAGGAAAAAAGCGAGCAGATCACGCCGGCGTGATCTCCGACCTCTGAGGGTTAAATTATTTTATTTTTTTTTTATATTTTTTTTCTTTCTTGATAGTTGGTTGTAAGCACAGGTGAGACCACCTGCAAGGCATTTCTGCCTGACACACTTCCGCCAGTGCCTTATGGTCTGGCTGCAGGGTCGTCAGCCGGGAGCCACCCTTCACAGATGTTTCGCCCCTTTAATCCCGGAACACCTCTGGGTGGTGGAGCAGCGACAGGGACGTCTCCCTGCCGCCCCCTGCAGCCAGCCTTAGGATCCGTCTTTCCCCCAAGCCCTGTCTTTTCTACGAAGCCAGAGCCAAAAGCTCCCTTGCTCTGCCTCTTCTGCCAGCTCCTTGCGAACTCTCTCTAGTTTGGCACCTCTGATGCCAAGGGTCTTAAGGAGTCGCTGGATGGAGGTTCCAGTGAAACCCCTGCAACCCACTTCCACTGGGTAGGTGTATGCTCTCCACCCAGCTTGTGCGCATGCAGCTGCCAGTTCTGCATACCTCTCCTTTTTTCTTTCGAAGGCGGCCTCCAGCCCATCCTCCCATGGCACGGTTAATTCGGCCATAACAACGGTCTTCGTGGCGATGGACCAAATTACGATGTCTGGCCGCAGGGAGGTTATTGCGATCTCCTGTGGGAACTTTAACTGGCGATCCAGGTCAGCTCTAAGGGCCCACTCCCCTCCAGGTGTCAGCAAGGACCTCTCTCTTACTGTGCTACTGAGTGCCTCTCCCCCTTGTCTAACAAACTGAATGGGCGGGTGTGATGTTAGTGGGCTGGCATGGTTCACTTCGAGCCTGCGTGCTTCGATGGCTTCTGCTAGCTTTCGCAGAACTCTATCGTGACGCCACCCGTAGCGCCCCTGGCTCAGCGCAGTCTTGCAGCTAGAGAGGATGTGCTGGAGGCTGGGATGTTGGTGGCCACAAAGCTGGCAGGGCTCCTCTGTGCCGTACCATGTTTAATGTTAAAATATCGTTTGGTTCATTAAATGTTAGGGGCTTGAAAGAACTCGTTAAACGAAAGGCATTGTTTTTATTTTGTAAAGGGCAAAAATCTCATTGTTTTTTTTTGCAAGAAACTCATTCCTCCGAAGCTGATGCATCGTTCTGGTCGAATCAATGGGGCGGAAAAATCCTGTTCAGCCATGGCTCTTCAAGATCCGGAGGAGTAGCGATTTGTTTCAATAACTTTCCTGGAGATGTTATCACACATCGGACTGATACAGAAGGACATTGGCTGACAGCTGTGGTGAAAATTGAAGGTTCTTTTATAATATTGTTTAACGTATATGGGTATAATAATGATAAACAAAATAAGTCAATGCTAGATGATATAACAAAGGTGATTTCTGAGCTTATATCCTACAGATTATATTTTATGTGGAGGGGATTGGAACATGACTCCAAATGAGTGGCTTGATAGGTGGCCAGCTAGAGTTGGAAAACCCCAATATAATATCCTAATTAATAACTTTATGGCTAATAATAATTTTAGTGACATTTGGAGAAAAATATACCCAGGAATAACAGGTTTTTCATGGTTTAGACCAAATGGTAGTTGTAAATCTAGGATTGATTATTGGTTGGGTACTGATAATATAATGAGTCATGTTACAAAGACAACTATGTCAAATGCACCTTTATCAGATCACTGTTTCATAGAACTAGTATTAGAACCTACAAATAAATCAACATATAGGAAAGGCTTTTGGAAATTTAATGCCAAATTATTACAAAATGAAGAATATTGCAGTAAAATCCGAGAATTAATTACTGAAATCCAAAATGATGACGCAATTATTGGTTATAGTAACAAATGGGAATTCATCAAATTCAGAATTAGAGAAGTCAGTATTCAGTTTAGTAAATTACTAGCCAAAAAAAATAAAGAGTTGGAAAGCAAATTATTACAAGAAATACAGACATGTTGTAGCAACACCAATTTAACCTCGGAAGAAAAAAGCAGACTAGTCGAATTGCAGAACAAGTTAGATCAACATTATCTTGACAAAGCACAGGGAGCCTTTGTGAGATCGCGAGCAAGGTGGATTGAATCAGGTGAAAAGAATTCCTCTTATTTTTTCAATCTAGAAAAAAGCAGACAACAAAAAAATTGCATCTCTAGTCTCTTAGTAAATGGTGAGGTAAGGAAAGATTCTAAAATCATAGAAAATGAAATCTACATGTTTTATTCTAAATTATATTCTTCTCAGTTCTCGGAAGTAGACTGTAATAATCTCTTTCAAAATCTTTGTCCACTAATCCCCCAGATTGATTTATCTTTTAAAAAGATCTGTGACTCTGAACTTAGAATTGATGAATTAGACGCAGTTCTTAAGAATATGGCTTCAAATAAATCCCCGGGATCAGATGGCCTCACAGTTAATTTTTATAAATAGTTTTGGGATGATTTGAGAATTATATTATTTGAAGCGCTAAAAGAATGTATAGTTAAGAAAGAATTGATGACTAGCATGAAACAGGGTGTAATTACTCTGATTCCAAAGCCGGGGAAAGACAAACGGCAATTAGACAATTTAAGACCGATTACGCTATTAAATATAGATTATAAAGTATTTTCAGGATCCATTGCATCTAGACTTAAAAAAGGGATAGCAGACATAATAAGTGAGACACAGTCAGGCTTTATAAAAGGAAGAGTCATTCATAATAACATCAGACTTGTTATGGATTTATTAGACTATAGTGATTTAATTGATGATGATGGTTTTATACTCTTCCTTGATTTTTATAAGGCCTTTGACTCTGTTGAGCATGAGTTTATTTTAAAAACACTTCATTATTTTGGTTTTGGTGACAAATTCAAAGATATTATACATATGCTCTATTCTGATATAAATAGTTGTGTGTCTTTGGGACACGGGACTTGTAAAAGATTTAATATTGGTAGAGGAATAAGGCAAGGATGTGGAAGCTCTCCCCTGTTGTTTATAATGGTGGCAGAAATTCTGTCTATTTTAATTAAGAACAGTGTGATAGAAGGTCTGAATTTGATGGGCAAACAAATAATTATAAGTCAGTTGGCTGAAGATACAACTTTGTTCCTTAAAAATGAGTTCCAAATTCCCATAGCATTACAAGCTATCAATATTTTCTCAAAAGCCTCCGGACTTCAGTTAAATTTAAATAAATGTGAATTATTGCCATTAAAAGACCAATTTAGGCAATCATTATATAACATAAAGGTAAAAAAAGAAGTCAAATACTTGGGTATTGTGGTGACTAAAGACAAAACGATCTCTGAAAAACGAAACATAAAAGATAATGTTGATAACTGCAAATCATTTCTAAATAGATGGCTTCAAAGAGATCTTTCCATTTTTGGTAGAATATTGTTAACTAAAATGGACAGTTTATCTAGATTAATATATCCAGCTTACTCCCTTCCAATAACACCCCAAATAGTTAAAACTATCAACAAAATACATTTTGATTTCATATGGCGGAATAAATGTCATTATATAGCCAAGCAGGATTTAATTAGAACTTACGAGGATGGAGGTGGGAATGCAATAGATTTTGATAGTATGAATGGTATGTTGAAAATTAGATGGTTAAAAAACTATATTCAAAATCAAAATTCATTGTGGTCTTATATTCCCAATTGGATTTTTGAGAAAGTAGGCGGCATTAATTTTCTTCTAAAATGTGATTTTGATTTTAAGAAGCTTCCTATAAAACTTTCAGATTTCCACCAACAGGTCCTTCTGTATTGGAAACTAATATTCAAGCATAACTTCACACCACACAATACACCAATTTGGAATAATAGGTATATATTGGTAAATAGAAAATCTCTTTTTATTTCAGAATGATTCTCTAAAGGTGTCTGGGCTATTTCCCACTTCATGAATGGGGAAGGAAATGTTTTACAACATGTTGAATTCTGTGACACATTCCAAATTAGTTGTACCCAAAAGAAGTTTAAACAGATCGTGAAAGCTCTCCCAGTATCACTTGTAGCTATGATTAAGCAGGATATAATGTATTCAAAAGTCACTCCTACCTTAAGACAACTTTACATTAATGGTATTAATTTTCAGAATTACAAATGTAACAACAAATTTATAAGAAACAGTTTACTTAACTGCCAAACAAGCTCTCTCAAAAGAGATTATATTCTCAAAGACTTTGGAAAGGAGATAATAAAAAAGATTAGATGTAAATACTTAAAATTCCCAGTCCCACCAAAAACGAAAGAAATTCAGTTTAAAATTATAAACAGGATTTATCCAACTAATGATTTCTTAAAACAGAGATTTAAAATGGATGTAGGAAACTGTAGCTTTTGTGAAGATGAACCCGAAGATTTGGATCACCTTTTTTGTTTGTGTGAAGTTGTACAAAGGTTTTGGCAGGACCTTCAACAATTGTTCATCTCCAAAGGAATTCAGATGATAAATCTAACAATTAATGATATAAAATTTGGTATTTTTCGCAATGATCACAATAATTTGATATTAATAATGTCATTTTGTTAAGTAAACATTTCATACATAAATGTCGATTTTTCAAGATAAATCCTAACATTACGCAGTGGAGGAATGAGTTGAAACTTTTTTATAACTCTTTATTATTGATTAATAACAAGAATGCAGTGAAACTGGGTTCTTTTATAAACAATCTTATTGAATAATTGCCCTTTTAATTCTTTTTCTTTTGAATATGTAAATGCCATTTTTGCCATTTATAATATGCTCCCTGTTCTTTAATGTATTTGTTTTCTAAGACGTGCACAGGTTGTAGTAAGACTTTTACATTGTACCTGATTTGTTTGTATTTGCTTTGTTAATAAAAAAAAAATAAAAATAAAAAAAAAGGCTTGAAAGGGAAGCGCCTGTCGAAAAACATTGCGACAGAAGACGCATCTAGAGTGGGACCCAAGGTGAAGAACCGGAGTCTGAGCCACATAAAAAAGGGAATGAAGCGAACAGCGCATAACCCTTACCATAAATATGGATTTTAGAAAGTACACGAAACGAAAGTGCGTGTACTTAGCCATTCTGAATCCAGGAAGGCCTGGTGAGGCCTCTAACCTGGCGACCACAGCGTGTGGGAGCTCATACTCAGGAAGGCCTATGAGGCCTGAGACCTGGCGACCACAGTAAGTGGGAGCTCGTATTCAGGAAGGCCGGAGAGGCCTGTAACCTGACAGCCACACAATGTGGGGCTACCTTCAGAAAGGCCTAATGAGGCCTGTAACCACAGAATGTGGGAGATAGCCTGAAAGGGAAGCGCCTGTCGTAAAACATTGCGACAGAAGACGCATCTAGAGTGGGACCCAAGGTGAAGAACCGGAGTCTGAGCCACGTAAAAAAGGGAATGAAGCATACAGCGCATAACCCTTACCATAAATATGGATTTTAGAAAGTACATGAAACAAAAAGTGCGTGTACTTAGCCATTCCAAATCCAGGAAGGCCTGGTGAGGCCTCTAACCTGGCGACCACAGCATGTGGGAGCTCATACTCAGGAAGGCCTATGAGGCCTGTAACCTGGCGACCACAGTAGGTGGGAGCTCATACTCAGGAAGGCCGGTGAGGCCTGAAACTTGGTGACCACAACCTGTGGGAGCTTACTTTCAGGAAGGCCTGGTAAGGCCTGTAACCTGACAACCACACCATGTGGGGGCTACTTACAGAAAGGCCTAATGAAGCCTGTAGCCTAAAAACCACAGAATGTGGGAGATTGCTCGAGAGGGAGGCGTCTGTCGTAAAATATTGCGACAACAAGACGCATCTAGAGTGGGACTCGAGGTGAAGAACCGGAGTCTGAGCCACGTAAAAAAGGGAATGAAGCATACAGCGCATAACCCTTACCATAAATATGTTTTTTTTAGAAAGTACACGAAACAAAAGTGTGTGTACTTAGCCATTCTGAATCCAGGAAGGCCTGGTGAGGCCTATAACCTGGCAACCACAGCATGTGGGAGCTCATACTCGGGAAGGCCGGTGAGGCCTGTAACCTGGTGACCACAGTGTGTGGGAGCCCATCAGAATGTGGAAGTAGCTAGAGAAAGGCGTCTGTCGTAGCATACTTCGACAACAGGACGCATCTAAAGTGGGACCCGAGGTGAAAGACCGGGGTCTGAGCCACATAGGAAGGGACCGAAGCGTACAGCGCATGACCCTTATCATAAAATATGGATTTGAGAAAGTACACAAGACGTTCAGTCGTGTGACTTACCATAAGTATGGGTTTAAGAAGGTACGGAGCGTACGTACCAAAAAGAAAAATAGATGAAGTAAAGGTGCATGTACTTCATCACTCTATATTCAGGGAGGCCTAGTGAGGCCACAGTAAGTGGGAGCTCATCCTCAGGAAGGCCGCTGAGGCCTGTGACCTGACGACCACAGAATGTGGGAGCTCGTATCCAAGAAGGCCGGTGAGGCCTGTAACCTGGCAACCACAGCATGTGGGAACCCATGATCAGGAAGGCCAGACGAGGCCTGTAACCTGATAGTCACAATGCGTGGGAGCTCACATTCAGGAAGGCCTGATGAGGCCTGCATCCTGACATGTGGAAGCTCACAACCAGTGAGGCCTATACCCTAGCGACCACAGTGAGTGGGAGTTCACATTCAGGAAGGCCTGGTGAGGCCTGTAACCTGACATGTGAGAACTCATAACCAGGAAGGCCTAGGAGGCCTGAAGCCTGGTGACCACTGAATGTGGGAGCTTAACACTCAGGAAGGCGGAGAGGCCTGACACCTGGTGACCACAGTACGTGTGGAACTCACATTCAGGAAGGCCGGATGAGGCCTGTAACCTGACATGAGGAAGCTCATAACTAGGAAGACCTGCGACCACGGTGTGTGGGAGCTCATACTCAGGAAGGCCGGGTGAGGCCTGTAACCTGACATGTAGAAGCCTATCACCAGGAAGGCCGGTGAGGCCTGTAACCTGGCGACCACATTATGTGGGAGCTCATAACCAGGAAGGCCGGATGAGGCCTGTAACCTGATGACCACAGTATGTGGGAGCTCACATTCAGGAAGGTCGGTGAGGCCTGTAACCTGACATGTGGAGGCTCATAACCAGGAGGCCTGGTGAGGCCTATAACCTGGCGACCACAGTATGTGGGAGCTCATACTCAACCACCGTATGTGGGAGCTCATATTCAACCACAGTATGTGGGAGCTCATAACCAAGAAGGCCTGACGAGGCCTGTAACCTGGCAACCACCGTGTGTGGGAGCTCATATTCAGGAAGGCCTAGTAAGGCCTGTAACCTGATGACCACAGTATGTGGGAGCTCACATTCAGGAAGGCCGGTGAGGCCTGTAACCTGACATGTGGAGGCCCACAGTTTGTGGGAGCTCATATTCAACTACAGTATGTGGGAGCTCATAATCAGGAAGGCCTGGTGAGGCCTATAACCCGATAACCACTGTATATGGGAGCTCATACTCAGGAAGGCCTAGTGAGGCCTCTGACCTGATAAACCACAGTATATGGGAGCTCATATTCAGGAAGGCCTGGTGAAGCCTATTACCTGAACACCACATACGTTTTTTTTGTTTGTTTTTTTTAATTCCTCAGAATTAAATGCAGTCTTTTCTTTTAAAATACTGGATAAGTGAAACACGGTCTGGATGGTAGGCTGAATAAAAATATCTAACTTCTCAAAGTCAGATAATATTCCATCATTTTAATTCCATAGAATTAAATGCAGCCATAATCACCAGACAATACTGTTTTGATATTTATCTATACGTTCTCGTAATCTACACACTGCCTTGGCAAACGCGAGATTCGAGCCATTTAAAATATATTTGGCTTTCATCCCTCGAGAAGAAAGTCAACAGGTGCGAGGTTGAAACATCCGACAGCGCACGGATGCACGCGTGCCGAGATATTTCTCAATGAACACTGCTAGCACCCTCAGGAGCTGACTGTGAATGCCTCGCACCCAAACAGTATTATTTCACAGATCGCGTGCACCACGGGGCTCAGATGCTGAACCCTCCTCCCTCGAGAAAAGGGTCCGACGAGAGCGGAGCGTCTTCAAATGAAAAAACGCTCACAGTTTGCACAAGAGGCTCTCTCTCGAGAGCCTCCCGTGCGTTCTCTTCTCCCAAGCAAAAAAACGCACAGATCGTGAAAATTCTCCTTCTTCTCTGCGCGTTTCAGCGATATTCTTCAAACAGACAAACAGTCCCTGAAGACGAAAAGATGTTGTCATGTGTGCAAGGCTCCCTTTTATACATCCAGGTCGCGCGCTCATCATTCAAGCTGATGATGTACGGGCTGTCGCCGGTCAACATGATTGCTGTGAGTTGATATTTGATTTCAGACACCTGTCACGCCTGAGGCGTTTCCCCATAGCGTCGTTATGACGTATTGTTGAGTTCCCTTCGAAAGGGAACCCAAATTCAAAATCGCTTGGAGCAAAGTCCACAAGACCTTCAGAGCAAAACCTGTGATGACAGAAAAGGACTACAGCTACATGACTGCAATGATGGAAGATGTTCTCTCCTCTGATTACGATCCAAACCAGGCAGTGGACATGAGTTTCAACCAAAGACACATCATGGCTCCACAGGTGACACTGTCAAGATCACAGATCATTTTGCAATCATTTCAGTATTCACGCTTCAAATAGCTGCGAATCTCTGGCACATGTTTGTTTATTCAGTTATCAGTGATGTAGGAAAGCAAACCTGTATAAATATCTAAACCTGTAAATATGTACATAACAACTGTGATCAACAGTTTGATTTGTTTTGTCTTGGTATATCAATATGTTGGTGTATAAACATTGTCACGACCGGCTCAAAGCTGTGACAAATAAGTGGAGGACTTAATAAAGGTTGGTTAGGTTGCAACAAGTTTTTATTAACACAAGTAAGAAAATAGGTCAAACGGGAAATCAATTACAAAGTAAGTACCAATTCCTGTCTGACAAACGATGTTAAAGTGTCAGACAGAACCAAGCTCAAAGTAAATACAAAAGAAAACATAATCAAACCAAACACAAAACAAACGAGAGAAAACAAGTCTCACGACGTCTCTCAGCACTGGAGCTCTCCGAAGCACACTCAACATTCTCAAAGCCTAAGCTTATATACAGGTGAACATCATTCTTCTGATGGCCCTGCACAGGTGTACATCGTTATCCTGATGAGTCTCCCAGCTAGACGCACCAATTAACCAGAGCAGGAACAACGGAGACTCGTCACACACCCCCCCTAAAAAGAAGAGCAAATGGTCTTAAGCAAACAACAACTCCCATAATTCACTTTGTCCAAATAGCAATAGTTGGTTCAGCCTGAAATTCTCCCCAATCCCGTCAACTCTCCGTCTTTCAGCAACCCAACGTCTAGGAAGCAAAATTAAGAAAGAAACAGAGAGAGACAAAGTCAGAAAAAATATCAACTTCAAAATATTTAAACCACATGAACACGGGACAAAGCATCAGCAGTTTCTCTACGCCTTTAATATGGCGTATATCCAAAATTTAACTCTGAAGAAACAAACACCATCTCATCCAATTGTTTTTTCTTATTCGCCGATGCTCGATAATACCGCTGATGGATTGGAGTTGCATCTTCCACATCAATGTTGTGCACTATTAGACCTGTAGAAGGAGTCTTAGAAAACAATGTAACAATACTCAGCAATCAAGTTAATCAAATCAGTACGCTGTACATTCGTTAGATGACCAAGCCAAAAGTGTAAAGAAATCAATCCTTCCGAATTTAAGACGAGCCTGAAGAACACAATCTCCCGGACAGATTTCACCTTCCTCCCCACCCACCGGAGATGGAACCAATTCAACAGTGTCATTATTGACGGATAAATCTGCAAACATAACAGATTTAATAAAATAATCAGGCATACCAACTTTGTCTTCATTTATCATAAGGTCATCGAAATCTTTAAAAACAAGGCTTCAACAAGTTTGTGACAATCTCCTCTTCGATCTGGTTTATCAATCAAATAATTCAGATCAGAAATCTGCCGAGCAACAGTATATGGTCCAACAAACTTAGCCTGAAACGGTGACCCAACAACAGGCAACGCCACTAGTACCTGGTCGTCAGGATGAAACGAACGCGACTCTGTTCGACGATCAAAAAGTAGTTTCATTCGACCCTGAGATTTGTGCAGAGATGCCTTCACCAATTGGTTCGCCTCAAAATCACTAACATATGACAAAACATTTTTCGGTGGATCAGATTTTTTCCAGTCAGTTTTTTGGTATTCAATCAATTCATCACGTGACACTGACAACATTGAAGGGATTTCTAGAGATTCACTCACCACCTTTTCAGATCCAGGTTTTACCTCAACTTGTGATTTACTCATAGATCGTGTTATCACACAAGAAGGTAATACACTTGACGGACAAGTCAAACTCTCATCACTATCTGATTTCAAGATCATCGGGCATGGTGTAACCACTAGATGTGGTGAATCATTCCGCCAGACACGATCACCAGCCAAGTCATTCCCCAGAATAAACTGTACTCCTTCCACCGGCAAGCAAGAACAAACAGCCACTTCCACTTCTCCCTGGATCAACACAGATTGCAAAACAATTTTATGAAGTGGAACAGACATAACATTTAGGCCAATGCCCTTAATCAACACATTATTCCCAGTGTAAGAATCAGATGAAAAAGGCAACGCAGACTCTAACACAAAGGTTTCTGCTGATCCGGTATCACGTAGAATATTTACTGATACAGTTTGTGTGGAATCTACCATTCTAACAGAACCTTTTGTAATAAAAGGAGTAAATGCTGAAACACATGGCAAGCAATTTTCTTGTACATTATTCACTGTTGAAACGGTCACAGCCAAAGCCACAGACTTTACAGGAGACAAAGGTGTAGATTTCACTTTAGAATTGTCAGCTTTTGCTTTCAATAACAGGCATTCGTTCTTCCAGTGACCAAACTCATGACAATAATTACACATATCCGCTTTGTCTTTTCCTTCAATAGATCTATGCCACTGTGCATTAGATGAATCATGCATAAACCTAGACAATTTGTTCGAACTTTGCCACGGATCTTTTTTAAAAATTTCTTCACCGGACCTGTAACCAAAAACAGTTTTATGAGAGAATGAAAATTCATCAGCCATGACGGCCGCCTCATACGCAGTGTCAGGTTTGCGCTCGCTAATGTATGTTGCAACACGATCTGAAATGGAACTCTTGAATTGTTCAAGCACCATTAACTCTTTTAAATCGTCAAGTGTTTTTACATCAGAAGCTACACACCAACGATTAAAATAGACCGAAATATCGTGTACAAAGTCAACATACGTCTGCTTTTCACTTTTCTTCCAGGACCTAAACCTTTGTCTATAGGCCTCTGGAACCAATTCATAAGCCCTCAACACCGCTGCTTTTACAGCTTGATAATCAGAAGCATCCTCTAAACTAAGGGAAGAATACGCTTCTTGAGCTCTGCCTGTAAATACAGACTGCAGCATAAGTGTTCGCTCTTCATCTGGCCAATGTCGCGCATCCGCAACACGTTCAAACAATAAAAAGAAACGCTCTACCTCTTTTTCATCAAATTTAGGAATCAACTTCATATTTCTCACCACATCAAACTTGCACGAACCTGAACCACGTTCTGACTCTCCAGTTAAAGGCAGTTTACCATCTCGTATTAAATCCAAACGATAACGCTCAAGTTCAAGTTGTTGCTGTTGCAATTGGATTTTAGAAAACTCAATGCGATTTTGCGCTTCTAACAGCTTTTCTTTCATTTCCGTTTGAATTATCAACAATTGCTTTTGTTGTTCAAATGTTAAATGAGACTGTGTTGATGTTGCGCTGACAAAAGTTAACTGGTCTTCTGAAGATTTAGACTCTAGAATACCACGTTCAATTAACTCTGTCTTTACCAAGGTTTTAACCTGATCCTTTAAACGTTTATCTTGACTCATCAGACTAATTTCGTAATATTCTGCAAGTTCTATCAATTGATCCTTGGTTAACTCATTTAACAAGCTTTCGGACGGTGCATTAACAAATTCCTGAACGTTAGAGGTCATTATGGCAAATGTATGGCTACTAAATTTTCAAAAAAAAAAAAAAAAAAATTTTAGAGACAGAAGTTGGAACAAGCAATTCCCTCTAACTAATATTGAAACTACCTAAACTCATCCCTATTCTTCATACAGTTACTTGCAGCGGGTTTTTATACACTGTAAACCAGTGCTTGCAATAGCAACCAATTTACGAGTCACTACTACAAAACACGGACGTGTTCCCGAGACAAATGCTCTAACTGCTTTCACCGCACAAAAATAATAAACTAAAATAAAAAAAAAGGGAACATCCTGTTAAGGATATCCCACTAAACCTACACAGGGAAAAGCCTATTCCACAACAACTATCTCCTCAAATATACAAACAGTAGACCATACTTACCAAAACTCCCGTAAAAAAACAAAAAAAACAAAAAAAACCAGCCAAAACAACCCAACCAACCACTAAAAATCCTCCACAGGTTTTTACTTAACGAATATTATTGGGGAAAAAAATATTTCTAACGAATTAATCATCAATTTAACAAAAAATGAACTATTTAAACAAATAATGAGTCTCCAAATACATCACTAAACAAAACCGCGGACAAACGTGCAAATTTCTCTTACCAAACCAAATTGTCAGCTACCAAACAAATTGGACACCTATTTATCACTTAAACGAAGCGTTTCAAACCACACTAACAAACTAGGAAAAAATCTATATCAACTAATAATTAACCGGACGACACAAACTATAACCAAATCTTTATCAAATAACAATTGGCTGGACGAGCCCCCATATTTGTCACGACCGGCTCAAAGCTGTGACAAATAAGTGGAGGACTTAATAAAGGTTGGTTAGGTTGCAACAAGTTTTTATTAACACAAGTAAGAAAATAGGTCAAACGGGAAATCAATTACAAAGTAAGTACCAATTCCTGTCTGACAAACGATGTTAAAGTGTCAGACAGAACCAAGCTCAAAGTAAATACAAAAGAAAACATAATCAAACCAAACACAAAACAAACGAGAGAAAACAAGTCTCACGACGTCTCTCAGCACTGGAGCTCTCCGAAGCACACTCAACATTCTCAAAGCCTAAGCTTATATACAGGTGAACATCATTCTTCTGATGGCCCTGCACAGGTGTACATCGTTATCCTGATGAGTCTCCCAGCTAGACGCACCAATTAACCAGAGCAGGAACAACGGAGACTCGTCACAACATCTAAATCTGTAAATATGTACATAACTGTGCTTTATTGTAGTAATACTGGGAGGCATGTCTGCCTGTCATTCCCCACGTATGCTAGTGGAGGCAGGGTTGTGTGGACCTTGGAGGGAGGGGGAGCTGCTGATTGATACACACACACCTTAAATGCTTCAATATTATTATGAAAGGAAAGTTTGAGATTGGTCTATAGTTGCTTAATATAGTCTTATCCAGATTGCTCTTTTTTAGGAGGGGCAAAACAACAGTTCAGAAAGAAGTAAGGTAGGGGTGAGCGGGGCACAAACTAACGCGGGGCTAGTTGTAACACAGGTTTTAAATACTTCCACTCATGCTAGCATGACGATACTTAGTGTATTTCCTAGTTGCAATATCAACACTATATATAGAGAAAATTGAGCCAAAGTTCAGAAATCTTTGGAGGATATCACTGAAGATTTATTCAGGACCACTTTGAAAATAAAATTTATTGACAATCTTTGGATTTGGCGAGAGGCTCAGGTTCTAAGGTGCTCGAGCTGCCATACTAGACAGCTCAAGATACATCCTTGAGACACAAATCCTAGGATGTGGCGGTTGTGTAAATGTCTGTGCGACAGACTGCAGAGCATTCGTTGAATGAGCTTAAATACTATAGTTGATTAGAGTAGGTGGAGTAACCAATCAGCTGAGCGTCAGCTGATATTGTTTAGCGATTAGTGGTCTGCCTGAACTACGCTTAATTTCAATTCGATCACTCAAGCTCTATTTGTGCAGGCGGGGCATGTTATCACACTGCGTTACAATAAGCACCTATTAGAACTATGCTATTCTATTCTTTTATGAATTCTATTGAGAAAACATGAGAAAAAGGTGAATAAAGACTGAGAGTCAATGTTCAGAAATGATTAATTATGAGTATAAGTTTTGAACTATGTTGTATAGCTGTTTTCTCCGGTGTGCTCGTTGTCAAATATTTTATTTTTAATTATAAAAAATTGCCATTATTTTATATGAAAAAGTGAGTATTTTATTGAGAAAATATTTTAGTTTGTCTTGTATATATTTTTGATTAGATCAGATAGCATTTTAAGTTGTCATATGGTCATGTTATAATGCACTCCACCTATGGGGCATGTTGTCACATTTCACTTCCATTCTTTCGAGGTAAATTAAGAAAAAAGTATACACTGTATTAATAAAACTAAACCACATAATTGTACTAGATATGTGGGAAATTAATGTGGGAAAAAATAAATTCTCTGAACCCTCAGTAGACTTACACAAACTGAGAAAGTCTAAAAGCGTTGTGCCACGCTCTCCCCTATTTACACAAGAAATCTGTGTTTCTGAAAAGTGTGTTTCTAAACAGTTAAACACACTTTTGAAAAAGAAGTTTGGAGTGTGTCAAGGGGTTTATGTTAATGTTTTAAGATGCTGTACAGTTTCTTCCAAAATTTTGAAATAAGTTGCTGCAAAGAGAGAAGATTACTCAAGAGCTATAGCTTCAGACTTTGTGGACGGAAACAATTCTTTTAATAATCCATTTGACAAATGTACAGATTTTTTAAACATTAATGTTGGTCATAAATTAGCTAATAATATTCCTATTATTATGTAACGTAAACGCATTAGCTCAAATGATATACAGGGAATTTTAATAATTAATCAGGAATATGATTAATATATATTTCATATTACAGTTACATTAAAATTATTGAAGCTGAAAAATAGATAAATTGAATATATCAATATTCCATTCTTCAGATCAATTATATTAGATAACCTTTAATGGAATTAATTTAGTTATCGAACAATCTGTTCGTCCAGCAAACCGAACGTAAGATTAACTTATCAACTTCTCAATAAAGTTATCACTTCTTATAATTCCAGGAAAAATAGTTTCTGGCCATGGAAACCATTCTCCTGTCCTTATAAAATTTAGGTTACTTAAACCATAATCAAATTGTAAAGCTTGTAGCTAGGATCAAAACATTTCAGGGACCCGTAATGTGAGAAATATTGACAGAATCAATCTAGGATATAATGGACTTTAATCACTGAACTAATAATACATACTACAGTTATACACAGAATATATGTATATACAGAAACATTACAAGAAGATGAATAACGAATTACGATAGGATGAGAGAGTGAGGATGAGCGAGGGAAAGTGAAAGCAAAATGAACGATCAGAGAGAGAGAGAGAGAGAGAGAGAGAGAGAGAGAGAGAGAGAGAATAAGAGCCTGGCAACTTATTACAAACAAATAACCCTTTTGAGAGACACCTAGATTCAGCTTTAAAATATGTCAGATACTTGCAGTTTGAGGCACTCTTTTGTGGAGCTGAGAAAAAGGAATATGTGTGTCCCTTTTAGAGCTGAGCTGCGTGTCTTGGTTTCTTCCGGAGTTGTGCAGCGGGAAGATTTGAAGGTTTACTTGAACGTAACGTTACTGAGAAGGATTCAGGCTAAGTTCATTCAGCTCGTGAATGAACAGAGGCGAATAGGAAAACGAAACTAGACTATAGAAAACATACAAAGAAATAAAAGAGAAGAGAAGCAGGCCGAAGCCGGTCGTTTTTTCGCCGCAGCACATTCGCGTTCGGTGTGGAAGCACTCATTACACAAACAGCTGATCAAAAAATAAACCCATCGCGCGAATTATTCGTGCGTCAAAATCGCGTCCAGTGTGAAAGGGCCTTTACACCCAAATTGCAGTTCTAAAACACACCTTTTTCAGAACACTACACACAATTCTCTGCTTTTGGCACAATTTTCATGCAGAAAATCTCTTGTTTTCACAAGGAACACACTGCCATTCAAATATGCACACTGACTCATCACATGGGCAAACACCCGTCACACAGTTTTACAATAAGCAATCAGAGCTTTAGCATAAAAGGGCAACAGGTGAGCTCTTCAATGGGGCAATGGATGCCAACATTGGATTTTTTACTGTAACTGTAGCCTATACAGTCAATTCTTCTGTTGTTTTGTATGTAGACCACTGTATGTACAACTTTGGTTTTGGTTGGGATGTACACTGTGTACATTGTTTTTGTGGGGAAAATAAAATATATCTGTTACCGTGTTTTTGTGTGTTCTGAGTATAAAAACAATATTCTCAAATATTTTACAACACACTTATGTATGTACTGTCTGTAGTAAGTGTAACACTGACCAAAAAAGGTCTAAGTGTTTTCCATTCATCATAGTGTTCTACACTGAGCACATCATTGTTCAACTGGTTCTTATAAATGTCTATTCATATGATGGTTTGTGTGCGTCATTTGAAAACAAAATACCATTTTGAGAAGAAATAACATTGTTTTGAATGTAAAGTTTCATTTTGCAGGAGAATTGAGGGGTTTTGCCCATTGTGTGTGTGTTTTTTTATTTGTGTGTAGAGTTTTGAGAATATGAGGCATGCTTTCAGAAAATGTGTGTAAACAATCGAGAAAAACTGTAATTAAAGACCGTTTGTTTTACGGGTTTCTATTCTAGTAAAGCAAGATTACTCTGTGGGGTTCCACAGAGTATTTACTCCAATAATCTTTACAGATGTAAAGTTCTCTCTCATTCAAATGTTTATTGATTGATTACAGTTTTTCTCGTTTGCTTAAACACTATGACCAGGCTTTTGAACTAAAATTTCAAAACCATAATGCCATTTATCAAAAAGCACACCCATTTCCCTAAACTATAAACACTATTCCCTGTTTTGACACATGAGTCAGATTTGTTGAACTGTCACTGCAAAACTCTACACACAAATCCCTTTATTTCTCATTGCCTAGACCATGTTGTCATATAGAAAGCACTAGCATTCAATATTGTTCACTCAAGTCAGCACAGCTTCAGCTCAGTTAGCACACAATTACCCAGGTGGAAACACTAAGAGTCAAAATTTAACACACATCAGTCAGATCCTTCAATAGATAGATAAAAGGGCCCAAATCAGTTTACTGAGTTTTGGAACAATGGATCTAGAAAGACATGAAGGAAGAGATCGAGGATGGATAAGAAGGAGGAGGAGGAGGAAGGGCAAGGGCAAGAAGACAAGCAGTCTCAGATGAAATTCAAGCCACTCTAGTTGCCCATGTCTTTGTCAATGGTATGACTATGAGGGAGGCTGGGCTACGAGTAAAGCCAAATTTGAGTCGCTTTACAGTCGCCTCGAGAACCTTCAGGGAGGTGTGGTGGAAAACAAAATTCTATCACTGAATAAGAGACAAACATTTCCAATAGTCTTTGATGAGGTGTATTTTCTTGCAAGAAAGCTACAGCAGCAGTCATACAGTCACACAGAGTGGCTGCAGAGTGTGACAGTGAAGGGAGGGCATCCTTCATCCTTTATAGTCTTGACTCCCAGAATGTTATCTTTCTAGGCCAATGATGGTATTTCAACCATATGTGGAACATTCTTAGACGTGTTCAACATATTGTCTCCTTGAGTGGAACCCCTCCTGTCACGTACCAACATTCATATTAGAATAAGGTTTGTGTGTGCTCTTTTACTGTCATATGATGGTCACACACATCTTACAGTTTTTTACAATCGCTATGAGAAAATTTTTTAAATTTTTAACAAATTTCCTAAACTCTTAATGCACCAACACAACTACAACACACAATTGACAAAGCAGTTAATTTCATGCTCAAAATCACACATTGTAAACTAAACTCCAAAACTAATTTTCAAAACACAATAATACATTAGCAACAATACACTATGTCTAACAAAACACTGCAAACATGTCTCAAAATCAAATAATTTTTCAAAACACTAACATATGTTCTCGTCCAACAGGAAGATTTAGTCAATCATAGCACAATGTCATAAAAACACTAACATCAGATGGAATTACAGAAACGGCATTATTTTATGTGTCAGGTATGCCTTTATACAACAGACAGTATATTGTACTGACCATAGATTAGTGATGGGATTTATGGCTCTTTGAGGGGATCCGGATCTTGGCGATCCGTTCCTTTCAAAGAGCCGTTCAAAAGAACGGCTCTTTTGGCTCTTTTTAAATATTTTTAAATGATACCCAGCTTGGGGTCATCTCAGTTTATCCTGGAAATAATCACTGGGAGGAATGATGAGGTGAGATTTGTAGTCAAATAATTAAAACTCAGATATCACACACCAATATCTGAGTTTGAATTATTCTGAAATATTGATTATTACCTCATTTGTCATGTGTGGACTATATGGGTTGCACAACATCCCTCTGCTTAGACAGTGACATCACTATTTTGGATTTACCTTTAGTACAAAGTGTATGTGTAAAGCTACATTGACTTATGTTATTCATACAATACCTACTCACAAATAAACATCAAAAACAAAGCCGGCTGCAATGAATTTCTGTGCAAAACAGCTTTTACTACAAACACTTCCACACAAGAACATTGTTATCACACAAGAACATTTTGATAGAAAACAAAAAATATTTAAAGTTTTAAATATATACTGTAGATAAAATTAGAATAAATAAAATGGAAATGTCTACATACAGTCCACTATTACTACTATTACTACTGTAAACTTTGCAAATAGGACATCAGCCCCTTCAAGTCTTAAATGAACAATAACAAAGTGGGCTGCAATGAATGTCTGTGCAAAACAGCTTTTAGTGAAAAATTTCTATACAAGAACAGTATCACAAAAGCACATTTTGATAGATAACAAAAAATATTTAAAGTATTAGACATATACTGTAGATAAAATTAGAATTAAAGCTGCAAGCAGCATTTATCGGGGTTCAAGCATTTAAGGCCTTTAAGGCCTATAAGCTCACAAGCATCAAAAGACATTAAGTTTTATTTAGCAAGCATTTAACAACTGTCATCATAGATGAAAAAGTCAATTTACAGCCAATACAGGCAGTTTACCATAGGAAATATATGGTTTTAAAGCGTTTTTACAGTTATAGCACCTTTTTCTAGCAGTTATAGCAGTCTTCTTACAGTCTTGCCTGATCTCCACCACTTTTATTAGTAGTACTCAAAGTGTGCCCATATATATGTGTCAAATTTGTTGTAAATATGTAATTTTGATAAGGAGTTTAGACAATTATATTCAGTGGCGTAACGAGCCAACACCGGGCCCTTAAGTAGGATTATCAAGGCGGGCCCCTTGATGACGCAATTGATGATATTGATGATGCAATGTCTGCAAGTAGGCTACCATGAATAGGGCAGGATATGATCATACACAGCATATAAGAGATGAGATGACTAACAAAATCAGGAGTAGCCTCACCAAAAACAAAAAAAAAAAAAAAAACAAAAAAAAACATGGTGTCAGCGCACGATAACACATTGTTAGGCCTAGGTCCAAATACATAAAAAAGATGCTCTCTTACATTATAGCGGGATTTTCCGGGCTTTCCTATGTGCAACTGCAAAGTTGTCGATTAGATCAGGATTGTGCGCATGGGCATTCTCAATTGACCCTTCGCAGGGAGTTTAAATGAGAGGCGATCTGACTAATCATAATCCGCCATTTTGTCCAACAAAGCAGTCAGGAGAGTTAGTAGATTAACATTGGAGGATTTCAATTTGAAAAACAAAGTGTACTGACGTCTTAGCACTTTAAAACAACATTCCTTATATGTTCATTTATTTATGTTTATTTTAATGCTATAAATTAACTAGAAGGAAGAGATGATCGGTTCACGAGCAGCTTTAACTGAGCCTCGAGTCTACAGCGATCTGTCAGACACATTAAAGAGTCACAAAACGGTATTTATTGTTTAAATGTCTCTAAAAAATGACTACATTTGAAAGGTGAGACTTTGTTTCATATCAAAAGTACTTGTCTGTCAGCGCGCAGTCTCCTCTCTGATCCGCAATGTATTTTTCACTGCGTGAGAACTTGGTGTGGTGTGAGAGTGGCGTCGCTTGTCAGACATAGCAACAGTAACTAAAGTGGGCGGGTCTTTGCAAGCGGTCATTGACAGTATAGAGCTGGTAAGTCCCTTCCGCTAACCCCACTGGACCTCTAGGTTGAAAAATCGTCAATGCAAGTGAATGTGAGAAAATAATTGTTTTCTGGTCTCGTTTGAATTTTGCCATGAATGTGAACATATGTTGTCTGTGAATTTTTAATATAATTTTTCGTGTGAAGAATGCTACAATTTAGCGGGTAGAAGTTTGATATGGTTAGACTTTGTGTGAGAGCACTTTGTGGACTACAACTAGTTTTTACATCAGACGGGAATCTGAAGAAAGAACAGCCCATTTGGTTTGAATGGTGACATTTGGGTACAAAACACACAGGCATCTCGATCTGTCTCCATAGATTATCGCAGCATGAGCACCGTGATTTGACAAGTGGAAGGAAAAATGTGTTAACGGGTGACGTCACATAGGCGACATGTAGTCTTTCTCATTATGTCTTTTCCACAACTGCTAGCCAAAGAATCATACAAGATACTGTCAAACTCGTAACATGAAAAATTATATAAAAAATTTACAGACAACGTATGTTCACATTCATGGCACAATTCAAACTGGACCGGAAAATAATTATTTTCTCACATTCACTTGCATTGACGATTTTTCAACCTAGAGGTCCAGTGGGGTTTTACGGATGGGCGGGACTTACTAGCTCTATGGACAGGGATTCGCCAGTCCCAATTCAAAACAAATTTCATCACAATCCATCAATTGTTCGTTTCAAACATGTGAGAGCATCAAACTGATCCATGGGTGAAATTGATTGGATTTAATTATTTTTTTTTTCAGTCCCTATCATAATTTTAACATTTTGGTGTTATTGTTTAGCTTTTTTTATTTTTTATGTCTCGATCGGACTAACGGCTTTGAAGATAACCACAATTTTTTAAAGCTCTAAATGACACTTACAAAAACCATAAGGCGAAACCAAGGGGCAACATTCTCATCTGAAAAATGAAGCCTACCCGGAAGTGCGAAAAACTGCAATACATCGAAAATCCGCTAGGGGAAGGTCCCAAAAGGGAGCAAATGTGCATAGCCCCCATGTTAAAATGTCCGTTTTCACAGCATAAATTCATGTTTTTACAGGTTGGTCCCATGGACTTTTATTGTATTTTTTGATAGGTTCCGAGTGCCTGACAACGGCGAGGGTAGTGAATTTTTTTCTAACTCGTTAGTTTAGATAGTATTTAGATATAAAATGTATGACAAATAAGGGCGTGGTTAACTTTGATTGACAGCTTGATTGACAGCTTAGGCTGCGCCAAGGAGAATGACAACATAAGAAGCGCCATTTTTTAACACAGTTGAAATATAATACTACTGTTTCTGTATCATGAAATGTAGTTTTAAGAGTTTTTCAGGCGAGAATGTAGTTATTTAAAGCTAAAATCTGTGGTTTATTTAAAGATTTATGAAAATTTTATCCAGTTGTGAGATCCAGCGATGATGACCGGGCGCTCGGCGCATGTACCCTGCCTGGAACAGCTTTTCCTCGGCTAGTCGTTCGCCGCTGACCCTGGGGTCTCTGTAGTGGTTAAACATGAGTTATAATTTGTCTTGTCTATATCTAACGGGCGATTTTTGGTTTTGTGAAACTATAATTTGTTCCCTGGCCAATCGTTTTTGCTGAGGGGAAGTTTCATAACTTTATAAGCTATTTAACTTTACTGTTGTATTGTTAGACTAGATCGAGCGCTGACTTTGTGTGTTTGACTGAATTGTTTGCTTTATTTGTATAGCTTCTTATACCTTTTACTTATACTTTTATAATGGCTAATATTGATACAACTGAAATTTAACAAAAAGAGACTGGGTTGAGTTTTGTCATTTTAAATTTTAACACAACGAAGATGATCTATATGTTGTTTACTGCAAAATCTGTTGTTTAGTACAAATGCACATATTGCCTGGACCATATTAAAATGTTTAATATTTTTATATTATATTTAAAACAAAAAAGTGGCAGGTTTGTGTTTTATATTTTGTTTTTTTTATAAATAGGCAAACTATGTGCAGTGAATATAATCAATACGCGTTGCCTGAACCACATTTGTGTGGCTATAATATTAAGATTTCTTTAAATGAAAACGAAAAGAGTTAGTATGGTGTTTTATAACATATTTTGTTGCCTAAAATATACACAGAGATAACCGGAGTAGCAGAGCGAGCTGAGTGACGTGCGCTGCGTCAGAAGGTGGGCGGGGTTAGGATTTCCCAAGATTTTCCAAGATGGCGCCGCCCATACCCCCCATAAACGGCTTCAAAACCGTTCTGCAGAAAGTCTATGGGTGACGTCACAGACGCTTTGTCCATATTTTTTACGGTCTATGGGCGAAACCTGTCATGTTTGGTATTGTTGGACTCGGCAAGGATTCAGGTGTCTTAGGAGGTCACTCCTGTGAAAAAACACTGGCTTGAAACTTCTAAGGCTCCTTCAAGGCATTGTGCCAATGACGTATACTGAGTTTTTTGAGATACACCAATGTTCTCATAGACTATCATGGCACCCTGGACAAAGACACTGCGTGCCAATTTTCAGTAGACTAACAGTTGGGTGCGCTTATAGCGATTTTCATGATTTTTTTTTCACTGTTATAGCGCCACCAAGTGGCCAATTGTCACGATTTTTTTCATGTCAACTCAGATTGAGCTTATGAACATGTGTCCCAAGTTTAGCGAAAATATCTCTTTCCGCTCACAAGTTATAACCATTTTATAGTGCCACCAAGTGGCCAATTGTCATGATTTTTTTTCACGTGACCTCAGAATGAGCTCATGAACATGTGTCCCAAGTTTTGCGAAAATATCTCTTTCCGTTCACAAGTTATAACCGTTTTATAGTGCCACCAAGTGGACAATTGTTGCGATTTTTTTCAAGTGATCTCAGATTGAGCTCAGGAAGATGTATCCCAAGTTTAGCAAAAAAATCTCTTTCTGTTCACAATTTATAACTGTTTTAGTAAAATTGGCCCTGGTGCCATCAAATATTTTGGTTCCAGTTATCGACCGTTAATTGAAATTTTGAATTTTTTGGATGATTACTGATTGGCAGACTCCAGAGAATATTCTTGCAGTGGTTTGGTTCCGATCGGGCAAAAAACCTAGGAGAAGTTCGCAAAAATAGGTTTTTCAAAAAAATGCAATTTACTCAAAATTGGCGCCCAAAGGGCGAGCAAATCGGAGATAGCCATTTTGTCCGCCTTGAGCCAAGGATTCCAACGATATAAGACACTTGATCCTGGGACAAACGGTCTAAGAGTTATGAGCGATTTTGAACTTTTGGTTGCTGTAGCGCCACCTATGGGCCAATCGGGGTCATACTCTGATAGGTTGTCCCCAAACTGAGGCCTACCATCTGGCCAGGTTTCAAGTTTCTAGGCCTTACGGTTTGTCCTGCGCGATGCGTTTTACGAATCCTTACAATTACAATAGGGTTTCAGCATTTCATGCTTGAACCCCTAATAAGAATGAAGGCTTTTTGCCAGTTATAGCGCCACCTATGGTCCGATCTCCATGAAACTCTGCATGCTTCCTCGCCATGTTCTGACACATATGCTCATCAATTTTGGTGAAGTTCTGAGTTTTCCTTTGGGATTTATAGGCTTTTGAGTGTATTTTGCCACGCCCCTTTTCTAAATGACCCTGTTACAGCCACCCAAATGCCAAAGTTCAACTTTTTTTTGATAATTATTGATCTAGAGAGTCCGGAGAATTGTCCTAGACTGGTTTGGTTCCGATCGGGCGAAAAACCAGGGACTAGTTCGCAAAAGTAGGTTTTGGACATAATTCAACATAGCAGAAAATGTTCCCTGCCTACATCCAAATCGGAGATAGCCATTTTGTCCGCCTTGAGCCAAGGATTCCAACGATATAAGACACTTGATCCTGGGACAAACGGTCTAAGAGTTATGAGCGATTTTGAACTTTTGGTTGCTGTAGCGCCACCTATGGGCCAATCGGGGTCATACTCTGATAGGTTGTCCCCAAACTGAGGCCTACCATCTGGCCAGGTTTCAAGTTTCTAGGCCTTACGGTTTGTCCTGCGCGATGCGTTTTACGAATCCTTACAATTACAATAGGGTTTCAGCATTTCATGCTTGAACCCCTAATAAGAATGAAGGCTTTTTGCCAGTTATAGCGCCACCTATGGTCCGATCTCCATGAAACTCTGCATGCTTCCTCGCCATGTTCTGACACATATGCTCATCAATTTTGGTGAAGTTCTGAGTTTTCCTTTGGGATTTATAGGCTTTTGAGTGTATTTTGCCATGCCCCTTTTCTAAATGACCCTGTTACAGCCACCCAAATGCCAAAGTTCAACTTTTTTTTGATAATTATTGATCTAGAGAGTCCGGAGAATTGTCCTAGACTGGTTTGGTTCCGATCGGGCGAAAAACCAGGGACTAGTTCGCAAAAGTAGGTTTTGGACATAATTCAACATAGCAGAAAATGTTCCCTGCCTACATCCAAATCGGAGATAGCCATTTTGTCCGCCTTGAGCCAAGGATTCCAACGATATAAGACACTTGATCCTGGGACAAACGGTCTAAGAGTTATGAGCGATTTTGAACTTTTGGTTGCTGTAGCGCCACCTATGGGCCAATCGGGGTCATACTCTGATAGGTTGTCCCCAAACTGAGGCCTACCATCTGGCCAGGTTTCAAGTTTCTAGGCCTTACGGTTTGTCCTGCGCGATGCGTTTTACGAATCCTTACAATTACAATAGGGTTTCAGCATTTCATGCTTGAACCCCTAATAAATAAAATGGAAATGTCTACGTAGCACCCCTGCGCTGGGTGCGCCCCTCCCCCTAATTTGTGTGCATCTGTGTGAAACACGCATGGGAAAAAAAGAACGACAGAAAGAACGGCTCCCCTCCAGCCGCGACTCGGCTCCCATCGTTCATGTGTATGAGCCGTTCAAAAGAATCGGTTCGTTCGCGAACGTCACAACTCTACCATAGATTGTGTTTTGCACTGCAGTTTCTTTTGAAGCCATTTCATTTTTGAAACAGCCTACATTTTTGTTTTGTTGGGTTTAGGTCTTTTGCTGCAGAAATTAAAAAAAAAAAGACCCATCTCAGAGTGCTTTATAGAATATACGGTTACAGTATACCATATGGTCATGCGATTGAAATAACCTCAACACCTGAGTGTGTTTCCTAGATGGGAATCAGCTGTGATTTATGTACATCACAGGTCAAAATTTTGGAAACATTACTATTTTTAATGTTTTTGAAAGAAGTTTCTTCTGCTCATCAAGCCTGCATTTATTTGATCAAAAATACAGAATTTTTTTTTTAAAATATTGTGATATATTATTACAATTTAAAATAATTGGTTTTCAATTTATTATACTTTAAATTATCATTTATTCCTGTGATGCAAATCTGAATTTTCAGGATCATTACTCCAGTCTATCACATGATCCTTTAGAAATCATTCTAATATGATGATTCATTATCAAAGTTGGAAACAGTTCTGCTGCTTAATATTTTTTCATAACCTGTGATACTTTTTTAGGATACTTGGATGAATAAAAAGTTTAAAAAAAATAAAAAAAATTAAAATTAAAATTAAAGCTGCAAGCAGCGATGAAAAGGGCCCTCGCACCCCTGCCACCGCCACCCGGCGCCTTTAGGAAATGCCTTAAGATTACACTCACCAAATTTGAAGAGGATCAGATCAAAACTGTAGGAAGAGTTTGCTAAAGTACAACATCAGGAAATGGCAAAAACTGCCCAAAATCTGAGAGGAAGTTCAAAATAGCTCACTTCCTGTTGTGTTTAGGGCTATGCTCCAAGAGACTTTTCTGTAGGTATTGGGTCAATACATGTATGTACCAAATTTCATACCTGTACGTGAAACCAGGAGCCGGGGCAAAATGTGGGGGCAATAATTTACCGAATTTGCCCCCCCCCCCCCAATTCTGAAAACCATATCACACGTAAATGTTCACCACTTCTGAAGCGTGTGCAAAGTTTCATGATTTTTCGAGCATGTTTAGGCCCTCTATAAAGCGATTCACTTTGGAGAAGAAGAAGAAGAAGAAGAAGAAGAAGAAGAAGAATAAACGGAGCAAAAACAATAGGGTCCTCTCACCATCGGTGCTCAGGCCCTAAATAGAAATCTTTTGTAACAACAATATACACTACTGGTCAGTAATTTGGGGTCAGTAATTTTTTTCTTTCTTTTTTTGAAATAAATCAATACTTTTATTCAGCAAGGATGTGTTAAATTGATAAAAAAGTGATCGTAAAGATGATTTATATTATTAGAAAATATTTTTTTATTTTGAATAAATGCAGTTCTTTTTAACCTTTTATTCATCAAATATATTATGCAGCAGAACTGTTTCCAACACTCATAATAAATCAGAATATTAGAATGATTTCTAAAGGATCATGTGATAGACTGGATGTCACATGTGACACTGAAGACTGGAGTAATGATGCTGAAAATTCAGCTTTGCATCACAGAAATAAATAATTTTTTAAAGTATATTCAAATATAAAACTATTATTTTAAGTTGTAATAATATTTCACAATATTACTGTTATTTTTCAGTTTTTTTTTTTTTTATCAAATAAACGCAGCCTTGATAAGCATTAGAGACTTCTTTCAAAAATATAAAAAAATTTAATGTTTCCAAACTTTTGACCTGTACTGTATTTGCATAATTCAATCAGCTGTGTCTCAGTAACAATAGAATAAAATACAGGGGATATATTTGTGTTTCAATTTACAATATAAACAGCTGTTTACCTTGACTTTAGCCTGTAAGGTTAGGTTTAGAACATGGTGTTATCTGTTCTGACATACAGTGTTAAATCATTGGTAAATTTGGCAGTAAAAATCCATTGTTTTGGTCTTGTTTGAGCTTGTGTGTAAAAGAAGTTCAAGCATTTTAAATTTGTGTAAATTGTATGCATTTTGTGTTAAAGCAACAAGAAATGTGTTAATAGTATAGCTTACACAGACGGATGTAGTGCTAACTGTGTTAAGAGTTTTGGAAAATTGTTAAAAGTATTGAAAAATCTGTCATAGCAATCGTAAAAAACTGTAAGTAAATATGAAAAAAAAATTAGAGGAGAGAAAAAAAAGTGTAAAACAGCCCTTTTCTTTCTTTTTTTTTTTTTGTGTGTGCATTGTACTGTGTAGTACATGAATGAATAAAAATGTGCTAATGTATCCATTGGTTGTGTATTTGTCTGTTCATCATGTGAAAAGGTTTGTGACGGGGGGAACTACAAGCAACATAACTTAATTTATTTTGAGGGCTTTTGAGGGCTTGTATGTCCTGTCTGAGGGCAAAGTTTGGTTTTTCAGCAAGAGTGAATGGTTTTTAGTGTAGAGCTTCATTTTGACCTGAAAATAAGATGTTTGGAGAATTGGGTGTGACGTTATGGATTTGTGTTTACAGTTTTGAGAATACGAGGCATAGTTTCAAGAAATGTGTTTAAGCAATCGAGAAAAACTGTAAGAATGAAATTATGGTCTAATTGCCTTTGCTAATTGATTTAATTTAAATAAATTATCTTTACATATATATAAAAAAATAAAATGGTACTATTTTTAGTGACAAAAAAAATTGTACTCTTAGGATTTATAAAAAAAAAACAGTTAAGTCTATTAAGGTGCCTCAAGTGTCAACTATAAAATGCCTGTTATGAGAGTTTGAGGGAACAAGCTTAGCTGACTACATGAGCAGAATTTTTTTTATAAAACTAGCGGTATAAGAAGGAGGGTTAGGCATCTTGTTAGTACAGATTGTATTCTTACTCTTTACTATAGTTTAGTTTATCTGTATCTTTCATATTGTAATGTAGTTTGGGCAAGCACTTTATCTACTGAAAATGTATCTTTCAGAAACATATTAGGGTGGCAAACCAATCAAATGCATATGCCTCATCTGCTTCTTTATTTCAGACACTTCTTATTATTTTTGATATTGATATTTCTCAAGTATTTTATTTATTTATAAGATATATTAAAGTTAAGGTAAAATCCCAGAGAATTTTAAGATGAAAAAACTTATTTAATGTTATATGAGATGTATAAAGAATAATTGTATTGCTGCCTTGTAATTGTTTTTTTTTTATGTATTTTATATACACTATAGGATTTGTTTTTGAGTTTTTGATATATGTGGTTAATTTGTTTATAATTGTTATTAACTTGATGCAGTCATATACTGTACATTTATATATTTGTTATTGTAAATTTAGCTCTTTATTTAATTTCATAATTAGTTTCTTTCTTTTTTTCTTTGCTGTTAGGCTTTAAATAAGCCCTTTTGGGTTTTCTGCCTCTCCCTGCACAGTATATGTTTTTTTTTTATTGCATATATTTTATAATCGTGCAAATAAACTAAACTAAATTAAAAAATCTTCAATCTTCTTTATAGCTAATGGTGCACACTTTAAAGGTGTGATTTTTTTGTGTGAGATATTTTGTCCCGTTAGTGGCCTTTGGCGTAACCAAATATGCTGCTCAACAGGTCTGAATTTTCTCCATTGTGTTTTCTTTCATCTGTACTGCAAGAGAATAACACATTATTTGAAAACCCCATCATACAGGAATGCACCCATTCATGACAATTGTCTTGTTTATCTTATTGTGTTGTTTGTCTTGATTATCTTGTTAGTCGCTTTAGATAAAGGTGTCTGTAAATGTAAATCTAATCTCCTGCAGTAATGCAGGGAATGTGGGAAAAGTAGCATCTTTTGTTTCAAAATGTTGTATTACACATGTTACGAAACTGCAGGTTGAAGATCCAAACTTTTTTCTTTAAGGTAATCCTCAAAAACAGGCACAGGCTCAAAAATAGAGGCAGACAAACCAAAACATAATACAAAGTTCAAGAAATGAAAAAATGCTTATTTTAATATATTATTATAACTATTAATTAGCTTTAAGATTGATGTTATGATAACTCTTGAAGTGTTTGGCTTGGTTATGGGTATGACATCATCTACAAAACTGTTCTTAGAATGTTTTGTTAACATTCTCATTAAGTTATGAAAACGTTATTTCTGAATGTTCTTTAAAAGGCTGCCAGCATTATTGACAATTTGCACAAATGTTTCATGGCTCCCAGAATATTTTGTTGTATGAATATCTGAACATGCGTTATATATATAGGCCTATATATACAGGGTGCGATTTGCCGGGGGGGATGCGTGGGATTTCCCCCTTTCTGGTCAATGTATCTGGTACATTGTGGCGAGGCGGATCACAAAACTTACCACGGATTCGTGGTTTGATTAAAGTCCATTTTATTTAAAAATGCGCTACTTTGACTGGCTCCGCAGCCTCTCTGTAATCACCACTCTGCAGACTTGCTCAATCTCAATGTCCCGCCCACGGCGCTGGTTACACCTCACGAGTAATGGCCTATCAACACTTGCGAGACGGTTGCATGTCTTTTTTTACGCCGTATATAATATTCAACATATTACTGAAGCGGGAATAAACATCACAATCTGATTATCTGTTTCTATGATGACAAGCAGAGTTAGTGTCCCAGTCACACCACTGAGAATGGCCGAAGTTACACACGGTGTTTTAATTGAGGCTAAAGCAAAGGTTTTTTGATTACTCACTCACTCTTGAGTGTCTGGCGCGAGTGATTTCAATGTTAAGTCAATGTAAAGACGCGTTTACGCGCGTCTAGAGGTCCTGGCGTTTAGGTAGAAGGCGAGGTAGAAGGCATTTCGCGCGGCGCGGTAGACGCGAAGCCCGAATGAGGCGAATTGACTTTGTCGGCCCGGCCCGCCACATTAACTGTAATTATGAGCCCGAGCCCGATTTAAAACCGACCATTTTTAATACGTGGGCCGTTATAACCAGTGGTGGCGCCAGGGAAGGAGAGATGAAGCAAAGATGAAGTTGACGATCGCCATCTCCGTAGTGAATGCATGGAGAAATGCATGAATTACATCAGAGTGTTGCCTATTTCTTTTCCTTTTGAATTGTTTCGTTTAAAGACATTTCAAGCTTTCTTTAGATATAGCCTATTTCTTAATATTCTCTGTTAATTTATGATGAGATGCGCTCCAGTTAAGGTGCAGTGCAAGTGACCGCGGCGCGCCTCCATGATTAAAGCCTATTGTCTGCTATATTTGCTTCTTATTTATTAAATACATGCAATTCGTTGATGAAACATGTATTAAAATTAAGATACAATTTATACTAAACGAAATTCACTTTAAAGAAAGGCTTTCTACAAAACAAAACTTAATGAAGTGGTCAAAATCATGTCTGACCCACTACAAGTCTCCCGATATACTGCACATCCTTTCTTACTCGTGCTGTTCACTTTTCATAAATCAACATAGATGGAAAAAAATAACATTATAATATTTTAACAAATATGAAACTAAATTAGCTTATTTAATGGCTACAACACATATAGTAGGCCTACAGAATCTTTGTACAAATTTCTGCACATTAATTTACTGCTTCTGAATTTTGCACACATAAGTTGAAAGGCATTTGTGCATAGTAAAACATATCTGCAACATTTATCAAGTTCACGGATAATTGTGCGTGGATTTAATAATTATTATCTTAATTAATAATGCAACAAGGACAAATCATGTAAACTGCCTTGTTTGTTTATTCAGAATGAAATGGATCGCAAATGGGTCCGAATGAAGAAAGTAAAAAAAAAAAAAAAACGTGAACAATGATGAACACAAAAAATGAACAAGAATGAACTTTGGATGGCCTAGGCTACAACTCTAATTTAATTCAACAAGGTTTTATAATATAGAATATTTTTTTAAACAAAATAAATATTTTTAAAGTTTATTATCCCGGGCCGGTGTGATGCTTGCGAGTGGAGGAGACGCTGAGCATGACACTTGACGTGTTGCATTTTGTAACACAAGTGCTCGATCAAGGGCCCGGCCCGGGTCAAGTTCGGGCTCGGGCAGAGAATCTAAGCTCTGATTTATCTGATCCTGTCCATTAGCTTTGATCCATGTACGGCTTTTCAGAATGTCACCAAGTACAAATAGGCTATTTATGTATTTTTTTCAGCGCGAAAACTCTAGCTATAGCTAGCTGGGAGCCTGGGAACAATGAAAAGGGTCCAGAGCAGCAAATGCAGTGAATGAAGTTCATGTTCTCATGATTTATTTTTATGAATAAAAATGTTTCAAAATATCCCCCCCTCTGTTTTTTTCACAAATCGCACCCTGTATATATATATATATATATATATATATATATATATATATATATATATATATATATATATATATATATATATATATAAGAACAGACCCTCTGCTTAATAAAATAAACATGTTTTATTCAAGCTATAGGCATTCCTTTTTTATCAACACTTAAAAGTAAAGTTAAGTTTCATAAATAGAAAAACATTTTGAGCAAAAAGCTGAGAAAATCCCATTTTTGTCAAAGTCTACATCCTGATGGGATTCAGAACAGTTATGTTCGTCAAGGAAAAATACAATCGTAAGGATGTTCCATGATCGTTGTTCTCACAACATTTTCTCTCAACATTGAAAATTAAAACAACATTAAAACATGCTTGAATGCCTGTTTCACTGTAACTTCTCATATCCGCGATATAAGTCGCTGTATTCTCACAGCATCTACAAATGCTTGCTGCTGCTGCATAAACACAATCATGTATTCGCTGCTGCTTATGCTTTACTCCTGCATGACGCTTGCTTTTAAAACATATGTCCTGTTGCTAATTTAAGAATTAAAAGGCAGACCACACAATAATGCACAGTGTAAGGAGTAAAAGAACAGTCACTCATCTTAGATGTTTAATTTCAGAGCCTGTGCCATCAGTTTCATGACAGAACCTTGAGTTTTAAGCTGAGAAAATGGATACACTTTCAGACACCACCGAATGTTTTACTATTGTGATCCGATATGGATTCTGATCACAGTATGAGGTAGAAATATATTATATTATAAGCATGAAGAAATGTAAGTCACTTTGGATAAAAGCATTTGTTCAAGCATGAACAAACAAACAAATAACCAGCCATGTGAATATGTGGATTACAGTGATTTTTTTATCAGTTAAAATATCAAAATATTTATTATTGATGCTGGAGTCTGAAATCTTTAAGTAAAGACCAAAATCAAAGCAAACAATCTGCCACTTTTGTTATGTTAATTTTGCAATCTAGCTGTTTTTTCCAGTCAGTTTCAGGGTGGTTTTAGGCATTGCCGCTTAAAAGACTCTCGCTTCACATTTGAGCTCATAAAGCCTCATTAGTGACTGCAATCTGGTATGTATCCCTCTTTTAGTTTCCTTGGGTCTTCTAATCATTAATTATTATTAAAAATATGTATTGTTACATTTAATGTAAATTGCTTGGAGGTTAATAAGTGATAAGATGAAATTTTATCAATCAAATGTGCTCATTATGATTTCCAGTGACAATGCATGTATGTGCTTTTCTTCTGCTGAGCTTGGCTTTGGCTCTTGGTCAAGCATCAGATGTAAGTTGGATAGTGGTGTGACGGAGAGGCAGAGACGGTCGGATCCATTTGCAGATATTTATTAAATATAATATCAAACTCAAAAGATGACAGGGGCAATCCAGAATCGTAGTCAGACAAGCAGTAGTCAAGAGGCAGGCAGCAAAGGTTCACAAACGAGTTCAGAGTCCAAGTTCAAATACACGGGAACAAGTCAAAATACTAAGTAGCAAGAGAAACAAACTGAGACAGAGGTTTGGTAAAACAAGACTTCACAAATGAGAACAGAACAGAACAGTCCAGATAAAGGGGAGCTGAGAGTGCACAGGTGAAACGGATGCAATCATAATGAGGTAAATGCAGTCCTAGTATGCAGGAGAGAGGGACCTAGTGAGACCAGGAGGAGGCGCTGCCGTGCGTTCCGTGACAAGTGGACAGTCATTGTCCACATTGTCATTGTTAAAGCAATAAACAGCTGTTGATTTTTAAGGCTAAATCTATTTTTCTTTGTCTTGTTTTTATATTCTCAGAACCCAACTGGTAAGTACAGTACAGTCACATTAATCTGTAGTAAATGTATTAAAATATGTTTCCAGGATGAAATATCCTGTTTTAACTGCTCATTACTGCCAACACTATCATTATCATCAACACTATCATCTTATACTTATCCCAATATAATCTTCAATATAATTTTCTCAAAGCCATTCGTAAAAAATGGAAGAGAATTCCGGATATAAACAAAGGTAAAACTATTATAGCATTTCAAGAACCCAAATACATTTTTATAAGCAGTAAGATAACTTTTATCTATTTTTGTTGATAAGTTATTACTTTTACTCATGTTTTATTCAAGCATATTTACTGTGAACTGAACACTCTTGTGGTATTAGGTTTAAATCTCACAGAAGGAGACATAATGAAGGTAAGTCTGTGTATATGTAAATGAAGGTAAGTCTATACAGTATATAAATGAAATCCGGATACTTGAAATGATCTGCTTTAAAGCCTAGGCAAGCGAGCGCCAGTCCAGGGAATCAGTCCTGGTGGGATATTCCCGTCCCCTATGAGCTGAGTGTAAATCTCAGTAAGATTTCAGATTCCTCACTTACGCTTCAATCAACTTTGAAATCTTTAATGTAAATTTTATATTGTTTTCCACTTATGTTTTGTTTGTGTTTACAGGTATGAATTACAGAGGAGTCATTTTGAGAGCCTTTGAGCAGTTCAGACTGAAATCATGTATTGACTTTAAGCCCAGAGCAGCAGAAGAGTTTTACATCTCTGTGGAGAGACGTGAAGGGTTAGGAATATATTACAGACATTTCTGATGTAGCCTATGCTAGACTGAATCTGTAAAGTCAAATATCTGAGTTTATTATTTACCAGTCAAAAGTTTGGACACTTATAATTTAACAACATAATTAGACTGCTAGCTTTATCCGACTGTGTGTTGTGTGAATGATTAATTTTGCAGGTGTTGGTCATATATCGGACGCACATCTCCTGGAGGCCAGACTCTTTCCATTGGGAATGGCTGTGGAATAAAAGCCATTGTTGAGCATGAGTTTCTCCATGCACTGGGATTCTACCATGAGCAGACACGATATGACAGAGATGATTATGTGACAATCAGATATCAAAACATCAAAGGTTGCCATGTCATTTTATTATAATTTTTTTAATTATGCTTTACATACTTAATCACTTTAATAACTGCATTAGTCTTTATGTTCAGGGTATGAGAGTTATTTCAATAAATCCAGTGAGAACGTGTCCATCACCCAAGACACCCCATATGATTATTACTCTGTGATGCATTTTGATCAAAATGCCTTCAGCAACGGTAATGGATCCACAATCATTACTAAGAATCCCGAGTTTCAAGATGTGATCGGACAACTAATGGAAATGAGTGAATATGATGCGCTTGAGCTCAACAAACTCTATAAATGCAGTGAGTATTTACTCCACCATAATCTATTTTTCTTTTTCTCCTCTTTGCAGCAAAGCAGCACACAGACAATTTGGATCGTAAGTTTCTTGTGGGCTATCATTTTCACTATTATATGATGTTGGCGCTGTTACGCTGATACAGAATCTCTGTATCAAAACACAGGTGAAGAAGAAGCAGAAACAAGTTTGCTCAAATCAAAACTGCCTAATCAGAATCAGAATCAGAATCAGAATCAGAAAGAGCTTTATTGCCAAGTATGCTTGCGCATACAAGGAATTTGTCTTGGTGACAGTAGCTTCCAGTACACATACAATATAAAGTGACAAGACAAGTGACAAGTAACATAGGTATAAATAAAAAAATTTAAATAAAAGATTATAAATTATAAATATATATAAAGTAAAGTTATAAGGTGCTATAATGAAATGTCTGAGGGAAGTATTGCACATGTTTGTTCCACAGTAGGGGAACATTTAAGTGTTCATGAGGTAGATGGCCTGGGGAAAGAAACTTTTCCTGTGTCTGGTTGTTTTTGTGCTCGGTGCTCTGTAGCGTCGACCAGACGGTAACAGTTCAAACAGAAAGTGTGCTGGGTGTGACGGGTCCAGAGTGATTTTGCGAGCCCTTTTACTCACTCTGGATGAGTACAGTTCTTTGAGTGTGGGAAGGGTAGTGCCAGTGATTCGCTCAGCAGTCCGAACTATCCGCTGTAGTCTACGGAGGTCGGTTTTGGTTGCAGAGCCGAACCAGACGGTGATGGAAGTGCAGAGGATGGACTGGATGACAGCTGAGTAGAACTGTACGAGCAGCTCCTGTGGCAGGTTGAATTTCCTCAGCTGACGCAGGAAGTACAGTCTCTGTTGGCCTTTCTTAACAATAGAGTCTATGTGAGTGTCCCACTTCAGATCCTGAGAGATGGTGGTGCCCAGGAACCTGAATGACTCTACTGCAGTCACAGTGCTGTCCATGATGGTGAGTGAAGGGAGTGCAGGGGGGTTTCTCCTGAAGTCCACGATCATCTCCACTGTTTTGAGCGTGTTCAGCTCCAGGTTGTTATAACTGCACCAAAGAGCCAGCTGCTCCACCTCCTGTCTGTACGCAGACTCATCACCGTTCCGGATGAGTCCGATAACAGTAGTGTCGTCCGCAAACTTCAGGAGCTTGACAGAGGGGTCTTTAGAGGTGCAGTCATTTGTGTACAGGGAGAAGAGCAGTGGTGAGAGAACACATCCCTGTGGAGCACCGGTGCTGATGATGCGGCTGTCGGACGTGATTTTGCCCATTCTGACTAGCTGTTGTCTGTCTGTCAGAAAGCTGGTGATCCATTGACAGACGGAGCTAGGGACAGAGAGCTGGGTCAGTTTGGTCTGGAGCAGTGATGGGACAATGGTGTTGAAGGCAGAACTAAAGTCCACGAACAGAATCCTTGCATAGGTCCCTGGTTTGTCCAGATGTTGCAGGGTGTAATGCAGTCCCATACTGACCGCATCATCCACAGACCGGTTTGCTCTGTAGGCAAACTGCAGGGGGTCCAGCAAGGGTCCAGTGATGTCCTTCAGATATGCTAACACCAGTCTTTCGAATGACTTCATGGCCACAGATGTTAAGGCAACAGGTCTGTAGTCATTGAGTCCTGTGATCTTTGGTTTCTTCGGGATTGGGATGATGGTGGAGCGTTTAAAGCAGAAAGGGACTTTGCACTGCTCCAGTGATCTGTTGAAGATCAGTGAGAAGATAGAGGCCAGCTGGTCAGCGCAGGTTTTCAGACAGGCTGGTGAAACACCGTCTGGGCCTGGTGCTTTCCTTCTCTTCTGTTTCCTGAAGATCTGACGCACATTATCCTCACTGATCTGAAGTGCAGGGGGAGAGGGGAGGGGGATGACTGGAGGTGTTGATGGCTGTGTAGAGAGATGGTCAGGGCGGGTGTGGGGTGTCTGATCGGGGGTCTCAAATCTACAGTAAAAGACATTCAGCTCGTTCGCAAGATGCTTGTTGCTGTCGGTGCTGGGGGATGATGTCTTGTAGTTGGTAATGTCTTTCAGGCCTTTCCACACTGATGCAGGGTCGTTGGAGGAAAACTGGTTTTCCAGCTTTTTGGCATAGCTCTTCTTAGCCACTTCAATCTCCTTTGTCAGTGTGTTCCTGGCCTGATTAAACAAGATCCTATCCCCACTCCTGTAGGCATCTTCTTTGACCTGACGAAGCTGTCTGAGTTTTGGTGTGAACCATGGTTTATCATTGTTGAATGATAAGTAAGTCCTGGTAGGGATGCATAAATCCTCACAGAAACTGATGTATGATGTTACAGTCTCTGTGAGCTCGTCCAGATCGCTGGCAGCAGCTTCAAAAACACTCCAGTCAGTGCATTCAAAACAGGCTTGTAAGACCTGCTCTGTGTCGTTGGTCCATCTCTTTACAGTCCTTATTACTGGCTTAGCAGTTTTAAGTTTTTGCCTGTAAGTTGGTAGAAGATGAACCAGGCAGTGATCGGAAAGTCCTAGAGCTGCTCTGGCGACGGAGCGATATGCATCCTTTGTTGTGGTGTAGCAATGGTCCAAAATATTATTGTCTCTGGTGGGGCATGTAATGTGCTGTTTGAATTTAGGCAGCTCACATGTGAGTTTTGCCTGATTAAAGTCTCCGAGAATGATAAGAACAGAGTCCGGGTGTTGTTGTTCTGTTTCTGTGATCAGATCAGCCAGCTGTTGCAGCGCCGTACTCACGTGTGCATGCGGTGGAATGTAAACACTGATGAGAACGAGCGAGGAAAACTCCCGCGGCGAGTAGAACGGCTTACAGTTAATGAAAAGCACTTCCACATCAGGACAGCACATCTTCCTTAACACAGTTACATCAGTACACCACCTTCTGTTGATGTAAAAGCATGTCCCACCACCGCGCGTTTTCCCCGTTGACTCCATATCGCGATCCGCTCTGAACAGCTGAAAGTCCGGTAGATGTAACGCGCTGTCCGGAATGGCTTCGTTCAGCCAGGTTTCCGTGAAACACAGAGCAGCAGAGTTGGTAAAGTCCTTGTTTTTGCGTGAGAGCAGAAGTAGTTCGTCCATTTTGTTAGGGAGAGAGCGGACATTCGCCAGATGGATGCTAGGCAGCGCCGTTCTGAATTCGCGCTGCCTGAGCTTAACGAGTGCGCCGGCTCGCTTCCCACGCCTGCGCGTCTTATACTGTTTCCACAGTGCAGCGGCGCAACCGACGACAATGTTCCGCAAAACGCCAGAAGAATCAAAAACTGGTTGGTGATCAGTTGGTGTGCGCTGCCGAATGTTCAGCAGTTCGTCCCTGGAATAACTGATAGCGTATGACAAACATAAAACAGGACAAACTAACAAAAACAGTGTAACAACTGGAGAGCTCAACACCGAGGCAGCCATCCGCGGCGCCACCTTGGATCATAATGTATACTTAATGTTACTGAATGAAATGTTGACTCAGGACGAGCTACAGGACTGTGACGCTTTGGGGGTGTTGATGGACTCGATCCACTCCATCTGTGTTTTAATCATCGTTCGGGATCCCATCTGGGATCCCACTGATTTTCTCCGCCTTTTGCTCAAAATCTTGTTTTTTTATTAAACTTACCCACATTCAAGTGTTGATAAAAAAGAAATGCATGAATCTAGAATAAAATGCTTTTTAAAACTGAAAGAGTAAATTTACAGTTAAACGTATATATTTCAAGTAATAAAAAATGTTTACTTAAATAGGAACAAAGTAGTATACTTAAAGTGCAAATATAATAAATATATAAATTCTAAACTATACTTATGATGTTATATAAGAAGGATTTTCCATCTATAAGTAAGAAAATATAAATAGTAAATAAGTATGATGTTATGCTCACATAAAGAAAACTTACAAGTATACTTGCAGTATAAAACTACTAAACTAGTAGTTTATTGGGAGAATACTTCAATGTGTATTAAAATTGTAAACTACTAGTATACTTATAAGTTCACTTGTAGTACAGATGCAGTACAAATGAGAAACATTGTGAGCTAGTTGTGCACTTAAATTTTACTACTGTCACACTTATAGTACACTTAAATGTATACTTAACAAGTGGGCCGATTTAGTCCCAAGCAGTATTAAAATAGTACACTTACAAGTTTACTAATAGTACATTGATATTAGTATACTTACTACATATTCAAGTCACTTCAACTTAATTTATATAGCTTTACAGTGATAGTAGGAAATACTACTATCTATAGGAAATAGGAAATAATTCTACTAAAATAACAGAGATTGTTTTGGCTTTACAGCAGCTCTAGAATAAAGTTATTGTCCAGCTAAAGTTACTTTTTGATTGAATCACTTCTGTTGCAAAGATCATTAGTTATTAACTTAGGGGCCGCTAACACGACACCGTTTCAAATGAAAACAGAGAACTTTTATTGTGTTCTGGACGTTCATGTGTGTGTGTGAGCGTGTCCAGGCGCATTTTGATTTTGATATTCTAGGTATTATCAACTAGCCGGAATTTTGAGATCACAATAGACGTGAAGGAGTATAATGCGTTAAGAGCTCGCTCAAGTACTGCAGAGCTAAACCATTTAGTGCTTTGTAAGTAATCAGCAATATTTTAAAATGTATGCAATGTTTAATAGGGAGCCAGTGCAGTGTTGACAGAACTGGGCTAATATGGTCATACTTCCTGGTTCTAGTAAGAACTCGAGCTGCTGCGTTTTGAACCAGCTGTAGTTTGTTTATTAAGCGTGCAGGGCAACCACCCAGTAGAGCATTACAATAATCTAGCCTTGAGGTCATGAATGCATGAACTAATTGTTTCAAATTTATCATTGAAAGCATAGGAGGTCATTTAGATATATTTTAAGATGGAATGCGGCTTTACAGATACTAGACACGTAATTTTACACAAAGTATACTTAATAAAATGAACTTGAATTATACTTCTTTTTTGTTAGGGGACCAAGGACCATTGTGATGAATTGAAATGGTAGTGAATTGATTTAGTCTCAGTGTTTGTTTGTTTGCATTGCAGATTCCTCCATCTCTTTCCTTGCCCACTGTAGTTTTGATGATGAATCTCTGTGTCAGATGAGTGTCTGTCCTGCTGCTGATTATGGTTGGCAGAGAGTGAAGTCAGTGAGTGGCATCAGTGTGACTGACCACAGCTACTTGGGCAAAGAGGAGAATGGTGAGATCTATTATAAGAAATGCACTTCACTTCCATCCACATTTGCAGTCACTGTACCACCCAGTTCCCCAAACCACACTCCTGTTCTCATGCCTGCAGGAACGTCTTTCTTCATGCACTTCAGCACTGAGGGCAGAAGCCAGGGGGACGCAGCCAGATTGGAGAGCAAGACACTGACCCCTACAAGAGACTGTAAAGTCCAGTGCCTGCAGTTCTACTACTATCACAGCGGGAATGAGTCTGACCAGCTCAACATCTGGATCCGAGAGTACCAGGATGAATCAGACAGCAGAGGAACTCTCAGACTTATGGATCAGATCACAGGTCCGTCTCTTCCTGCAGAACTTTACAGACTGCAAGTCATATAGGCCTGTGTTTCAGTGTTACTGACCGCTTCATTTCTTGCAGAAACCCCTGGTTATTACTGGAAGCTGCATCACGTGCCACTGAACGCAAATACATCTTTCCAAGTTGTGTTTGAAGGCCGTAAAGGAGCTGGACACTCCAGTGGAGGATTCTCACTGGATGATATCAATGTTTCAGAGACCGAGTGTCCCCTCACATGGCAGATAAGGGACTTTGAGAAGCAGCTGGACAGTGGGGTTGGATATTTATTGAGTCCACTGTATTACTCCAGTGATGGTTATCGCTTTCTGGCTGTGTTAGATATTTCAGGGAATCAACTTTCAATAGATGTTTATTTGGTATCTGGTGCATATGATGAGCAGTTGCAGTGGCCTTGTCCATGGAGACAAATAACCGTCCAGATCCTTGACCAGAATCCACACATACAGAAGCGCATGTCCTTTGAGCAAAGCATCACCACTGACCCAGATTTGACTTATAATGGTTAGATCTTTAATGCAATCTGTTAATATGCAAAAAATTTTATTATTATAAATTATTATCTGTAAGCTTTCAGAGTTATTTTAAAAGCTGTGTTGTGTTCTAACAGGTGGCAGCTATTACTGGGACAGACCTCGAAACATTGAATTTACATTCGACACTGACGATGAGTCTGTATTTCTGGGTGGATCAGCCTCATTTGTGATCCTTACAAAAGATGATCTCACTAGAAGAGAGTTTATCAAGGGTGGTGACCTCATACTTCTCTTCTCCATGCAAGGTAGGATTTGTGAAGTAACAGAGAACAAGTTCAACTGCAGTATTAAGAGCAACCTGGCGTTATTAGAATGATGATTGGGCAGGAATGATATTTCCATTGTGTCTCACTTTATAAATGTTGTGTACCAATCCAGATATCTCAGGGCTTCTTCAGAAAGACTCTCTGCCCTGCCCTAAAGCTACAGTGAAGAACTTCAACGTTTCTACTGACGCAAGTGCACTGAGGCAGGGACCCTGTGCCTCAAGGTGAATATCCTTTTAACTTATGTTGTTCTCTTATTCAATGATCCATGAAATTAAAAAGTACTTAAATAAACACTATGGTCATGAAATAATGTAGGAGAGAACATGCTATATTAAGTGAACATTGTCACATCTTTAAAGCTGGAAGCCCAAGCTGCTATTTAGAAGTAATAAATATAACAAAAAGCAGGTAAAGCATGTGTGTTGCAAGTGGCTCGATTCTTAGCAACTGAAAAAAAAAGGAAAATTAAACAATCGTTTCAGGGGCTGAGGCTTCCCATGTGAAAACGGGCAGTTCGACAGCACCAGGTGCACAAAAGACCCATGAAGTTCACTGCAAATAATGACACAGCAATAATGACAACTCTTGGTGAAGCAAATGTGCAGCAAAGAACCAGACCGCTTCAGGAAGCACTCAGCTTCTATAAAAAAAAAAAGAGAAACAAAGAAAGATCAAATTAAAAAGAAAATAAATCAAACTAAATAATCAAATGTAACTAAACAAAAACCAAGAAGAACACAAATTACAAGGATGTGACTGGACCCAGAGCAGCAGCGTGGCTCAAAGAGCGAGGGGTTTGGACCATATGGAAAAATTGGATATCATTCGACTCTGCATGACGCCCCAAATCTAACGAGAACACTTTTATGATTTTTGGACAAATCTTTCATAAGTTATAAGCAAAAATAGTCATTTGTTGGTCATCTCAAAAATAGTCATCTTTTTTGGACCAGTCGGTGGGGCTGTGCTTAAAATGATTATAATATGTACAAAGATTAACGCATACTGAGAGGACCGTGAAACACAACACACATCTTTTAAAATCTCACATTAAAAGGCACACAAGGTTATTTAGCTCTGCTAAACGTCACACTAAACTAGTAAAATCGCATAATGTCACTAAATAACGCTGAGATCAAACAGCTAAGCTAAAAACACACCTTCATAGTGCGCAGCCACAAAGGAAGGGGCGGGCTTTCCACCATGACACACCACAAGAGGCTTAAACAACAGGCTTATATACTGTGGTGGAGTGATAGCTCATTGGCCACTCATTTACTGATTGTGACGTTTTACACGTATCACAAACCTCACTACATAATGTTTTACCATTCTAATCATGTCTTTAAATGATGATGTGGCAAGAGGAAACCGCACTTAGTGGCACTAGGGCCTAGCTACTTAGAATAGAGTAAATGCAGCTTTAAGAATACCGACTAAGCCACTCTGACATCACACAGAGAATGATTGATACACTTTATCTTAAGGCACGCAAGTTGGTTGCACTAGTATGGAACAGAGACATGAATATTATACAAAAGAGTTCTTTATTACTAAAATCACACAAGAATAAACTGAGCGTACCAGGCAAGACTCGCCACAACATCTGACCATAAAATAAATATGTTATGCTATCAGAGGAGAAATACAGTAATTCAAAAGTCAGTCACTACAAAATTAATGTACAATAAACATTACATTCAAAAGCTTTTTGGCTGAGGGCTAAAGGACAAGGAATCCAACCACACACTTTATTTTTACATGAATGTTATTGTGATGTTATTGTTTAATGCTGCAGTGACACAATAAATGCACATTGTGAATACTTTGCTGTGATTAACTGGTAGAATCTTAACATAGGCTACTGCGAATCTAATCATTGATAAGAAGATGTCTAGATGTTACAATTATATGTGGTTACTACGGATCACAGACACACCGTGATTTACTGTCTGCATGGATTAACGTGTGATCGATAATTAATGACTGCACTTCCCAGAGCTGGGATGCGTCCAGGCATCCATTAAAAAGCCACGGCCGACCATGTCCTCTAAAATCATAAGCTACGTATTATATAAATATTTATCAAGAAATAACAGACCGCATTCTACATTTAGAATTCAACCAAGTCATGTAATAATACAAAATAAACCATAGATCGATGTCTTACCTTTGCCATTATGAGGTACCTCCCCCCGCCGTGAGCGTAGCATCGCGTAGCTGTAACCCAGCCAGCTACAAAGAACTGGTAAGCATCCAGACTTTTAAAAGCTTTCAGATCAGCACCAGTGTATGGGGATACCCCATTTACCACATAGTGGTACAAATCGTGTGGGCCGAAGTCAAGCAGACTCTGCGATTTAATGAGGTCCGTGTAAACCGAGGGATGAAGAAGGTAAGGGTCGGTATCCAAACCTGCTATCTCCAACTTCTCCAAATATCGCTCTTTGTGAGCACCTACCAGATGCTCTACCTCGACCGATAACGGTAGTACAACTTCTTCAATAGAAGAAGCCATGAAGTTTAATGTTATCTATTTTAATATGTTTAAAACTAATCAAATTTCCCGCTCGTCTACTACTGCTCAGCCTGCGCGTTCAGTGATTTTGCCGTCCAGCATGGCGTCGTCACGTGGTCGTGGTCACGTGTTTGCAAAGGGTCTATATTGAAGCGATGCAGTTTTTTGACCGTGGAATATTTTTCCAGGAAATTTTGTTATTAAACTTTTCCCATAAGAAGTTACTGGACTACAGGATGTTATTTGAGTTCAAATCACGCACACACAAGAAGAAGAAGCAACAAAGATGAGAATTTAGACGGATTGCTATCACGACCCTGTTAATGTACTGTTTTTCAGGTACTATATAGTAGGGAAGTATTTGATTTCGGACGAGCAACAGTCTTCAGCTCACACACACACACACACACCTGCACCAATAGGCCCTTTTCACATGACTTCACGGAATTTCTGTTTGACTCGAAGCGTTGTACGTTTACTTCCGTCAGCATAGTCTTTATTGCAGATGAAGATGGTTAGATGTATTTCTACCTTTACATTTAGCCATGGGCGCCGTATAGGGGGGAAAAGTTAGGACAATTCCAGGGGCCCTGAATGACAGGGGCCCTACAAATAAGTAAAAACTAATTAAAAAATATATTATATTATACACTATATCAGGGATGGGCAACTTCGGTTCTGGAGGGCCACTGTCCTACAGAGTTTAGCTCCAACCCTAATCAAGCACACCTGAACAAGCTAATCAAGGTCCTCAGGATTACTAGAAAATTACAGGCAGGTGATTTTTTTTTTCAGGGTTGGAGCTAAACTCTGTAGGACAGTGGCCCTCCAGGACCGAAGTTGCCCATCCCTGCACTATATAAACCATCATCATTGAGTATATTTCAAATAATAATACAATGAATGATGTTTTTTATTTGACTTATTTTGGCAATAAAAGTTAAATATCCACATTGATCAAAAAGTAAAATTTCATATTGACCAGCCACCCCCCTGTATCTGCATGAAATGGTTTGGTCCTGCGTTAGCGTGCGCGGTTGTAGACAGTTTGATGCAGAAACTGCAGAGACCACAATGTTGCATAGTAAAAGAAAATCTGGTTTTCAAAAAAGGAAAGAGAGAAAGAGAGAGAGGAAAGACAAAAGAAAGGGTGTCAATCTGTAACCCAGTTTTTCATCAAGAAAGTGGTATTAACCTGTTGTCCATAGTGAAATAAGCTAACAAGCTGCAGGCTAGTGTTAGCCTACATTTCATCAACATTTAATTAGTGCAGGGAAACGTTTAGCATATTAAATCATTGTCCCTGGCCCTTTTAGCAGACTTAACAACAGATGACTCCGCAGCGCCCCAGTCTCCCCATAACTACCCCTCCCTGTCCCAGTGAAGAAGGTGAGCAATACTGTGTTAATGACTTAGCATCATTCCAGGGAGTCTGTGTGGGGTTCTCTGACTGTCTTGCTCTTTTTACCATAACAAAAAAGAGAATGAAATATTTATTAATGAGAGAAATCAAACACAAATTATTTTCTCACATAATGACCATTATGACATAAAAAAAAAAAAAACAACAGCCTCCTGTTAGTGATGTTACGTATGACACTGAAGCTTCGATGTGCGTATCACACAAGCGACACAATTTCTAGTGAAGCTCCGTATCGGGGTCTGTATTGGTTTACTAGAGTCACGTGATCGACGACAAACGAAAGGCTTGTTCGACTTCATGCAGCTCTGCGCAGACCGATCGGCGTCTGACTTAAAGCAGTGCATGCCGGTGTTGTACCGAAATCCGACTCCCCGGACAAATCGCACTCCCCTTCGCGTGCACGCGCAAGCGAGTTTAAATGCACTTCCTTTGCCATTTATCCGTTTATCGATCGATTTTTCACACAGCAAGCACCTAGATCATGCATGGAAGCTTTGTCTACACTTAAATAAATTAACAGAAAGTGAACTAGTGTGGATAAAAGATGCAAAAAAAACACAAAAAAAAAAAAAAAAAAAAAAAAAACATGGCAGATCGATTCAGAGTTCATCAGATACATACTGTATATAATATGATCTTTTTTTTTTTTTTTTTTTTTTTTTGCTTAACTGCGTCTTAAAAATAGAAATAAAACATTATTAGTGATAATTGACACTTAAAGCTAAGAATGTAAAAAAAAAAAAAAAAAACCTTAGACATTTTTTAAAATAAATTAATAGTTATTTTCCAGCACATTAGGGCCCCCAAAAGCATTATTTATTTATTTCATTCTTTCACTTTTACATCTTATGGATATGGCCTACAATTAAAATAGCTGGGGTAGCACACTAGCACACTACTGCCCCTGTCACATCTTGGTTGAGAGATTGTGTGGTGACAAAGGCATTTGATTGTAACTTCATTAAGATGGGTTTTCCAGGGGGAGTCGGATTTTCACAGCACTAAAATACGGACTGGTGAAATCACACTCCCCTCTCCAGCACAGGTGTATAAGGTCATTTACTCACCACACTACTGCCCCTGTCACATCTTGGTTTAGAGATTGTGTGGTGACAAAAGCATTTGATTGTAACTTCATTAAGATGGGTTTTCCAGGGGGAGTCGGATTCTCACAGCACTAAAATACGGACTGGTGAAATCACACTCCCCTCTCCAGCACAGGTGTATAAGGTCATAGACTCACCACACTACTGCCCCTGTCACATCATGGTTTAGAGATTGTGTCGTGACAAAAGCATTTGATTGTAACTGCATTAAGATGGGTTTTCCAGGGGGAGTCAGATTTTCACAGCACTAAAATATGGACTGGTGAAATCACACTCCCCTCTCCAGCACAGGTGTATAAGGTCATAGACTCACCACACTACTGCCCCTGTCACATCATGGTTTAGAGATTGTGTGGTGACAAAAGCGTTTGATTGTAACTGCATTAAGATGGGTTTTACAGGGGGAGTCGGATTTTCACAGCATTAAAATATGGACTGGTGAAATCAGTTGATTGTAACTAATTTTGTGTGAGTGTATACTGTACATGTTACTACTAAAATTAAGCCTATGCAGGTGTATTTTATAGCATATTCGATTAGTGTATAGCTCATTTGCATATTCAAATGAATTTTCAAAGAAACTTGTAATACAAAAATGTTTACTTTTCATGGTTACTTTCATTGTGTAAAGTTTCATTTTGATAGGAGTAAAGGAAAAAAGTAGCCCCACTGGGGTGTATTGTTGCCTGTTATTGGCATCTTGGATTGATGAGAATTTAACATATTTCCTCAACTAGGATTTCTTAGGACTTTTTGTATGTTGTTCTGGACATCTCATAGGAATTATCTATGCTAAAAAAAAATTATTTTACAATTAATTCTATTTTTGGCTCCAAAATGGGTTACTTTGCCTGGACTATTAGTAGTAATTAAATGTTAAAAGGCTTTCCATAGCCTTAGATGCCTGTTTCTTTGACCATTGCAATCCCCTTCATGCATTTAAAGTCGTTAAGTCTAACTCTGCTTCAATGTTACTTTAACACTCTGATAGTGGTTTTCATATAAACAAACCCAATGACCCTAAATATCAAAATTCAACATATGCCACACCCACACCTAAAATACATATATTACTTTCAATGTAATGGTCCCTGTAATGCAGGCGTTCTCAACCCTGGTCCTGGAGGGCCACTTTCCTGCAGAGTTTAGCTCCAACCCTAATCAAACACACCTGAACCAACTAATTAAGCTCTTCAGGATTATGAGATAACTACTGACAGGTGAGTTTGATCAAGGTTGGAGCTAAACTCTGCAGGAAAGTGGCCCTCGAGGACCAGGGTTGAGAACGCCTGCGTAATGTATAGTGGTTCTCAATTCCAGTCCCCGTGACCCACTGCTCTGCACATTTTGTACGTCTACCTTATTTAACACACCTGAACCAGATCATCAGCTCATTAGGAGAGACTCCATGAACTGAACTGAGTGTGTCAGATAAGAGAGACATACAAAATGTGCAGAGCAGCGGGTCCCTAAACTCAAAGGCCCCTTACTTCCAAAAAAAAAAAAAAAAAAAACACCTCAAAATCTAGCAATTGTATTATTGGTAGAGTGCAAAAAAGCTTCAATACAAGAATTTCAATTTCAATCTATTACAGTTTAAGCAAAATGCCAAACCATTAACGTTAAAACGCGGAGGGAAAAATCAACAGGCGGCAAAATTTGCAACGTTAACATTAAGCATTTCCATGACGTATTTATTCAAACTTGCTTATAGATGCATAAAAAGACATAAGGTAAAAATATAGGTCTTACATTGCATATATTTGTCAAGGTAATCTCTTAATTTGTATAATTATTTATCAATATTCATCGAATTGTTTTTCTGAAGTAACTGTAGCATATGTCTTGAGTGACATTGCTTACAAGCAATTTTTGTACCAATCCTAAATTATTAGAAATAAAGTAAACATTCAGTATATTTAATAATTGCAGTTTTCACGAAAATTAATATTACTAACCTTGGTTTGCTGTCCTCTTTGGTGTCTGAGGCAGAGCCGTTTTTTGTCTGAAGCTCCAGCTGGTCTGAATATGCGCGAGTTGTCATGGTAATTAACAAGGTCTCAACTGTCACCCAGTATTTAGAAAATGCAGCTCGAACACCTAATACATATAAATCACAAAACTTTAAAATGATAATGTTATGGCCACACTAAAAAAAAAACATAATGCCACACAATATGTTTGAGCATGGGTGGCGACGTTAGCAGGTGCTTCAGCACCCTCAAGAAAGACCAAGGCTGCATTTCCTGATAACGTCGTCACTTAGCGCGCTACGAAGACTCTTAACTTAAGGGAATAACTTATCTAAAAGTTTATCATTTTTAGGTGTGTTCTTCAAACCATGAGTTACCTAGGAAGCTGCTTAAAGCTAGGTTTATATGCCTACTCACCGCGTCCGCATGAGCCCGTAGGTGCGCGCGGCAAAAATGACGTCGTTGTTGAATGAGGGCCCCAGGCAAAATTAATCAACTAGGCCCTTTTTATATGTATTTTATATATGTTTTATATATAATATATAAAGCAATTTTGTTAATATATATTCATTACCTAGAGATATTATTATACAAAATGCAAAAAGTAGGCTAGTCAAAACACATAACACCTAACATTATGTGCTAATTATGTGCTTATTTACAACATTCTGTGTTTATTTCTTTAATCAACGAAAGGTCAATCTTCACCTTTATAACAGAAGATACAATACAATACAACTATTATACCTTCTTGCGTGCAAGTGCAACGTTACCATGTGCTGTCCGTGGCGATGGTGCTGAATTGGTGAATCGATGACTCGAGAATCAATTATTCTCACGTGCAGGGGCTGTTTCACTGCATTATGAGAGAAAGCGGTGTTCTTGATAAAAGAAGCACTTCAGAAATAGTTGAAATTGCATTTATTAGGACTCAACTATTTTGCACAGTAATGAATTTTACGGTTTTTGTATGGCAGCCATTGCTGACAGTCATTTGTTTTTTGTATGGGATTCTTTTACAATGAAGGTGTTTGATCGCAATAATTCAGGAAATAGCTGTAAAATAACAGTGTTTTACTGTAAAACATTTAAGGAACATTTCTGTAAAACTTTTTTGCACTTCATTTAAATTAGGATATTTAACTTTATTTTTACGCTTTTTGTTTGGCAGCCGTAGCTGACAGCATTGACCATTTTTTAAAGATTTTATTAAGATTTTATTTTTTACAGTGTAGGTAAAGAGACCAGAACTATCTTTTGACATGGTACACCTAAATGAGTCCAACTGCCCATTATGACAAAAGATGATGTGATACATGTACTTAATATAAGGTGTATAATAATAATTTTTGCCAGTCTGATTCACTTGAAGCTTAATGTAAAAACTGTTGGCAACTCTCCAAAATAGAAATACATTTGATTAATGTGATGTTACATTAAATTATTCCAGCTGGATCCCCAGGACTATAAATACATCCTTGGGATCATTAATGACTGCAACCATTGGACTCTGACGGTACTATTACTTTCTCATGACCTCATTTGTATTTTTATGCAGTTATGTTCCTAAAACATTTATGTTGTTTTGCAATAAAAAAATACATGTTGTTTACACATTGTTTATGTTTATATACTGTATGTGTTGTGGTTAGGCTGTTCCTTGTGAGATCTAATACCCTAAAAATTTCACATTAAGGTCATGATCCCCCAAGAGAGGAGGGCTTTATACCTGAATCCTTTGGGGGAGAGCAAAACCAACATAAAGAGATGTCGGGATGTGACAAGGTAATCCAGCCTTCATAGCAACTTACATGAAACTTGAAAGCGTAAAAAACTTGCAGAGCACTGTTCCACTTTTACAGTTTTGTTTTCCATTTCATACAGATCATTCATGAGACAAAGGGGTCTTCATCACAGAGCAAGGTGGATGTGTGACACACTACCACACCCACGAGTCGGGAGTCGGATTTCGGTACAACACCGGTTAGCTCAGCCAGCGCAGTCAGCCATGCCGGTTAACTCAGCCAGCGCAGCTTCTCAAGAGCGGCTGCACGAGGGCTGATGACGGCACAGCTGTTCCACGATTGGCCGGATTCACTGTATGACAATGATCACGTGTGTTTCGTGTTTATTCGAACACCTTTAGTTCCTCTAAAGCTCTCAAATCAGTTTTTTATAACAGTAAACACTCTTTTCATGCAGTTGCGATGTTATATTGTGTCATGTTTATCAAATTAAAACTGATTAAAAAACGTAGACTCCACTTCATTGATAGTAGCTTATGTTGAACTTTATTCTTGTTCAAACAGACGCTGTATGAAGCAGTACATAAAGTATTGAATGAAAATGTCTCTGAAACATCTGTGCATTATTAGGCAAATATTGCATTTATTTCACTTAAAGTAAACAGGTAAAGTATGCAAACACCACGTGAGCGGTAACTACGGGAACCAGAAAGTGTCCGACTTCACGTCTCCGTTTGCAGCTCCTCCCCGCCTGCACGCGGCTACTCTCGCCGATCGGGTGCATCCAGCCGCAGCCGATGTCCAACACACCTGAAGCCTCACTTTCTGTCCAGTCACGTGTGCGTTTCGCTTTGGGTGTCAGAAGGCTCGAACTCAAGATCGTATTTAACGAGTCATTGTTGCCTCAGTCTGGTTGACGGGTTTGTGAGGAGAGTGCTGTACTTTGAAAGTTAATCAATATATTACATTTAAATAACCAAAATTTATTTTTCGCCACTTAGGCTATTATTTTTTGTTGTTGTTGTGTCTTTTTGTTTTTGTAAAATCTTTGCACTTTTGGTGATTTTAGGTAATTTGGTGTTGGTATTTGGGTTTAGGGTGGGATTAGGGGAGAGGGGATAGGGTGTTGGTGTTGTTTGGTGAAGGGTTTGTATTTAGAGCAAGGGCAACAGCCAAAAAAAGGAAGAACCATGTGAAAGAGTGTTCTCAAAGGCTGGGTAAATACTGTCTAAGAGGAGAAATAGACTCAGCCCCAACATTGTGAAACAACTTTTATTTCTTAATAAAAATATTTTAAAAACTTTATCACCTTTCTGTCATTCCTAACATAAGCAATATCAGTAACAAGTGTCATAAGCACATTTAGATGATCCTATCAGACAATGTCCTAGAGACAGAGAGTAGGCCTACATTAAATCTTATTGAATCATATAAGCTTATATTATATTTTATTGTCACACTTTAATGGTAAAGTTAATCTATTTAATGAACAAATCAAACACAAACATGTAAGGCTTTTATTTGTACACATAACATTGAAACTATGGAGTGTGTTGTGGTTGCTTCATCTGCCAGAGCTTTTAACCAAAGAGTATAGAAGCCCAAGAGGCGAAACTCTGTTGTGTTATGGGCAACAGTCTGTAGATGGCGCTGCGGAGGCACGTCCGCCATTATGGACTGAAAGCTGCTGAAATCACGTGTGCACTTGCTAGATTGCAGATCTTTTTTGTACCTTTCCGCCTGTAATAGGACATTCACAGATTGTTTTTGTTCTTGCCATTGAAACGTTCACTGTGTGCACTTTCACTGAAGATGTTGAAAAAACAAGTTGTTAATATTTTTGTGATATTCTATGTAAAAGATTAACTGTCTTTAGAAATGTTCATTTATAATTTTATTTATTTATTTATTTTTCCAAATCATATGGTGATGTTCACTCATTTCAAAATCAACATTTGAATAAATATCTTATTACTGTGTGTCTGCCTATAGCCTATATTATTTCATGAATTTCTGTTATTCATATAACAAGGAAAATGCATAATAGAACATAAATATTGCTAGATTAAAGGTTGCAGTAATTTTATAATTGTATCTTGGCAAAACGTAAGTGGTAGGCTAATGAAGTCGATTCGGTGGGGGACATACCCTTACGAAAAAGTACTATAGGAATCTTATAGTATTTTGGGACAAAATATTATAGTAATCTTATAGGAATACTATAGTAATTTGGGACATACTATAGAACACGGGTGGGCAAACTTTTTGGCTCAAGGGCCACACTGGGTTTTAAAATTTGACAGAGGGCCGGCCCAGTAGCAGATTATGAAACACGATCTCATGAAAGTGTGTATCTATACCACAAATTTTATTTCTCGTGCCATTTATACGCCAAAAATGTTTTTTTGCGTGCATATGCTACGCACTGTAAACCCCTTGGTTAGGATTAGGGGTGCGGAGTGCGTGCCTATTACACGCCATAAGTGCGTATCATATGCACGCGAAAACTGCGTTTCATAAGCACTACAAATACAATTCGACTATACAAATTTATTTTAAGTATAATAAAATAAAACATGAAAAAAGCAAAGGCAGATCAGAACATTTAATGAACAAAACCGGGTTCTGTACATGGCAGACAGGGGAGCGTAGTCGAAAGCCGGGCGATAAAGGTCGGTAAACGGAATCAGTCAGGATACATCCACAAATCCAGAAGAGGAAAGAAACTAAATAGCAGACAAACCAAAGGAAAAACTAAACAGGTGTGCAAGCGGTTACCAAAAAAATTTTTTCTCAGTGAGTTTCCAAAAAAGGAATAAAACATTAACGTGCAACAAGTCTATGCGCTTAAGTCGCTGTCTGTTTGGTTTCCATGGTGACGCTTCATTGCTTGTTACGTGACACCGCAGCAACAACAGCGCTGAATGAACGATTATCTGCTTTTATGTAATTTTTCCTTTTTTACATTTGTTAGCTATGGCATAAAGTATATGATATTCCGATTGTCAAATATATGCAACGCAATATATATATATGTATATATATATATATATAAAATGCAAAGTATTGCAAGAAAAAGGCAAAATGAATGCGATCTTAAGACAATTTTTTAAATACTCGACGGGCCGGATTAAACAGCCTAACGGGCCGAATGTGGCCCGCGGGCCGTAGTTTGCCCACCCCTGCTATAGAAGTACGATAAGACTACTATAGAATTACTATAGCAGCTTTAAAATATTATAGAGGTATTACAGAACATCACAGAACTATGTATGTTATGTTCTGTAATACCTCTATAATATCCTAGAGCCGCTATAGTATTTCTATAGTAGTCTTATAGTAGTACTTCTATAGTAATATTTTGTCCCAAAATACTATTTTCCTAAGGGTAATTAGGCCATGTGTGGTGAAGTGCCCCTTTAAGCATGACTCCGCCCCATGATTATGTAGCGGGCCTTATTTGGACTATATAAAGGGCATTCCTAGAGTGGCGTCATGGCGTCATCCTTTCGTTCTTCTGGGTGTCATGGTTGCTGGTGCCCGCTTGCTCTGTGAGCTGACTTTTCCACGCAGCTGGTGTCTGTGTGGAGGTATGGAGCGTACTGCTTGAGGGTTTTTCTTCCTCTGCATTGCTGCTGTAGTTCCAGTGTAGAAAAGAGATCCAATCGCACGTATAACACGGCGTGCTGTGAATGACTGCTGCTCTTCTGCGCGTAAATAGGGTGAGGGAATGGTCTGCCGGATATTTGAACGGAAGTTCTGCTGATCGGTCGTTAAAGATGGCGTTTGATCGCGACGCTGTCTAGCCTCGATGCTGCTGTTTTGTTTCTATTTGTTTTGCTTTTAGTTTTCTTTTCATTAATTTTGTTTCTATTTGTTTTGTTTATTTTGATTTGTTTATATCTGTTTTACTGATTCTGTTTCGGACAACTGTTTTGCGTGCAACTGTTTTGAGTACAGCTGCTTGCTTTTGGTTTTCTTTTTCTCATTTTAATATTTGGCTTATGCTTAGATTCCGATATAATTGATTCTTTGTTTTTTGTGCTCGTTGTCTTCACTGTTGGTAAGCAACTGTTTTTGTGTGTTTATCTGGCGTTAATTGCCTATTGCTGGTAACATTAGTAATTAATGCTGTTTTCCATCTTTATGTTCTTTTGTTAAGTTACTTTCTTCTTTCTCTTCCAGGAGCAGGGGTGACCCAAAGGCGGGCAGGCTAGCCATCCTGTGCCTGGTGTACAGCAATCCTCTTAAGTGTGTGGTATAGGTTTTCTTGTAGTGGATTTCACCAGTGTGTGTGTGCTTTGGAAGTTTTGGGCACGGTGTACTCCTTGCGGGCTGATTCGAGCCTACTGCTCAGCCTGTCCAGCTAATGGTGCACCCCAGCTCCGTCCCGAGAGTCTACATGTCCGGTTATTGACTGAACTTCAATGCTCATATACAAACTAGTGGTCTTGCCATCCAGTACCATTGTTTTATGGACACTAGTAGTCTTTTAAATTATATATGACCATCAAATAAAGAATTCTATTTTTCTGTACGTATTCACGTCTCGGTGTCTTGTAATTGTGGGAGGGAGAAACGAACTTGTGTGCCCTTTTTATGGGTATTTCCCCAGCTGGATTAATGCTGGGGTGGCGTAGTCGTGATTCATTGTAGCCCTGTATTTGAGGGCGTGGCCTCAACACCACAGCTCGCCTCGTATTGCCACACATGCATAACCAACACATAGACGTAACATTTTCTGTCATTTAATGTCATTTAACGTCGGTCATCCTCATTAATGTATTTTAAATAGTTTTCATAATTAGATATGACGGCCAGAAAAAATTAAGTTATGTTAGGTTTTTGTTATGTTAAGTTGGTTCAGTGCCATTGACTCCCATTATTTTTTGCCGTTTTCCTTCAGTTTTCAGTCCATAATGGCGGCCGCGCCGTCACGTCATGGGGGCAACTGTTGCTATGGAGCGTTCTATTGAGTTTCGCCTCTTATCTTGGGCTTCTATACTCTTTGTTCTAACACAGGCTTCTGGCTTCTTTATTTGAAATAAGCACCAGATGGCGCTGTTCGCGACACTCTCTAGGCTTTGAATCTTTTCCCGGAACAGTCAGGGGAAAGCCTCAGTGATTCATGAGGCTTCATTTCCCCATCCCTACCTCCTGTCTGTACCGGATGCTGTTAGAAACAATGAGTAGACCTAGCTTACCTCAACCTACATAGTTACAGACAAAATTAAAATAATCCAGTTTGATGCGTTCATTTAGACCAGGCGTTCTCAACCCTGGTCCTCGAGGGCCACTTTTCTGCAGAGTTTAGCTCCAACCCTAATCAAACACACCTGAACCAGCTAATTAAGCTCTTCAGGATTACGAGAGAGCTACAGACAGGTGAGTTTGATCAAGGTTGGAGCTAAACTCTGCAGGAAAGTGACCCTCGAGGACCAGGGTTGAGAACGCCTGATTTAAACTGAATTTTGGCCGTTAAATGACATCTATAGATACAGACTTTATTATTCCCATCATTCTAAACCTCAAAACCTAGCCTATTGATTTAGTGATCACTTGATCTGTTTTGGAGCACTATAATAACCCTGATGTGATAATAACCCTGAATTCCGTTTTACACGTCAACTTTATTTTGTTGTTGGCATATATGTGCAGTCAAGTTAAAAAATCTGCTGTTTTCATTGTTTTGAAATGATGATGTAAATTTATTTTAATTAAAAAGTTAATATATATTTAGTTTTTTTTTGTTTTGTTTTTTTGTTTTGTTTTAAATCTGTCATTCATTTGACAATAAAAATACATTGAGACTGTAAAGGATAGCCTTAAGGACATTTTTATGGTGGCTTTTAATTTTGCATCAAATAGTGAACTGCATACTGTATACAGACACAAATCACCAGCAGTAAATATTGTGCTAGTATTGAACTACAAGAAGCAAAACAGTTGCAAGCCTTTGATTAGAGTTATGTAAAGCTTTTGATGGGACAGTTAGGTCATAGAGATGTGGTGACAACAGCTGCGCAGAGGGGGCCCAATTTGATTTTTTTTGTCATGGGGCCCAAAATTCCTGGCGGCGCCCCTGCATTTAGCAACAGAAAGACTTTTCATTCAATACTTTACCTAATGATTAATCCAGCGCCAAAAGTCAAAATAATAAACATCTTTTTAAATACCAATGGAGTCTATATTTTTACATCATTAATAAGTAAACATTTATTAGAACGGCTGGTACCAGAAGGGTTGAAGTGGACCTTGAAGCGGCTGAGATGGTCTCTATGTTAAGGGATGTGAAAAAGGGTTTGGTTGCAGTTTTTTGTGTGTGTGTGTGTAGACAGATAATGTAGAACAACTGACAAAATTGTATGCAGCTGAGATGAAGGAAACCATGGAAAAGTCGATTGGGGTCATATACACTCAAAACAAATACCTCATCAGTTGAATATACAGGGTGGGCCATTTATATGGATACACCGTAATAACATGGGAATGGTTGGTGATATTAAAGTCCTGTTTGTGGACTTATAAATGGCCACCATGGTCACCACCCATCTTGAGGAGTTTGCCCCCTCACATATACTAATGTGCCACAAACAGGACTTTAATATCACCAACCATTCCCATGTTATTACGGTGTATCCATATAAATGGCCCACCCTGTATATTAATCATGTGGCAAATTTCCACATAAAATTATTACATTAATAAAGCTGTTTGTAATCATGTCTGTCGGATGTACTCAAACTATTTCTATGTGAATTGTCTAATGTAATTTTCCTTAAAATCAAACTTAACTGTATTACACTGACCTAATGTAATTTTCCTTGAAAGTCAAACTTACTGTAACTTACTGTAATAAAAACTTATTAAAAACCTTTCGTTAGTAAAATGTAACATGTATTACACTGACCAATGTGTTTTTCTATAGGTCTAACAGAATGTCTAACAGAATGTCACAATGTAATGCATTTTTTCATGAGTAAAATATACAAAACATACAAAATTGACTGTATTGTGCTGATCTTAGAATTGCTTCCATGCATGTATTTCACATTGTTGCACACAATTGTTGTGTATCTTTATTTGACCAACTCTTTTGGCACTGCGGAAGACTTTGATGAGCCTGCAAGCAATATGAAAATGAATGTTGATTTAGTTAATCATGTGAATGTATTCTTAATCCATGGTCATAATAATTTCATTGTAGCTGCCTTATAATACACTCCTGAGGTAAATAAATAAAAATAAAAAAATGACAGTCTCAGCTGCTTCTCGACACTTTTACTTTGTTATACCCATTCATAATCATATGAAAGAGGTCCACCAGTCAACCATCGTAAGTGCTGACTGATGGTTACACGGTGCGCATTTACCTCTCTATGGATGTTCCACTATTCCCTATGCCGTCCTCGGCATGGTTCACAGTGCCCTTCGAACTGAACATGTTTAGTTTAGTTCGCTCCCTTCCGATTCGAATCTCACTCCAGTTACATCCAGAACGTGCCGCAGAATGTGACGTCATTTCACGACCGTTGCAAAGTGCGGAGAACTGTCAGTAATGCGATCTCTTCTGTATCACCAGAAAATGAGATTCTTATAGAGCTGGTAAGTCCCGCCCATCCGTAAAACCCCCCTGGACCTCTAGGTTGAAAAATCGTCAATGCAAGTGAATGTGAGAAAATAATTATTTTCTGGTCCCGTTTGAATTGTGCCATGAATGTGAACATATGTTGTCTGTGAATTTTTTATATAATTTTTCATGTTACGAGTTTGACAGTATATGGTATGATTCTTTGGCTAGCAGCTGTGGAAAAGACATAACGAGAAAGACTACATGTCGCCTATGTGACGTCACCCCATAACACATTTCCCTCCACTTGTCAAATCACGGGCTAATGCTGCGATAATCTATGGAGACAGATCGAGATGCCTGTGTGTTTTGTACCCAAATGTCACCATTCAAAACAAATGGCCTGTTCTTTCTTCAGATTCGCGTCGAAAGCAGCGAAGAGTTGTAGTCCACAAAGTGCTCTCACACAAAGTCTAACCGTATAAAACTTCTACCCGCTAAATTGTAGCATTCTTTACACGAAAAATTATATAAAAAATTCACAGACAACATATGTTCACATTCATGGCAAAATTCAAACGGGACCAGAAAATAATTATTTTCTCACATTCACTTGCATTGACGATTTTTCAACCTAGAGGTCCAGTGGGGTTAGCGGAAGGGGCGGGACTTACCAGCTCTATTGTTTATAAAACGGTTAGTTCCAATCCTTGATTCTGATTGGTCAATAGCTGTGCTTTATTCCCGCTTCACCCAATGGTTCTATGTATCACTACAACACCCCTAGCAACCACTCTTAGCAACGTAAACACATGTGTGATCTCATTGATATTGTTCATTGGTGGAGTATTGTGAGAGATCAAGGAAGCGAGTGTAAAGTTACCTGCATTCACAGTAGACATTGCATTTTTCTTCAGGTCAGTCCTATATTCATAATAAAATAATCCGTTTGAATGTCCGCTGCGATATCTTGTCCTTTTAGAAGTTAACCGTTAAAGGGTTTTCCGTGCCTATAACGTACTCATCTGTCAGTTGCGTCTTCCTTTTCCGTGAAAACAAGTTTGAGTCTTTTCAATATAAAAGTCTTCTCTACCGACTGACTCATGATTCATAAGACAGAGTCTTTGCCGCCATCTATTAGCGAAATAATGTATGTAACTTCTGTTGCTGTTTACGGTCAGGGACTATTTTTTCCAGCGGAAGGAAGGCTTTTAGTGATTTTAGTGAAAGTTGCGTAGATAAATATTTTTCGGCTTTAATATTTGTATTGTGCGCAACCGTTTTATAAAAGCAATAAGGTACTCGAGGCAAGTGCTGTATCGTGAATAAGTAACAGCTGAAGGGGTTGCAGGCACTCTGCTCGTACCTTATTGCTTACTTAAACAATACACAAAACAAAACACCTCAGAATTACAGACAATTGTAGCATCTCACAGACTTAAAGCTAATGGTAAAATGTACTCGGTTACTAACGTAACCTCGGTTCTCTCTAGAAGAGGGAACGAGTACTGCGTTTTTATCAAAACGCTACGGGAAAAGTCTCTTTTCACGAAATACTGAAGCAAAAAATTATCCTTAATTTTCATACATGTAAAGCGCGTTGCAGCAGTAGTCCGCTGTGGCGAGACGGCTTGCTCGCTCATTGGCTGCTCTGCGGCAACTGCATAAGCCTATCGAGCGAGGCCTGAGGTGACGTCAGGCCAATGAGGGCGCTTCGCGCCGTCCTTGCCATTTCCCGCCGAGACGGGTGTGGCTAACCTCTATAAAAGGAGCTCGAAAAGGCTGATTCACTTGATTTTCATCGCCGAAGCGAACCAGAGTGAACCGTACGCACGGCAGAGAACGCAGTACTCGTTCCCTCTTCTAGAGAGAACCGAGGTTACGTTAGTAACCGAGTACGTTCTCTTACGAGAGTCCTCTCGTACTGCGTTTTTATCAAAACGCTACGGGAACCCCTTGTAAAACGCCGTGCGTGCTGGGATAAAAACACCGATCACTGGAAGCTAAGCCAGATGTACAGTGCATAATCACCAGATAGACTCACAAAGAATCCGGGAATAAGGGATGGGGGACCTTAATTCCCTAAACTGTAACGTCCGCAGACGTAAACATGACCTCACAGAGAGAGTCTAGAGACAAGAGGGGGATTCCCTCCGTCCTTATATGGTCGCGCCAGCAGACGCGAATATGACATCACATAGACAGGGTGGGGAACCTGAACTGAATGTGGGAAATGTGGGTCTTACACAATTCTGCCCATAAGACAGTCGGTAGCGCGTTGCGCATGCAATTTCAGTGTTCTAGTTAGACAGCTGAATCGACTACACCGATAGTAGCTTAGCCTGCAAGGCGGGAACTTCTAGGTTGTAAAACCTGATAAATGTAGACGGCGAGGCCCAGCCTGCCGCCGTACATATATCCTGTAGGGAAATCCCGCTGGACCAAGCCCACGAGGAGGCAACGCCCCTCGTGGAGTGCGCTCTCACTCCCAACGGGCACTGAATGCCCTTGACAGTATAAGCCTGCGCTATGGCGTCAACTATCCATCTGGATAAGCTCTGTTTCGAAACAGCCATTCCCTTGGAACGTCCACTGAACGAGACAAAGAGCTGCTCAGTCTGTCTGAAGACAGCAGAGCGGGACACGTAAGCTCTTAAAGCCCTAATGGGGCAAAGAAAACTTGAGTCCCCTTCCTCACTTGACCCCGGCAGGGCAGACAGGGAGATAACCTGAGCCCGAAACGGCGTGTTGAGGGACTTTGGCACATAGCCGTGCTTAGGTTTGAGTATGACTTTAGAGTCATTAGGTCCAAACTCTAAGCACGCTGGGCTCACGGAGAGCGCGTGCAGGTCGCCTATGCGCTTCACCGAAGCGAGAGCCATCAAAAACACTGTTTTGAAAGACAAATGTTTGAGGCTAATAGATTGGACAGGCTCGAAAGGGGCATCTTTCATGGCCGCCAAGACTGTAGAAAGGTCCCGCATAGGAACTGAAGGAGGTCTGGGTGGATTCAGCCTCCTAGCTCCCCTGAGGAAGCGGATGACTAAATCGTTCCTTCCTAGTGACTGACCCAGCATCGATCCGGAGAACGCTGTAATAGCCGCCACGTAAACTTTGAGCGTGGAAGGGGATCTACCCTTACCCAACAGCTCCTGTAGGAAGGAGAGAACCTCCGTCACCTCACAATCGAGAGGTGATAGGCTCCGAGCTGTACACCAGCCGGAGAAAACCGACCACTTTGAGGCATAAAGCCGCCGAGTCGACGGCGCTCTGGCCTGAGTGATGGTATTTATTACTCCCTCTGCGAGGTCAACGGATATCCGTTGAGCGCCCACACATGAAGGGACCACACATGAAGGGTGTGGGTGCCAAATCGAGCCCCTGGCCTGCGAGAGGAGATCTCTCCTCAATGGCACTGGCCATGGAGCGAAGTCTGCTAGCTGCATCAGGACTGGAAACCATGCTTGGTTCCTCCAGAACGGTGCTACTAGCAGCACTGGGCATTCTGTTTCCCTGACCCGCTCTAACACCTGTGGCAGGAGGGAGACGGGGGGGAAAGCGTATAGCGGGCAGCGCGGCCACATCTGGGACAGCGCGCTGTCGTTCTTGGAAAAGAACACGGGGCAATGAGCGTTTTCGCGGGACGCGAATAGGTCCACCTCCGCTCTGCCGAATCTCTCCCACAGCAGCCGGACTGTTTGTGGGTGTAGAGACCATTCGCCCAGGGGAATGTTGTTCCTGGACAGTCTGTCTGGGCCCACATTCTGGAGCCCAGGCACGTGCACTGCCCTCAGCGAGCGCAAATTGTGCTGAGCCCATATTAGGAGGCGTTTCGCCAGCCTGTACAGGGATGTGGATTTCAGACCGCCCTGGCGATTTATATAGGACACCACGGCCGTGTTGTCTGAACGGACTACGACGTGTTGGTCCTTGATATGGGGACAAAAACGCGTCAGCGCGTTGTGCACTGCCAGCATTTCCAGGCAGTTGATGTGTTGGAGCTTTTCTCGTTCCGACCACAGGCCGAAGAACGGTCTGCCCTCGAGCAGCGCTCCCCATCCCGAGGTGGATGCGTCTGTCGACACCATCCTCACTCTCGAGGAAGTCCCCAGGCTTACACCTGATTGGTACCAGTCTTCCGCCAACCAAGGTATCAGTGCTGTCACACAGCTTTGATTGACCTTGAGGCGTAACCGGCCGGACACCCACGCTCCGCGCGGCACTCGCGCTTTCAACCAGAACTGCAGCGGGCGCATGCGGAGCAAGCCCAGCTGGAGAACTGATGATGCTGAGGCCATGAGACCCAGCATCCTTTGAAACTTCCTGAGCGGGGTGAAAACGCCGCGGCGGAAAAACTTCGCCGCGCGCTGAATGTGCAGCACGCGCTGTGGTGACAGCCGCGCCGTCATAGACTGCGAGTCCAGAACAATACCCAGAAACGAAATCGTTTGACTGGGGTTCAGTGAACTCTTCGCCCAATTGACCGTGATACCAAGATTCTCGAGGTGATCGAGTAAAATGGTTCTGTGCTCCACGAGCTGAGATCGTGATTGAGCTAGGATCAACCAGTCGTCCAAATAGTTCAGCACTCGCATGCCTCTGAGTCTGAGGGGAGCGAGCGCTGCGTCCATGCATTTCGTAAATGTACGAGGTGCCAGGGACAAGCCGAAGGGCAGGACTGTATACTGGTATGTCTGACCCTCGAAGGCGAATCTCAAGTATCGCCTGTGATGTGACGCTATCTGTATTTGAAAATACGCGTCCTTCAGATCTATCGACATGAACCAGTCTTCTCGGCGAACATGCGCGAGAATTTTGCTGGTCGTGAGCATTTTGAAACTGCGTTTCACTAATACTCTGTTTAGCCGTCTTAGATCCAGAATGGGTCTGATACCGCCGTCCTTTTTGGGGACTAGAAAGTATCTGCTGTATAGTCCCCCTTCACTTTGAGCTCGGGGAACACGCTCTATCGCCCCTTTGCTTATCAGTTTTGATTTTTCGGCGCGAAGTAGGTGTGCTACTTCTGAAACCACCGTAGTTTGGACGCGCGCTGTGAAGCGGGGAGGGCGTCGACAAAACTGTAGCGAGAAGCCTCTCTTTATAATGCCTAGCACCCAGTCCGAAACCCCTGGAAGCACTGCCCATGCTTCTGCATGGCTGGCTAAGGGCTGGATGCGAAGCGCGCTCTGCTCGTCGTGTGACAGAGGCGCTTCGGGGCGCACTAACGTAGGCATTATGCCTGTGGCATTCGAGACGGGGGGCGCGCTTATTACAGCGGGCAGAGCACTCGTCCTCGACCTTACTACAGCGCTTGACTGAGTGAGGGAGGGCTGAGCGGGTCCCGTGGGACTCATGTTTGCGAGTAAATGTGGGCGGGAAGCGGGCACATTCACTGCTTTGGGCGCGCTGTCTGACTGAGCAGAGCGAGCGCGCACAGGTCTCGTTTTTACAGAGAGCCTGTGGTCTGTGAGACATAGTGTTTGTGCGGGCACTTTCACTATGTTGGAAGCGCAATCGACCTGAGTCGATTTTATGTGCGCGAGCCCTAAGTGTAGGGCTGTGCTTGTGTGTAGAGATGGGCACTGAGGAGTGGGCATCGACACTACACTTATGGCACTTATGACTTAACGGCTTTTGTGTGCAGGCAAGCGGGCGGCTGAGCGGGCTTGCATCTTGCAGAAAACGCTGGAACAGTCGCAAGTCTTGGGACTGAAACAGCGGCGCGCTTGGGTGAGAGACCGGCCGCAGCGGGACTCACACACCTGCGCTTTCCTAGGCGTGCTAGGACTTCTTCGGGGCTTCCGGCTTCACCACAATCCTCGATCGCGGCCCGCGCAGAGCGGGGCGTTGGCTGGTAGAGCGAGAGCGGGGCCTGGAGCTGCGCTGCTGTCGCTGCTGTGAGGATGCGGCCGAAGGCGGGGGCTGAGGCTGAGAGCTCCGCGGAGTCTGTTTTCCACGACTCGCTGCAGAACCGGAGCGCTTCGGGAGGAAGTGCTTGAAGGCTTGAGACGCTTTCTGGGCTTCAGTAAATCTCTCCACGAACTCGGAGAGAGAAGAACCGAAAAGGCCAGCGGAAGACAGCGGGGCGTCGAGAAACGCGTTGCGCTCGGAATCAGCCATCTCCGTGAGCGTCAGCCATAGATGCCTCTCAGCAACAGTGGCGGAAGCCATACACTTTCCCATGGCTTGTGCAGCAGACTTGGTAGCGCGGAGTGTTAGATCTGAAGCGCTCCTCAAATCCGCGATGCAGATAGCCTCAGGTCCCATCTCGTCCAACTTACGGAGGAGATCACCCTGAAATATCTGCAGTGTAGCCATGGTGTGCAGCGCTGACGCGGCCTGCCCAGCGGCGGAGAAAATTCGCGCGAGCAGCGTCGACGTCATGCGGCAGGCTTTTGAAGGCAACACCGGTTTAGTCCGCCGTCCAGCAGAGGGCGGGCAAAGGTGGGTTGCTATCGCCTGTTCCACCGGCGGAAGTGAAAGGTAGCCTCGGTCTTTCGCATTATCCAAGGAGGAAAATGCTGGTGACACAGACGAGCGCGTTCGCGCAGAGAAGGGCGCATTCCAGGCCTTCGCAACTTCTTCATGCAGCTCAGGAAGAAAAGGAGCGGGCTTTGAATCCGGAGAAGTGCGCTCACCAGGGAGGAAGCTACCATCCAGCCGGGTGCGAGAGGGGAGCTCCGGTGCAGACCACTCGAGGCCGAGGCTCGCCGCGGCCAGCGCGAGTACTCGCATGAGCTCTCTCTCGATGTTGGCTCTCGTAGTGGGCTTGCGGGTAGCAGGCGCGAGATCCTCGGAGCTCGCCCAGTCCTCGCTGCCTGAAGCTAGCAGAGAGCAGGAATCCTTTTCCCCCGACGCGGCCTCGGAACCGACTTCCTCTGATGAAGCGGCGGCAGACTGCGGGCGCTGAGCATCAGGAAGTGATTCGGGAGAAGCCGGTGAAGCAGGCGGGCGAACCGGCGAGCTTAGTCGGGCTGGAGCGGGTTCCGGGACCCGCTGCGAGCGGCGCTTCTTACGGCGCGGCAGCGCGGCGGGGAATGCAGGCTCTGAGAAGAATGCCAGGCGAGTCCGCAGAGTCACCATCGGCAAAAGCTCGCAGTGAGGGCAGCCGCCGTCAGCGAGCGCGAGCGCTGCATGGTCCTCACCCAGACAGGAGACGCAGACGACATGGTGGTCTCCCTCGGTGAGTGGGGCTCGGCACGAGCCGCATGAAGGCATCTTTAAAAAGACGCAGCTCTTTTAGGGGGTGAGTGTCGCAAGGCGAACACACACACACACACACACAAGAACAGTAAAAGGTAATGAAAGGATATGCGTCGGAAAGCGCAGCAGGTACGGCAGTAGAAGGCGGCGTTGGCCAGCGGCTTCAAGTGGCTCGTCCCGCTGAAGTGCTTGCCTCAGACGACGCTAGCTTCCTCGTGATCCAGCGATGCGTGCGCTTCGCTGAAGAGATGAAAATCAAGTGAATCAGCCTTTTCGAGCTCCTTTTATAGAGGTTAGCCACACCCGTCTCGGCGGGAAATGGCAAGGAGGGCGCGAAGCGCCCTCATTGGCCTGACGTCACCTCAGGCCTCGCTCGATAGGCTTATGCAGTTGCCGCAGAGCAGCCAATGAGCGAGCAAGCCGTCTCGCCACAGCTGACTACTGCTGCAACGCGCTTTACATGTATGAAAATTAAGGATAATTTTTTGCTTCAGTATTTCGTGAAAAGAGACTTTTCCCGTAGCGTTTTGATAAAAACGCAGTACGAGAGGACTCTCGTAAGAGAACTACTGATTTCAATGTCAAGGGAAACGTTTTTTTTTACCATAGAATACAGCTTCGCCTAACAAAGTGTAGGCTACATAAAGAGGGGGGGAAATACTTATTTTAACTGTGACTGGGTAAGAAATTGCATTGTTATTGTTAGAAATGTCTTAAATAGCGTTACTCACCCAACTCTAGCAGGATCCGTCGAAAGTTCTCTAATGGCGGCTAAATAAGTTTCTCGAACACAGTCCACAGCTCTCAGTGACAGCTCTCTAGTTTAAGTAAGGCCACAAACTTAAATTTCAGTCATTAATCCAAGTAAATTCACTCTCATTACATGTACAACCTAATTTACATTTCTCCAAAACAAAAACAATAATACATCTCCTTAGAAATGTATAATATTTGAATTGATCTAAAATTAGTGATTTATGGTCATCCAATGAATGCCCATGAGCACTTTTTTGAGTGTAACTATCATCATTTTCCCAGATAAGTGTATAGATTTTTAGGCATTCTATTATCTCAAACAGCCTGAAAAATAGTGCATTTAGCTGACGTAAATGGGAAAAAAATCTCCTAACTCCTAAATCTCCTAGCCCTCTGGGCTAAGCCCCGAATGTTTACATCGTCTGGCTCCGCCCCTGGTGCTGACATAGAAGCTGACGAAGGCGAAAACCTTAGTGCAGTTTATTTACAGTGAAAGTCCAAAAATCCAAAACCATGAAACCTAAACTATAAACAAAATCCAAAACATGAAACCATAAACAAAAACATAGACACACAGCATGCAGCAACCATCAGTTTGTGATTTATATTCATAGAGTTTAAGGTCGGCGACACACTGGCCAGCCCCTCCAGAAAGAGTTTTTTTGTGATTGTTGCGGGCAAAAATCCTTGATTATGCGGCACGTTTTCTTAAAAAATGCGATGGAATATGCGGGATATTTATGCAATTTTATGCGATGAAATTGCGGGAACTTGCAAAGATTGCGGGAACTTGCAAAAACTGCGGTTTGATGAAAGAGAAATAAAAGTGATTCCCCCAACAAATATATTAAAAAAGACCTATTTTTTTTTGTGAATTGGTGAATATCCAGGTGAATATTGTTTCGTGGCCACGAATTAATACCTCAGCAGGTTATACTAATTTGTTCCCTCGTTTTACTATATTGTGGCCATGTAATTCGTTAAATCAAAATGAGGGAGGGAATTAGTTCGTGTCCACGATTTATTAAAACGAGGGAACAAATAAGTCGTCGTAACAACTAATTATTTAGATCAGTGGACACAGGGCGCATAAAAGAACAAGCAGAGAGAGAGAGAGAGCCCCGGCTGCGCGCGCGCACTCTCACTGCCTTCAAACAATATGCTGTATTGCTCTCTCCCTCGCGCATATCAATTGACACAATAGTAAAAGGTCGAACGACCGATTGTGTTTTATAGATTTAGTAGTTTGTTCATATAAAGTGTTTGATTAGCAAGTACATGTTCAGGAAATGCATAATACAAATTGTATGGGTTAATGTAACGGAAACGGACTGTTTTATCGTTGTTTTTTGAAGAAGCAGCAGCATTACTCTTGCCTCGGAGAATACAACACGGGCATAGCGACAATTTTGCATATAAATTACTATTTATAGGGCTTGAATTACAACCTGAAACTGTGCATGCGCGGGGTAAAACTGCTGGGGTAAAACTGTGGCTCTGCGGTTCTGCAGACAGATATTATTGGAGATATTATTGGTTTCATTGGCATCGCGGGGTTTGCAGCTTTTCAATGATGTCGCGTAATTACGTCACTTCACAACGTTCCCATCACAACAGGGGAAATGGCTGCACTTGTGTGAAGTAAACTTCAACTTTCTGCTAAGATATATGTGACTTTTTGCAACGAAAATGCGGGGATTATGAAATCATGCAAGCCCGCATATTTTGCGCGCGGAAATCTGCAATTTATGCGGCGAAAGTGCGGCGTATTTGAAAAAATGCGTCCCCCGCATAATTATGCGGACTTTGGCTGATTATGCATTGAATCATGCGATCGCATAATCACGTTTCTCTTACGAGAGGTTCTCTCGTATTGCGTAAGAAGCTTACGCTACGGGTAAAGTCATCTTTTCTCGAGATATGAAGCCAAAAAATTATCCTTAATTTAATATCTTGTCAACGCAGTGCGGCAGCAAGCAGACCTAGAGCAAGCGAAGACGCGTGCTCATTGGCTGCTCTGCGGCAACTGCAGCAGCCTATCGCTGAAACCTTAGCGTGACGTCACGCCCAATGAGCGCGCTGGGCGCGCTCACGCGTCACAGCCCATGTGAGGAGGCGTGGCTTAGCTTATAAAAGAAGGTTCAGAGGCTGCTATTCTCTGATTTTTGTCTCTTCAGCGACGCACTACGCATCGCTGGACTCTGAGGAAGCCGCCGTTGAAACAAGCGCCTTGCAAGCCGAGGATTACCTGAGGAAGCCGGTCGTCTTCGCCGCCTTCAGCTATCCCTGCCTGCTTCGCTATCCGGCGATTATATCCTTTTTCATTGCATCATGCCTAACTGCATTTCCTGCAAAGCTCCGCTCAGCGAAAGAGACCGCCATGTGATCTGCGTTCTCTGCCTGGGTCGTGACCACGCAGCCCTCGCTCTCTCCGCGGGCGGCTGTGAATTATGCGAAGAACTGCCGATGTCGACCCTGCGGGCTCGACTCGCCTCGTTCGACGCTCTCGCTGTCTCACCGTCTGCCTCCACCGGGCCGCGCAAGAAGAAGCGCCGCTCTCAGAGGCCACCGGAACCCGCGGCAGCTGCTGAGTGCTCGCCGGAGCCCCTCCCTCGAGCCTCGCTATCTCCCTCTCCCCTTCCCGACGCGCAGCGGCCGGCCTTCGCCCGCACTGCCGTCGCCCTAGGGGATGAAGCGGACGACGCCGCTTTATCAGACAGCTGTTCTCTTATGGCTTCGGACAGCGAGGCATGGTCGGGGTCTCACCGCTCCGCCTCCTCGACACAGGAGTCTAGCAAGTCCCGCGCCAGTGTCGATGCGGAACTCCTCCGCCTCCTCACCAAAGCGGTCGACCAGCTGGGACTGGACTGGTCCCCACCCAAGGCCCCCGCGCCTAACAGGCTCGACGGGTGTTTTCTGCCTAGCCGCCGCCAAGCGCCCGCCTCTAGGTCAGCACCCTTCCTGCCTGAGCTCCACTCTGAGCTCGCTAAGTCGTGGAACGCCCCATTCTCCGCGAGACTCCGCTCACCGGCCTCCGCGACCCTCTCCCAAGTGGACGGGGCCGCCGAGAAGGGATATACACAGATCCCTCCGGTCGAAGAAGCCGTGGCAACGCACCTTTGCCCGCCATCCGCTAGATGGCGCTCAAAGTCTGCCCTGCCGTCAAAAGCCTGCAGGACCACCTCAGCCCTCGTCGGCCGCGCTTTCGCTGCCGCCGGCCAGGCCACTTCCGCCCTGCACTCCATGGCTGTGCTCCAGATCCTCCAAGCCGATCTCCTCCGTGATCTGGACGAGAGAGGCCCGGATCAGGACACTCTGACTGACCTGCGCAGCGCGACGGACCTCTCGCTTCGCGCCACCAAGTCAGCGGCACAAGCCATCGGAAGGTCCATGGCTTCGCTCACCGTCACCGAAAGGCACCTTTGGTTGACGCTGGCGGATATGAGCGAAAGGGAGCGCGCAGTTTTCCTCAACGCCCCGCTTTCCCCCACCGGCCTGTTCGGCCCAGCGGTCAGCGGGATTGTGGATCGCTTCTCAGAGGTGCAGAAAGCCTCTCAGGCTATGAACCTCTTTCTGCCCCGCCGCTCGAGCTCCGCTGCAGGCCGCTCTCAGGATCAGCCTCCTGCACGCAGCTCGACACAGCGCTCTGCTCAGCCTCCATCTTCGCGACGCCAGGGCGGCCGCCCTAGACAGCGCTCAGTCAGCCGTCGCAGACCGCCTCCCCCCCGGGGACCCCGGCCTAGGATAGCGCTGAAACCTGAGCCCGCGAAGTCCTCCTAGCAGCCGCAGGGAGGAAAAGATGGCTGAGTCCCGCTGCGGCCGGACCGCCATCAAAGCGCTCAGCCCTGTCAGTCCCCTTAAAAAAGGCTACTGCAGTGGTTCACATCGCAGCCAACGAGCCAGTAACACAACTCGCTCGCCTGCACACAAACGCCGTTTTTACGGCGACCCAGAGATATCTCATAAAGAGTTTGGTTTCGGCTTTTCCGGCTCACGCCGAAGGTGTCATGAGTGTAGAAAATGTGCCCACACCCACGTGCTCACCACTACACACAAACACAGTTTCCCCGGTAACGCTCACAGAGCGCACTCTCATAAAGCGGACAAGCGCCGCTCGAGTGCTAAGTGTAGAAAATGTGCCCACGAATCTGTGCCCACACCTACACGCTGCACGCTCTGTCACTCAGTTATCCCGGGATGCAGATCTTCTAAAGCTCCCCAGCACTGGCCGTGTTGTGTATGTAAGCCCCGCGCCCGCTCACGAGCGCGCGCACTTACAATCAGACACGTTTATCCCCATGCCGCTCTCGCGCCACGGGCTCCCAGCTTCAAAATGTGCCCCGTCCACAGTGATCGAGCCATTGAATGCTGCACAGCCAGTCTCCGCTGTCTGCGAGCCCCCGTATTCGAGCACCGGCGACGCGCGCAATGCGCGCGTCCCCCTATCTTCTCTGATACAGGTTCCCCATCCCGCACAGCGCGGCGATCCGAACCCAGAGACCATTCGACCCCTAGCGAGATGTGCCAGCGCATGGCAAGCTATCCAGGGCGTGTCAGAATGGGTGCTGAATACCATAAAGCACGGCTATTCGCTTCAATTCGCTCGCCGTCCGCCTCGCTTTCTAGCGCGAACCGAGACGAGTGTGAACACAGAAGTGGCTCATCTGCTTCGGGCAGAAATAGCAAAGCTGTTGCACAAGGGGGCTATAGAACAAGTGCATCCTTCTCTGAGCGAGTCGGGCTTCTACAGCCGTTATTTCCTCGTACCCAAGAAGGACGGGACGCTGAGACCCATTTTAGATCTGAGACACTTGAACAAAGCCCTCATGAGACGGCCGTTCAAAATGATTACAACCAGACAAATCCTCGCGCAAATTCGCCAGGGAGACTGGTTTATCTCTCTCGATCTGAAGGATGCATACTTCCAGATCCAGATAATTCCCCGTCACAGGCCATTCTTGAGATTCGCCTTCGACGGCCGGGTATATCAGTACACCGTCCTGCCGTTCGGTCTATCTTTGGCACCCCGTACATTCACGAAGTGCATGGACGCGGCTCTCGTTCCCCTGAGAACTCAGGGGATACGGGTACTGAACTATCTGGACGACTGGCTAATTCTAGCGCATTCAGAGTCAGAGCTTTTGTCTCACAGGACAGCGCTTCTCGGCCATCTGGAAAATTTGGGTCTCTCGGTCAATTGGGCCAAGAGCTCATTACTGCCCCGCCAGTTTATCTCGTTCCTCGGAATAGAACTGGATTCGGTGGCTATGACGGCCAGACTGTCAGAGCAGCGCGCGCGCCACATTCGACACCTAGCCGCATCTTTCCAGACGGGCAACCAGACTCCGCTGAGAACATTCCAGCGAGTTTTGGGGCACATGGCCTCAGCGGCTGCAGTGCTTCAGCTGGGCTTACTGCGCATGCGCCCGCTTCAACGCTGGCTAAGAGCGCGAGTGCCTCACCGAGCCTGGACGGCCGGCAGCTTACGAGTCAGAGTGAGTCAGGGCTGTGTCTCAGCCCTTCAACCCTGGCTGGCAGCCGAATGGTATCGCACTGGGGAGTCACGATGGGAGTTGTCTCACGCCGGAAAGTTATCTCGACAGACGCGTCCAACGGAGGTTGGGGAGCGCTTTTCGAGGGCAGACCGGTCTATGGCCGCTGGTCAGACCAGGAGTGTCGCCTTCATATAAACTGTCTAGAGATGCTGGCGGTCGAGAATGCGCTCAAGCACTTCCTCCCATACCTGCAAGGCCACCATGTACTGGTCCGCACAGACAACATGTCAGTGGTAGCCTATGTGAACCCTGGCGGAACGCCTCCTAGTGTGGGCTCAGCACTCACTGCACTCACTGAGAGCCGCGCACGTGCCGGGTCGCCTGAACGATGGTCCAGACAGACTGTCCAGGGACAATGTTCCCCCGGGAGAGTGGTCCTTGCATCCCCAAACAGTCCAGTTACTGTGGCGCCGTTTCGGCAGAGCGAAAGTCGACCTCTTTGCGTCACAAGACAACGCGCAATGCCCAAAGTTCTTTTCAAAGAACGAGGACGCGCTGGCCCAGAACTGGCCCAGCGGCCCGCTTTACGCTTTTCCCCCGGTCTCCCTGCTGGTTATCGAGAGATTCAGGGAAGCTACCTCATAGCCCCGTATTGGGAGAATCAAACATGGTTCCCGGATCTAATACGGCTGGCGGACACAGCCCCCTGGCCGTTACCGGTGAGGAGAGACCTTCTCTCTCAAGCCCACGGCTCGATTTTGCACCCCCATCCAGAGCGCTGGTCTCTGCATGCGTGGGTCATCAACGGTTACCCGTTGACTTGCCAACAGGGGTTGTGAACACGATCACACAGTCTAGAGCCCCCTCTACGCTCTATGCTTCAAAATGGTCTGTGTTTAGTAAATGGTGCACCGCCAAAGGGCTGGATCCACTAACATGTGGGGTATCGCAGGTGCTGTGCTTCCTCCAAGAGCTGTTGGACGCGGGCAGGTCCCCCTCCACGCTCAAAGTTTATGTTGCGGCCATCTCATCTTTTGCCGACTCGGCGCTGGGCCGCGCATTAGGGAGGAACTAGTTCATCATCCGCTTCCTCAGGGGAGCGAGGAGATTGAACCCGCCGCGACCCCCGTCGGTTCCTATTTGGGATCTTTCCCTGGTCTTAGAGGCCATGAAAGCGCATCCCTTTGAACCCATGGAAACAGTGGATATGAAATATCTCACGCTGAAAACCGTTTTTCTGATAGCACTGTCGTCAGTTAAACGCGTGGGTGACCTTCACGCGCTGTCAGTTAACGCTGCATGCCTCGAGTTTGGACCTAATGACTCTAAAGTCATCCTCAAACCGAGACACGGTTATGTCCCCAAAAGTCTGGGCACACCGTTCAGAGCGCAGGTCATTTCTCTCTCCGCTTTGCCGTCTTCCGGCAGCGAGATCGATGGTAAACTCCTTTGCCCTGTCAGAGCGCTTAGGAATTATACTACACGCTCCGCCGCTGTCAGGCGCTCGGAGCAGCTTTTCGTTTCGTTTGGTGGGCGCACCAAAGGTCTCGCCGCCTCGAAACACAGCCTGTCCAGGTGGATAGTGGACGCGATTGCAGCCGCTTATGCGTCTAAAAATCTGCAGTGCCCGCTGGGTATCAGAGCCCACTCCACCAGAGGCATGGCCTCTTCATGGGCTTGGTCTAGCGGAATTTCCATTCATGACATTTGTACAGCGGCAGGCTGGGCCTCCCCCTCTACATTTGTGAGATTTTACAATCTGGAAGTTCCTGCCCTGCAGGCTAAACTCTTATCTGTCTAAGTCCCGCGTAGCCAGCCCACTCTGTGTGCAGACTACTGCCGTGTGATTTAGCTCTCCTGGTTGAGCTCAATTCTGGGGCTGTTAGTCAGACCGGCCACGCCGCTCTGAGCCCCTTATGTGTGTGCTTATGTACTGCGCTAGCCATTCTTGGCCGCCCGGTTCCCTGTTATAGTGTTCCCCGGGTTTCTCCCTGGGACTCATTCAGTGGATGCGCCACGAGCTCACTCGCTTCAGCGACAAAAACCAGAGAATAGCAGCCTCTGAACCTTCTTTTATAAGCTAAGCCACGCCTCCTCACATGGGCTGTGACGCGTGAGCGCGCCCAGCGCGCTCATTGGGCGTGACGTCACGCTAAGGTTTCAGCGATAGGCTGCTGCAGTTGCCGCAGAGCAGCCAATGAGCACGCGACTTCGCTTGCTCTAGGTCTGCTTGCTGCCGCACTGCGTTGACAAGATATTAAATTAAGGATAATTTTTTGGCTTCATATCTCGAGAAAAGATGACTTTACCCGTAGCGTAAGCTTCTTACGCAATACTCGTTCCCTCTCTAGAGAGAACAGAGGTTACGTTAGGTAACCGAGTACGTTTTCTGGAGGGACTGACTGCCTGTGTGGCGGTTGCGCGCTGCTTATTATAGGTGACTTATAATAACTGGTGGTATATTCGACATATGGGGAGAAAGTTGTGGAAGGCCTATACTTCATGTTAAACATAAATATATAGCAGCAAAGACAACGTCAGCAGTGTTGACGGCAAAATAGGCTATAGAATATTTAGTTCTGTATTGACAGGTGCAATATTTGAAAATCGATAATATATTTTTTTTAATTACATTTATATCAGCATTTATGTCAAAACCTAGAAACTTTCAAACATCAAAGTGTCATTTATTAATATGTATTCGTGTCAAAATGACATAGAAACATACCCAGATAGCAAACTGACTCCAGACCGGATCCGCCGCGGAGGTACCACTTAAGCTCCGGAACGGATCCGCAAAACGGGTCCGGAATGGAGTCCACTTGCACAGCGCAACGAATCCGGAACGGATAAGGATTGCGGATCCAGACCAGATCCGCGGCAGACCCTACCCGTATCCGCGGATAAAGCAGCTTATCCGCCGCGGATCCGATCTGGACCCGTTTATGAAGCAGCGTATCCGCCGCGGATCCGTTCATTTTGGTCAGGAAACCTTTCAGATCCCAATTATCTGGCCAAAACTATAGCTACAGATATATTTAAAATCTAATGGTGGATGAACATTAGATAGACTGGATTGCTCTATACAAGCTTAAATAGTTATTAATGTATCTGCCTTTATTAATATGAATAAAACATGAAATCATTAAACATTAATAATTTTTAGCCAGTAACAATAAAAAAATAGGCTATTACAGACTATACATGTATTTACTAATTTTTTTTAATAGTTTTATTCATGTATACATTGAATAGACATAACAGAAAAAAATGAAATCAACCATTAATTGTACCAAGAACATCATTTTATTTAGTGAACATTACACTAAAATGATCAAGTATTTCTTTCATTACTGTTGGGTCAAGGTTTGCTGACAGGGGGGACGGCTCCTTGAGCTTCCCCTATCTGATGCCAGGTTGAACCACCGGATTACATGTTTTGTAATGTCGTCATCGGTGGCGGCACGGGAGACATGGCTCTTTCTCACAGCACCTGTAATACATAAGCAGATTTTCATTACATGTCATGAAATCACATTGAAGCTACCAGGTTGTTGTTTTTTAGAGGATTGACATAATCCTTTTTTTTTTTTTTTTACTTAAAATAATGTTTCCAAAATCATTTCAGTGTTCATCAAGTCGTAACAGGGTGAAAGGCACTTCTGCCTCTGCTTTGGGGTCCTTTATCTCAGTCATTCCCAAAGGCGGGGTCCCGCCCCACAAGTGGGTAGCGGGAGATTTTGTATGGGTCGCCAAGTCGAGCACTATTTTTCAGTGTGCTATAAACGCGTTCTCATCCTAGGGCGTCAAATACTGACGCTTTTGACATTTCGTCCACATGCAACGCACATGGCACCCTTTAGCATCAATATGAGACGCACAGGTTATGGGTAGGTTTAGGTCTGGTGTAGGGTTAGGGTTAGACCGCTAGGAGGCGCCTTCTGGCCCATATCTATCTGCATCTCATATTGACACTAAAGGGTGCCATGTGCGTTCCATGTGGACGAAATGTCAAAAGCGTCAGTATATGACGCCTTGGGACTTTGTCTCATTAAGTATAAATTGTGTACACTGTAATGATGAGAATATGAAAACAATGAGATGCCCTGTCAACTCTTCCTTTCTCATTTCACCTCTGCATTTTACTTATTGTCAACAACAGGTAAATAAAAAAAAATTGTGCTTTGTCAAATATCTGTATCTCTTTTAAATAGTTAAGTGGAAGCTTAACTGACCTTAAAAATGGTCATACATATTTTGTTAATGCATAAATTCTCTTCGTGATATATGAACTATATGGGCCTAATGTTTATTGGGTCACAAGGATTTATCGACTTTAAAATGTGGGTCCCCAGAAAAAAAGTTTGGGAAACACTGCTTTATCTGGTATAACCACGCTATGTAAGTTTGCCAGATCGGGTCGCGTTTCTGTAGTTCTAATGAGACATAAGAAAACTACAAATTTGACTTGCTTTACGTCAAGCGTTACAATAGTCATTATTTAGTTTTTCTTCGTTTCTGATGTCGCAATACATCATACTTTAATAAAATCATGCATCATACTCGACCTTGTCTCTGGACATCGTTCATTCCAAAGCCGGTGCTAGATAAACAGCGAGCGTGCGTGTGACGGTAGGATACAGTGGGCTAAATTATTTACGACAGTGGTAATGGACAATTCCGCTTCCAACCTGTAGGGCGATCGCAGAGGAAAAGTTTCTTGGTGTTGCTTTAAAACAAAAGTGTACAATCTGACATTTTTAGGTACACTGTAACTTTTGGTGCACTAGCGGTTAATGAACCGAATGGATCTTGCAGTAGAACATTACAATACTTCACAACGGTTGGCATCCTGCTATAATAACACTTATTATAGGTGTATTGCAGTAGTAAAAATAAAAATAATACTAATAATACTAATAATAATGCGTTACATTTATATAGCGCTTTTCTAGGTACTCAAAGTGCTTTCACATATGGAAGGGGGAATCTCCTCAACCACCACCAATGTGCAGCTCCACCTGGATGATGCGACGGCAGCCATATTGTGTCAGAACGCCCACCACACACAGAGTTTTTTTCAAAAATAATTATACAGCAGGGCTCGACAATAAGTAACCAAACCAGTGTACAGTGTTAAATGCTGTAGTGGGGACCGGTGTCAGTATTTGACAAAATATCTGGCTAAATCAAGTTGGAAAAGTATTAAATCTTACTTTACTCAGATTATTCGGATAGATGAAACCGTAGATCAGACTGGTAGCACTTGAACGAACTGTAAGCTGAAACAGATGTACAGTACAGTGTTAAATGCTGTTTGAATGAATCTGTTTAAAAATCTGTTTGAATGTCCGCTGCAATATCTTGTCCTTTTAACAGTAAAGGGTTTTTTCCGTGCCCATAGTCATCTGTCAGTTGCGTTTTCCTTCTCCGTGATCACAAGTTTGATTCCTTTCAATGTAAAAGTCTTCTCTACTGACTGACTCACTCATAAAGACGGTCTTTGCCGCCATCTATTGGCGAAATAATGTATGTAACTTTTGTTGCTGTAGTCAGGGACTATTTTTTTCCAGCGGAAGGAAGGCTTTTAGTGATTCATAAAAGTTGCATAGATAGGCCTACATGTTTTTCGGCTTTAATTAGTTGTATTGTGTGGTAACCGTTTTATAAAAGCAATAAGGTACTCGAGACAAGTGCTGTATCGTGAATAAGTCACGGCTGTAGGGGTTGCAGGAACCCTTCAGCCGTGACTTATTCACGATACACAGCATAGACTCTCGTACATACATATTACATGGGGTGGTGGAACTGTCAAAATGAAACAAAAATCGACATAAACTATAACTTTATACTAGACATTCTGTGAAAAAGGTAACTTGTTGTTAGGTAACGTAACGTTAGGCCTAACATGATAATTTCTCGCCTGACATTTTACTGGAAAGGGGAGAAAATATGCTCAGGGTTTGATAAAAATACAGACAGCTAACGTTAAATCATATTAAATCACCTCACCTCCCAGAGAGAAATAAATCGAAAAAAAAAGCTTTTTACTCAGTTATTAATTACCAAATCTAATGACCATTTGCTAACTATAAGTTAACGTTATGGTTTGACACAATCATTTCAGAAATAAAATCATCGGTATGTTGTACCGTATGAACGGTAATGTTACATGTTAAGTAACTGTACAAATAAAGCATATTTGAACTATTCTTACCGTGTTCCGTGTTTGTCGACTCGACCTGCCGTTGAAGGTTTTTCACAGTGCGGGATTCAGTGATAATGGCGACAGTTGAAATGGGCGCGTTTGGTCAGCGGGTCCGCCCAGCGTCTGTAGCGACTAGCGAGCCCGCGAGTTGACAGTGCGCTGTCAGGAGGCGGGGCATATTCTGTGCGCATGACCGAATTGAGTCTAAAAGAGCAGCGGACCCAGAGCGGACCTAGCGGCTTGAGGGCGGATCCGCCCCGGAGTCTATTGCTATCTGGGTTTTCCTATTCTATTTTGCCTGGAAACGCTTCCAGCACGCTTGCGTGTCGCGCAAAAAAAAAAGGGCGTTGGTTCTATTTCTAGCATGCACGCGTTTTCCGCGCGGCTCAAGCAGGCTGTGTGCAAGCTCTAACCTGTTAACATGGGAGCCGAAATAAAAACGCTCACGCCACGCAGCCAGTGTGTCCCCGGCCTAATGTCCTCCAGTAGCCGAGAGCAGTTTAAAAGCTCGAGGCAAATCACGATCAACAAGACAACGCTTTGCTGATGACATTTACAATGACATAACAGAGTTATGAATATTAATTCTAACGATATTCATGTTGTTAAATTACATGAAATTAGAGGTTAAAGTGGTCATGAACTGAGAATTAAAATTTTCCTTGATCTTTTGACAGCTAAGAGTTCGTTCTACTATAAAAATACCCTATAAGTTTCGAAACTCAAAACTTCCTTGTTATTCCAAAAACTGCTTTAATTGAAACCAAGTCTGTAAAACGACAGGGTCTTAAAAGTGGAGATTTATGACGTCACATGGCAGCGAAAGACCGCCTTTGCAGAAGAATATCAACGCCAACTGGCGCATTAGTGAATAGTGACATGAGAACGAGAAAAGGTCGATACCATTACCTTCCAAACCATCCTAATGTTAACGATTCTAATACATTTTTTTCAACAATGTGAATGTCTCAGCAGTGCTTTATTTGTTTGTATTCGGTGCATTTCACTTTGGAATTATTTAATAATTCAGTCGCAATTTCGACGCATGCTTTGCAAACAGACATTTACGATATGGATCTTCCAGGAACGCCACAAACATGTAGGTAACCATATTTATTCTAATGCCTGATCTGTGATTTTCTGGTGTGTAATCAAGTCCAGACAGATAATCTTTCTTTCAAAATCGTTCAGTACTATTTATGCATCAGTAAATTGTTGCGGCTAGTGCCGTTTTGTGTTGTTTGTTTGTTTCACTCCCTTTCTGTTTGTTTTTTCTTTCACTTAGTTCTGCGCCATTGGTGCTGCTTCCTGCCAATCATCGTTGGAGCCGATGACGTTGCCCCGCTTTCCTCCAATTGGCGGACACCAGGAAATAATAAAAGAGAGACACTGACATGGAGAGAGAAGATGCCTTTGTTTTTGTCTGTTGTTGTTCTGAGAGAGATTGTGATTTAGAGATGCCGTCAATTCTGTGTATTGTAGTTAAGATCCTGTGGTGTTCTTGTGTGCTACCTAAAGAACTCTTTACCACCATTTGTTTGAATGGTTGTGATTACAATGGGCAGGGAAGGAGAGGAAAGGTAAGCATATCACGTGATATACATTGAGCACCACCTATTAGTGAATTATTGTGTTAGAAACACTCGGTTAGGGGCGTGCATCACTTATTGTATTTTTGTTTGGATTTAGTGAGTATAGTTTATATTAGGGTATTTTCGGATACTGAAGATTTTTCTTTTCTTTTTCTTTTTTAGTCAGTTTAGTACTGATTTATGAGTTAGAGGGTTATGTTTTGATTATTTCATTTATTTGATTGCCGCCCAATTCCCTTCTTCTTTTCCCCTGCTTGGGTACCTTTTTGTTCTTTTCTTTCTTGTAAATATTATTGTAAGCTGGTTTATGGGTTCTTCCCACTATATTTTTGTAAATAAACACGTCTTGATTGCCTTTAGAGCTGTGGTATTCATTGCCTGCATTTACATTGGTACGGAGTCAAACTCCGACACTTAATGTTACTCCCAATACCCCTTTAATTATCGCAGGGTACGTAACAAAATCAAGCCAGTGACTAAAATATCAACTTCACATTCTATTAGTTGGATGAAAATAATCTTATTTAACCCTCCAAATGTCCCACTCTTCAGAGAGACCTGGGAGTGAGAGATACGGTCAGTTATAAATGCTCTCCAGGTAGTCTTGGGCAATCGAACAGTAACTGAACCAGTCTTGCAAACAGTGCTAGTGGAACTTGAGGGAATCATCAACTCTAAGCCACTCTATTGCTAATGGGCCGTCGTGATTCATCACTCCCACAAGCAATCTGCTCATCTAGTGATCTGTTAGGGAGACGACGATGGCGACACAGCCACATTCTAGCTGATCACTTTTGGGTTAACTTCATTCAGCATTATTTACCAAGCCTACAGCCCCGGCAAAAATGGCAGAGGGACAATGCCAATCTAAGTGAAGGTCAGATCATCATGATAGTTGATCCACAGTTGCCCTGAGCCTTGCTTCATCCTGAAGAACTCCGACACACTTGCTGAAAATAGCCACTCTAAGAGACTGCATACAGATAAACTGCATACAGATAAACGTGAGATGCAAATCTGGCACGCCAGTGTGCATTGGCTCGTTCTGTTTACACTCGAAGATGATTGGGGCTCTCTGACGCGATCCCTATACGTCGGTGACATCGACGTAACGTCCAAAGTGACCGACTGAAAGGGAACCAAGTTTACATTAGTAACTGAGTAAAATTTTAATTATACACACCTCCATGCCAGCTTTGTGCTTTCATTGTTTTGTAAATTCAGTAAATATAACTTGGGTTTGGCATGCTACAATTGCATTTTTAAAATACTGATGATCTGAATCAGGGGCATAGCCTCGGGTGCGCCAGGGTGTGCCGGTGCCACCCACAGTGGCAGCTGGCACACCTAAAAATGGATGCAGAATTATTTTTTATAGTCTCAATAAAAAAATGTTTTACTAAACTTCCGATTCTTCGTTTAAAAACCTTATCTTGATCTATAACGAGATGAGCGCTGCAGTTCAGAGAGTCAGCCGGGTTTACAGCACCTGCATTCCCCAGATTCTCCCGAAATACATGAAATACATGAAAGCAAGTGGCTGTTGAACTGGGAGAAGAATAGAGTAAACTTTATAGTTCTGCTATGTCTGTCTGATATATGAATAAACACGTTGGCAAATTACATTTGAATAGATTGTTTTTTGCTGCTTCCATAGACATCAGTGTGTATTTTACGAACTACAAATGTATTGTTTTACTAGTACTTATGTGTATTTAAATGTCTGAAACATAAAATAAAAATTATGTGGTTGAAAACACTGCATATTAGTTGTGATATATGACAAGCACTGAGCACGTCCGTCTCTGGCTCAGCGCCAGCCAACGCGCGAAAGCAGTTTGAATCTGGCAGTTCTGTGACGTCACTGAACATTCGGGGCCCTATCTTGCACCCAGCGCAATTGACTTTGTACAGCGACGCATGTATCATTCCTATTTTGCACCCGCGCACAGCGGACTTTTCCCTCCACAGACGCACGTCGGTTAACTAAGAAATACACTTGTGCTCCCGGGGGCGGTTCAGCGCAAAGAGGAGGCGTGTTCCGGCGCAAACGTTCCCTCATGCTATTTTACAGGTTTAGAAAACAATTGCGCCACTGACTGAAAAAAACTAGTCTAAAGTCAGTGGCGCGTTGCGCATGTTATTCATATGCTATTTTAAGGGCGCATGCTTGGCCATAATCAATGTAGCGTGTGCACAACGCGCATACACTTTGATTCTCTCATCTACACACAGACGCAGCAGTTTTCATTTTTGAAAATCATAGCCTACATTATTACGATAGATAGATAGATAGATAGTTTATTATAAAAGCATACATCTAGCTTACACATTTACCCAAATTATCATACGCCTGTTTAACCTAAGTTAATTTGGGTGTGTTTCTCCATCCCCAACGTCCCTGACGAGAACGTCGGTCTCCTCGGCTGTGAACCGCTCCTCGCGCGCGCCTGGCAAATCCGCCGTTACGATAGGAATCCGCTTTAGAACAAGCGCGCCTGCTCTCAAAGGGAATGCGAGATGTCGCTCTGATTGGTTTATTTCACGTTACGCCCAAACCACACCTATGAATAATGAAGCTACTTCAGACCAACCCATTTTAGATTTGCGCCGGGCGCAAGAGTCATTTATCCCGCCGGTATAATAGGAACAGCGCCCAAGACCCGCCCACAAAGTTACTTGCGTTTTGCGCTTGATACTTGCGTTTCAGATCGTTAAAATAGGGCCCTCTAACTCATACTCTCAGGGGCACAGAAATAAGAATCCAATATATGGTGCCATAATGCTCAAAATGTTAAAATGTAATTTACATTTTTAATTATTTTCGTTAAAAAAATATCTGATTCTACCAAAATTCGGACTGCCAACCAATCAGCAAACAGTTGCTGACATTTGAACGAGAACTCGCAGAGACACTGGACCTGGATGATATAATTGAGGCTTTCAAGGCCAGGCAACGCCGTCTCGCCCTTTAAGCAGCTAACAGGCACTATGTTTTGACTATGTTATTGGCGATCCTGAGTGTAATGTATATAGTTATATTTTATATAGTTTTATGGTTATGTGGGGCATGGTTATGTGGCAGGGCCAATGAAATTCTTCCTGCCTGCATGTGGCTGGTTAGTCCACTCGTTGAGTTTCCTCCTATCAGTGGGCTGTAGCAGCATATATAAACGGGCCGGCTATGGTGTCATGGGTCACCGCCCCTTCCCGGGTCGTCATTCGGTCGCCATCCAGGTATGTTGTGTGATGTTAGCTGGGTTGTCTATGGTATAACGTTAGCCTATTTTCAGAGTGGCGTGCGAGTTTCCTGCGGCTGGCAGTTGATTGAGGTTGTCCCTCCTCTGGTAGGTGAAGTCGTGATTGGTTTTACACTTTGTATCCACTTGTATTGTAGCGACATTCTTGTTGTGTACAGTCAAAGGTTGGAGTGAGAAGTATGGCCAGTATGAGTGTTTACACTTCAATACGGAAGTGCTTAGTTTCCGCTGGCACACGCTGTCCTCCCGATCGACTGTACGAGCCCTAAGTCTGCATGTATGCGTTTATCTGCCTGACTGGTTTGGTTCTCAGAGATCGCACCCATAAGGTATGTGATTTAAGTCATTATCGCCTGGGTCATGTGGCGATCTTCTGTTGAGAGAAACAGATTTTAGTAATTGTTAAATGATGAATTCGTCTGATTGTTAACTTGTAATTTTATAGATGCATCAAGTACGGATTGGTGGCGTCTGCATGGCCGATTAGCTTTCTTGCGGTTGGACTGCGTGGAACTACTGTCCGAAGGCGCTGTTGCTTTGCTGTTAACAATTGGACTGACATCGTTGCCTTTCGTGTGTGTGTGTGTGTGTGTGTGTGTGTGTGTGTGTGTGTGTGTGTGTGTGTGTGTGTGTGTGTGTATGCGCGTGTGTGTTTGTGGTTTATATCTTTTTTTTTGTATTAGTTATTTTTGTATTTTGATTTAGAATTTGTAAGGTTTAAATTGAAAAGTGCGAACACCTCGATTCCATTTGTTGTCTCCGTGAAGTGACAATTCTGAGTGTGTTTCAACTGTGACAATTCTGAGTAACTTCATTCTGTCGTTACAGGAGCTGAGTGCGTAAAGCAGGGGAGGATTGCTGGTGGTGGTCTTTCTCACGAGTGCTGTGTCATAAGTGGCGTGTGTACTTGTGTGTGAGGTGTACGGAAAAAGGTGACTTGCCGTGGAGGCCTTATGTGCCCTTTATCCCCTGCTCTGCCTCGGCTCCTTTTCCGCTGACTTCTCAGGTCGCTCTGTGTGTGTCTAGTTGAATAGTGACATTGTTGTGTCTATATTTGTTGTTGATTGTGTTTTGTGCTTTTTTTTTATATAAAGTATTTATCTTTAATAAAATGTATATGTTTTTGTATCCACGTCTCCTGCCACTTTACTGTGAACGAACCTGTGTTGCCTTTAATCAGAAATTCCATTGTATTGTCCCTGGCAAGATTCCAGGGTGGCGTAGTCGCTAGCTGATCACCTCCAAGTCCCTCCGTCCGTGCTGTCACAGTTATATATGGTTAATAATTGTGCACAGTAATCTGACAATAAATGTGGCACACCCAGATTTTCAGATGCACACCCAGAGTCTCTTTTCTGGCTACGCTACTGATTCTGAATACTGAACTTCAGTGTATGTAATTCAGCTTTTGCACTCAAATAAGCGACGACCATAGGTTCATTCCGCCCTCAACCATTAAGTCTCAATATGGCAATACTACAATTCTGCAGTTGTTCCACACAAATTTCTGTATTACAATTTTAAATTGTTGAGAGGTTAGGATTAGGGCGGTCCTTGGTCATCCAATGTGCTCGGGTCCCAGAAATGAGATCCTGTGAGTGTGTTCTGCAGATATAAACCCATTCCAACATGGTTTCACTTTTGTGACGAGATTGTGATTTTAGCATGCAAGAGTTTTTAGTTATTTATTGATGTCTTTTGTTGTTCCAGCAGCTGACATTTTCTCTGTAATCTAAAACGACACATGAATGAGACACACAATGATATCCTAGATATAAAGTTAAAAAAATCAAACACTCATATTATAGGAAAGTAACCTAATTTTTTTATTCAAATTCAATAATATAAAATACTTTTAATCATAGTCTTCAAAACACTCTTCCATTATTAATCTGTGTACATCTTCAAGGCAGAGATACTGTATCTGTACTGTAATGTATGATCCTGATCTAAAGAGCTGAGTTGTAGGGAATTTGGATCCTTGGGATCAAACCTGGAGACATCCTAACTACATTTCTGTGATGCACCATGAGTAAAACAGTGAGAATGGCTAAAATTGGAAGATATATATTTAAAATAAACACAATTTGTAAATTTGCTTGGAGTCAGACTACTGTCAAAGTACACAAGAAACACCTTATGTCACCTGTTGCTTAATAACCGCAGCATGCTTTTAATGTTACTCATTAATTTTCTCATGCTTGTGCTGGGAGGAGGTTAAAAGCTGCTGCTTCATTTCTCAACACCACTGATCTAAATCAGAAAATATGTTTCTTACAAGTGTAAAAGTGTTTTTATTTAATGTTTCGTGCCCTGACCGCAGATCCATAACATACTGTAAAAGAGTGTGTTATGGACATTACTGAGTGCTATAATAGCATGTCAAATTCTGCCCAACTTTAAATAATTACCTGAATGTACAGCAAAACATTTGATAAAGGAAAGCATGATTGTACTTTTAGAAGTGGCAATAGTTAAGCAGACACTACAACTTTTATTCAAAGTTTATAAGCCTTTGTCTGTGTTCTTTAGCACCTGCCATTGACTAAGGACACATTTGCTCTCGTATCAATGCTCTATGCATCATATGTGGAGCATTTCAGTGTTTTATGTATATATGTATTGATATAAAGAGAAGTGAAAACTTTAAACATCTTTTGAAATGGCAGTTGAAAAAGTTTAAAGAGGGAAACTGATATATCTACTTAAGATTTACATGTTTACATGTTTACATGTTCTGTCTGCTTCTTTAATATTAGCTTTCTCCTTATTTTTCAGTCCTGACCATTTTGTCACATAGAATAGTAACACAAGGGTAAGCATGGAAACTTCTTTGTACACATTGCAGGAAAAACAAATGAATATGCAATGTCATTGTAAAAAAGCATATCTCGTTGATCATGATTTGCCTCGAGCTTTTAAACTGCTCTCGGCTACTGAAGGACATTAAACTCAGTGAATCTAAACACAATCACAAACTGATGGCTGCTGCAGTGTTTCTCTGAACCTGTGCAAGGTTTTCAATCAAACAATAATCTGAAGAATCATACCTAAAAACTTTTCTTTTGAAGATTGTCTTAAGAAGAGTCAAATCAACTCTAAATAGCAAATTTGTGGACTTTAACTGTATTTTGTGGAGGTTTTTGGCTTTAGGTGAACTTTGGGCCTGATAGGTCTTGATGACCAAACCATGACATCTAAAGCTACAAACAATCTTCTTTATAGCTAACAGTGTACACTTTCATGGTGTGATTTTTTTTTTGTACAGTCAAAAGCCTTTAGGCATAACCACATATTATGTTCCTCAGCAGGTCTGAACTCTAGGTAAGGTAAGGTAAGGTAAGGTAAGGTAAGGTTAGGTAAGGTAAGGTAAGGTAAGGTAAGGTAAGGTAAGGTAAGGTAAGGTAAGGTCAGGTAAGGTAACTTTATTTATATAGCACATTTCAGCAGAGTGCAATTCAAGGTGCTTTACAAAAAATACGCTCAAGTCTTAGTAAAGCACGCCTTTACTAAGCCCATGCAAGGGAATGAAATATGTGAAAACCCAATTGTACAGGAATGTACCCATTCATGGGAAATTGTCACGTCTATCTTGTTTATCTCTTGCAGTAATGCAGGAAATGAGAAACAATAGCATATTCTGTTTCAAATTGCTGAATTGCATGCGTTATGAAACGGCTCTAAAGCACAGGTTGAAGATCCAAATGCAGCTTTTATACACTCAATACAGAAATACACTCAGGTCTTAGTAAAGCAAGCTTAACTAAAATCATAGTTACGGCTGGCTTTATTAAGTCCATTACTGAGTGTATTTGTGTTTGTGAGAAGGGTGAGCCCTTGTCTGTGTGCATGAATCTGTGAGGCTCTGTGTGTTATTACATTACCATCATATTGACTGTGTTACACTTTGATATCAGTTATTGATGTATTTTAAATATCTACATATTAATAGTCCTATTATACATATACCACCATTAAATAATTGTTTTTATTATTTTACTGACTGGAAGTTCAGCTGTTAGGCCTACTTCTAGACTTCTAGACCTTTTTTTTTTAGCCAGTAGGCCTAGATGGCGGGCCAGCTACACGGAAATCATTTTAAACAGATCAAGTACTATTGTGGTAATTACAGCCATTTTAATAAAGATGTGAATAGCAATCATGCCTCATTCGCTTACAGTCCGACTTTTGAACTTTATTCCTTTTTTTAATATTATTTATTCGGGACACACACATACACACCTAAGGTTTAAGGAGGTCTGCGCGGGACTGTTTTGTTTTTTTTCCCGTCCCGCTCCCACAAGGTTCTATTCAGCAACCGCTTAAAATACACTCGGTGTTCACCCGCTTTATTTCCCGACCTGACGGGTCCGCAAAATTTAGATCTCGTTTCCAGAATCTCACATTCAAATGTCTCTAACGGAAAGAGAGAGATTAAGTAGCCTATAACAATTATAAATGCTATACAAAACTTGTGTTCGTGTCAATATAAAATATTATTTTAACATTGTACTGTCAGCAGAGAAAAAAATATCACAGAAAAAATAATGAAATATAAATAACAAATTAAATAGGACAAAGCCTATCACTCAAATTTTCCTTACGAAAATTAACCATGGTTTTACTATAGTAAAACTGTAGTTAACTACGACCGTAGTAACCGTGGTATTTTGGCGGAAACCATGTTTTTTAAAAACCATGGTTTTGATACCATGGTTTTACTACAGTTATAATGTAGTAATGCTACAGTAAAACCATAGTAACCATGGCTAGTTTTCTCCAAAAACCACGGTTACTACAGTCATGGTTACTATGGTTTTACTGTAGTATTACCACAGTGTAGCCATGGTTTTACAAAATTCTTGAATTACATTTAAGCCATTTACTTACAACAAACATCTACAAAATAACAACAGAAAGAAGTTACCATTCTATGATACAGACTTTATTACAGAAATGACATAATCTGAAAACATATAAACTTGCATTTGTTCTCACATGTGACATAAAACAATAAACTACAAAGTTATACAAAATTATTGGTGATAAAGTGGTGCTGTGCAATGGTTAAAACATTCAGTTGCTAATTTACAAATAAAAAAATAGCAATTTGTTCCACTGTAATAATGATTTATATACAAAAAATAAACATGACTTAGAGCACCTTTAAATACACAGCATCTACCTCCTCTAAAAATATCTATAACCTGTAAACACGTGTCCAACACAAGCATGTTTGCAATTTATATTACATTAACAAGATGACAACAACATTACTTAATTACTTCATTACTTAAAAACATTACTAAAAGTTTAATGGAAAATTCTTACATATACTACTAAACAAATTTAGAAGAAATTAGCAGTTCTTTGAAGAATGTTTAAAATGATATCCACTCACAAGAGATGAAGACATGGAGTCTCCTCAAGGGGGATGAACAAGAGATGAAGACATGGAGTCTCCTCAAGGGGGAAGAACAAGAGATGAAGACATGGAGTCTCCTCAAGGGGGATGAAAATTCTAGGTGAAGAAGTTTTTGTTCGATAACATGTGATGCATCATCCATGCCAGTAGTTGTCAGTATGAAGTCTGTCATATAGGCCAGTAGGTTACAGTCCAGCTTTGGTTTGGTTCTGTCTCGACCTTCAGCCCAAATGGATGCAGGAGCTAAAATGAGAAGAATACACCCCACATTAACACACGGCTTGCTGGAATACTCAACTGTACTATTGAGTAGCCGAGTAATAATGTCCAAGTGCAATAATGTCCATTCAGCCAGTGTTTTCATAAATAACCCATACATTATTAGGGCTCCAAAAGCCAAGTAGAAAGAATGTACATTATATGATCAGCTGAGTGTATTTTCTTTTACTTATACTCTTGAAAGGTTAAACAGAACAAAAAGTACAAGTCTCATATATACATCATTTCACGAAAGAGAAAATGAGATGGAGAGTAGAGACATCTGTAACCAACAAAGGAATAGAGCTCTAGACACTCAATTCAATCATAAATGCATGATAACAGATAATCAAGAAAGGTTTTTTTCTCACCCAAAGCTATTGTATTGTTTCAACCTGGAAAACAAAGTCACGTGGACCTATTTTATGGTGATTTTTCATTCCTTTTACAGTTTAAAAAAAATATCTGTTAAATTTCACTACATGGAAAGAACAAATCAGAACATTCTTCCAAATAGGGTGGGTGATATGCCAAAAATATCATATCACGATTTTTTTTCCGGAAAATCACAATTCAAGATTTTATCACATTTCTTTTTTATGTTGGTTTTACTATTTTGTGACTGAGCATTACAGCCAAACTAAACTAATGTCCATATTTTAAAAACAAAGCCTTAGGTAACAAAATATACAATAAAAAAGAATGGCAGACAGGGGCGAAGATAAAAAAAAAAGTCATTATTTTCTTTGTTATTAAATATTAAGATCAAAGATACACATTACACATACACAACTTAATATACAAATTAAATAAACAGTGATTTATGTTTTCAGCTACAGTAGGTGTATTTAACAGTAGCATTGAAGAAAGTAATTAAATGAACAAATATGAAAATAAAACAAAACATAGACTTCACTGTATAAATTATGCATTTATACTTATTAAAGCTACTATTAAAGTTATCAGTCAAGAGCAGTGAGTGATTTTCTCTTTGCATTTTGTTGTTTTATTAACATTAAAGGGATAGTTCTCCTAAAAATTCAAATTGTCATAATTTACTCTCTCAAGTTGTTTTAAACTCGAATAAGTTTCTCTCTTCTGTTGAAAATAAAAGTTATTTGGAAGAATGTGGGTAACCAAACAGTTGATGTACCCCAGTGACTACCATAGTATATGTTTCTCCTATGGAAGTCAATGGGGACCAGCTACTGTTTGGATACCCACATTCTTCAAAATATTAATATTATAAAATACTAGAAGGAAATTAATACAGTTTTGGAACAACATTAACATTAGTAAATAATGAGAATTTTTATTTTTGGGTGAACTATCCCTTTAAGGACAAGCGGCAGCGTGTTTACTTTTACTACTGTCTCTTTAAGAGCTGCGCACAACGCGTCTAATATACACGCATTTGACAAACAGATTTTCTCTAAATTTTCTTAAGGATGCTTTCACTTTAGACATAACCGACTTTGTTTATGTAAACCTTGTGTGTATTTAACAGTATTAGCACAATAAGACTCGAAAGATAACTTAAGCTGCGTTCACACTGCAGGGCTTAATGCTCAATTCCGATTTTTTTTAAAAATTAGATTTTTTTGCAAGGCCGTTCACATTTCCAATTAAATGCGACCTTTTGTGATCTCCTGTGTGAACGTGAAATGACCCAGAAGTGACCCGCATGCGCAGAAGAGTACTCAACGGTCAACGACGTCACTTGTTGTTTGCGGAAGTAGCTAAACATGGATGTCAACAGTGGAGCTTGTTTAGCGATATTAAAGTTATTAAAGTTATTTTCCCAACGGAGCCAGCATAAATGTTTATCTTCTCATTCCCGCCCTTTTCAACTCAGAATTATAACGTTTGTCGCGTATCAATGACGTGCGGGTCGGATACATGCAGGCGGGAAGGAAGTCGACCGGAAGTTGAAGCCGGCCGCGTGCCACCATCTTGTAACAGAACTTCACCTGCTGTTAGCATCCCATTGACTCCCATTCATTTTGGCGTCACAGCGAATAACTTTACATCTGAGGCGTTTGAAGACTCCATTTGTCCATTATTTATTTCTAAAGAAACACGAAAATGTATAAAATGCTCCATTACCTTGTAGCTTATGTTATGGCCCCGTAGAAGCAGTTTTTGTAAAAGTAGGCTAACGATTGCGTCATAACCACGCAACTCTCTGTCGCACAGTAGAGAGATTACCGTATGGACGGGAGGAGCCGCTCGCGGGCAATCGGGGGGACGTGGAGGCAAAATTACAATATAATTAATCAGAATACCTAGCAAAAGTTGCTCCTGCTCCTAGCTCATGGACAGCTCCTACTCTCACACTCCGTCTCTGCAAGTTTCGAAAGGGAATGATTCAGATTTCTTTTGGCACAGCTACTAGAAGACAGACGGGTTGCTCACGTGGTCCGTGTAACGCTTTGCTCGGTTTGAGTCTGCGCGTCAGGAAAGGAAGTGCTAAGAAATCGCTAAAAATGGGCTTCACTTGTCTCAATTGAGTTCCAATGGGGTCGCTGTGTTCATTTCTTTTACTGTCTATGGATACATGCGACCTGGCCGTTCAGACTGAACTTGGGCCAATTGAAAAATTTAGATGTTATCAGTCACTTGAAATTTTTGATTTGGGAGGGTTAGAAATTTTTTACAGTGAAGGACAAATAAATTACTCACTGCTCTTGACTAAATAGGCTACCTTTTTTAACTTTACAAAAAGATCCATCTATATTTAATTTATACACTAATGAATATGTTGCATTAAATGTGCATTAAATGTATATATGATGAACTAATTAAATTAAATTAATTTAAATAAACAACTAATATGATTGATTTTCTTTTGGTTTCTCTACCAATACATTTAAAAATTACAAAGGCATTAACTAAAAATTTATTGAAAATTAAAAATACGGGTGTCTATGGAAGCTTGTTTCCGCCACAAAATAAAAAAATAAAAAGATAATTGCGACTTTTTTATCTCACAATTGCGAGTTTACATCTCGCAATTCTGACTTTATTTTTCAGAATTACGAGATATAAAGTCAGAATTGCGTGAAATAAAAGTCAGAATTCTGAGATATAAAGTCAGAATTGCGAGATATAAAGTCGCAATTGCGAGATATAAAGTCAGAATTGCATGATATAAAGTCGCAATTGCGTGTTATAAAGTCAGAATTGTGAGATATAAACTATTCTAAGGTAAAAAAAAAAAAAGTCCGTCTTTTTTTTCCCCCTTAGAATTGGATTTTATATCTCACAATTCTGAGAAAAGATGTCAGAATTGCGAGATATAAACTCGCAATTGCATGATATAAAGTCAGAATTCTGAGATATAAAGTCAGAATTCTGAGATATAAAGTCAGAATTGCGTGATATAAAGTCGCAATTGCGAGAAAAAAAGTCAGAATTCTGACTTTATAACACGCAATTGCGACTTTTTTTTCCCCCTTAGAATTGGATTTTATATCTCACAATTCTGAGAAAAGATGTCAGAATTGCGAGATATAAACTCGCAATTGCATGATATAAAGTCAGAATTCTGAGATATAAAGTCAGAATTCTGAGATATAAAGTCAGAATTGCGTGATATAAAGTCGCAATTGCGAGAAAAAAAGTCAGAATTCTGACTTTATAACACGCAATTGCGACTTTATATCTCGCAATTCTGACTTTATATCTCAGAATTCTGACTTTATATCTCAGAATTCTGACTTTATTTCACGCAATTTTGACTTTATATCTCGCAATTCTGAGAAATAAAGTCAGAATTGCGAGATGTAAACTCGCAATTGTGAGATAAAAAGTCGCAATTATCTTTTTATTTTTTTATTTTGTGGCGGAAACAAGCTTCCATAGGTATCGGTATCAGCGAGTACCAAAAATGAAAGTATCGGTATTGGACTCGATCTGGAAAAAGTGGTATAGGTGCAACTCTACTGTGTGATACAGTAGGGGGGAGCGGGGTATGTTGTCACACTTTTCACACTGTCTAACATTTACTGAGCACCATACATCAAAATGGTATAAATCTCACACCAAATGAAAGAAGGAAGTCTTGGGCACATATGTTGTATTCATAACATCTTCATATCTTATCTCATTACGGAGCTGTAGAGTTGTAGAGGGCGGGTAAGTTGTCACACTAGATTATCTAAAAATAAAAACACAACTACTTAATTATGAATATTGATTTTCATTTTTAAACTCAAACCAGAACTGGAAATATAAACATCCGATGTAAACATCTATGACGTTTTGTGAACTATTACGTCGCAGTATTTGCAGGGGAACTGCCAAATAAGGACATTGACTTCCGGCCCAACACTTCGAGCAATCCGCCATTTTTATTTCTCGCTGCAATTTTGTAGTCCAAGCTAAAAGATGCGGAAGTTACGAGAGGGTAAGTTAAAATGTTCGGTTGTTGGATGTAGTAACCCACACGCTTCATTACACCGTCTAATGTAGATGAACTGCCGCGCTTGTGACAGGGCACATGTTTAACTGAAAGAACAAGCAGAGAGAGAGAGAGAGAGAGAGAGATACCCAGTCGCGCGCACTCTCTCTCTTCGGAGCCAGGCGAAAGTGTAAACAAGACACCGTCTCCAAACTAGACGCTGTCTTGCTCTCTCTCCCTCGCACATATTAATCAAAATAAATCGACACGGTGGTAAAAGGTCGGAAGACCAAAAGTTTCATGTGTAAATACAGTAACACACCATTGCGATACATCCATATGAAGACGTTGTTCTGCAGGTTCATCGTCTTCATTTTCATCTCGCTCCGGCTCTGACTCTGGCTCGAACATGTAAGGCTGGCTGGACAAGTCTTCCGTTGTTGACATTTTGTTAATAACGTGTGAATAAAAAGTTTCTGTGCCGCTAGATAATCGTATCTCTGCTATCAAACTACAAAAATGGCCGAACGGGGTGGAGTTGAACCGAGTGTCACCTCTGCATCCTGGAGAGGGGTGCGGGGTATGAAGTGTCTCAATTGTATTTAAAGAGACCGCACCAAAACGAGTTGCTCTCAGACGCACATCAGAAAAGGGGTAGAAAAGGGGCCTGTGGAGCTATAATAATGAGGAATTCAGACCCAAGCATTGCAGTTCCGCTTTATATAGACTACAAATGTATGATTTATATGTAAAAAGGAACGCCTGGCAGGGCAGGGTTGGTGCTGGAGCCTGGCAGGGCAGGGTTGGTGCTGGTTAGGCTCATTTCTGCCTAATAGACAGCCTAGTCAGCTCATCATTTTTTATTGCATCCCTCATATACCCTGGTAATCCAAAGTTCTCGCGAGAGCACAAGTTGAATTTGCTCAGCGAGTTACTCTGGTGTCGAGTAATGATGCTCATTAAATATGCCCCTCGATCTGAGCTGCACCAATCACATCGGGTTATCTGATATAGGCAGGCCAGAGGCGAGATGACGACAGGGCTGTGATGTCGAAGTCATTAGTAAACATTGCAGGATGGCTATGGATGAACACAGTTGTTTGAAACGGCTTTGGCCGCTATAATAAACGAGTTAGGCTTTTTATCTAAAAAAGGAACAGAAGACGGCGCTCGAATCCTTCCTTTGCAAGAAGGATGTTTTTGCTGTTTTGCCGACCGGATACGGTAAAAGTCTAATCTACCAGTTAGCTCCGCTGGTAGCTAAGCGTATGGGGTTTATTGTTGTGATTGGTCGTAGTGTTATCCAATTACGTGCAGTGAGATTTTCAAATGCATGCTTCGTGCCGCCCCTCGAGCTGGCCGATTTTCATTAGTCCACGCCAGACCATTAATCTTTTAGATTTAGGTCTGGATTTCCAGGCTATCCCTCATAGCTTTTGGTTAACTATTGAAGCCTTTACTCCTGTCAGAAGGCTCAATGCGACTGCCGACTTTGTTTGCGTGCAGATTAATTTCCGCCTATTAGACAGCCTAGTCAGTTTATCGTTTTATTTTGGTATTGCATCACTCATAGCTCTTAAACGTTTAAAATAGAGTTTAGGAAGATGTAACCACAATAATTAGCTTTGATTAGCTCTTAAAGCCTTGTCTCTTGTCAAAAGGCTCAACGCGACCGCAGACTTCTTATTCTTATCTTCTTATCACTCTTATCAATGACAGCGTAACCTCGTATCTCCCTGCTCCCAAGTCATAAATCTTATATCTCCGATTAAACATGATTTTGGGGAAATGTTGTGTTAATGTTGGTACACAACAGTGTATGATAGCAATATAAGGAATAATACCAACTTTAACGATACAATGTTTAATAACTCCAAAAATATGCAGTTTTTTTAATTTCCTGAAAAATAATGGTTTTGGAGATGCGAGGATTCCGCCCGACAGCGACGATATATATAACTATCAGTTAGCGTCAATATTTCTTAACTCTTGGAGTGTTTGGCATGGTAATGGGTATGACATCATCTATCAAAAATGTGTTCTTAGAATGTTCGCTAACATTCCCATTAAGTTATGAAGACGTTATTTCTGAATGTTTGTTAACATTCAAAAAACATTCTAAGGATTTTTCATAAAAATTATTCTCACAATGTTTTATGCAAACATTCCAAAAACATTCAGTAAATATTAATCACGTAAAGACATTCCGAGAATGCTGTTCTAAGAACGTTTTCTCTCAATGTTATGTTCGTCAAGGAAAAATAGCATAGTAAGGATGTTCCATGAACGTTGTTCTTGCAATGTTTTCTCATAGAGTGTGACTCTAGCCGCGTTTCCATTACCCTTCAAATTGCGCGAATTGAAAATATGCCCAATGGAAACACGTCAATTTCGCAAAAACACCCATTTATCGCAAAAATGTTTTTACGCTCGCATGAGGAGGTTTTTCAGGCAATTCGAAAAAGAAATATTTCGCAAAACTGCTATGGAAAAGGTTTTTGCACATTTACAGGTCATCTGACGTAGATGATGCAGTATGTTTGGACAGAATACAAGATACGAGTTCTTTATTAAATTTATATAAGACAAAATAATTACAGGAATATTCTAAACCTCAAATAAATGCCACAATCAAGACCTCGAAGCAGGTATGAGGGAGAAACACCCAGAAACACCTCATATGTGCCGCTCACAAGTATAATAAGGGTCGTTCCTTACCATTAATGCTTGGAAAACACACACATCTCCTTCAAGTAAGGGTTAATGCCCGACGAGGTGTTCATTATTAGGTTTTAATGGACGACGGCGAGGCGTTAACCGTCCGACGCGCAGCGGTTGCCTCCGCCGAAGTCCATTAAAACCTGATAATGGACACCTCGAAGGGCATTAACCCGCTTATACCATGGTTACTTACGAAAGAAAGAAATATTTAATCAATTAATAATACTTTAATGTGTTTTAGAGTAAAAATCGTGAGGGTTTTTATTTATTAAGTCGAGCGCACTATTTAATATCTACCGTATACAGGCGTTGCCAAGCAACGTGGCCACAGCGACCCGACCGCAGTAGTTGATCAGTGAGTTTGAGCCAGCGCAATCATTTAGAACTGTCATCAGGCAAATTGACGGGACGCCTTTCCTAGGTGTCCATTATCACTTTTTAACGGACACCCTGCAGCCAATCAGAATCGAGTATTCACCCAGACCATGGTATAATTAATAATAATGGCTAGTGCAGTGGCTGGGATATACATAATCCTACCAATGTCCGTTGCCATGGTTTTTGGAATGATTTTACTTATCGCGAGAGGAAAAAATGTAGTTTTAGTTGCATAACATCGGTTAATGTAAACGCCGTCATTTCGCAATAGTTTTTTGTCGACATTTAGAAGAAAAAGAAAAGAAAAGAAAAATCGCAAAAGTTTTGCGCAAATCTGTAATGGAAACGCGCCTTCTGACACTGCGTGCATCTGAAATCTACCCGCACTCGTTCAGCATTTAATTATTTTTTTAAATCGCTTTTAGAAAATTCCCCGCAATTTCCGTGTTTTCAATGTTATATGCTAGGGGGCGCTATGACACATCTTCTGAAGAGTACAGAATATCCAGATCAAAACAAAGCTGAAGATGATGCAGAAACAAGTGCGATATCATTTGTAATCATAGCGTATGTAAAATAATGTGAACGTCAACATTTAACAGTATCAATCAAAACAATCGCAATGTTACTGAATGAAATGTCGATCCAGGACGAGCTATAGGACCCTGAAGCTTTGGGGGTGTTGATGGACTCGATGCACTCCATCTATGTTTTGATCATCGTTCTGAATCTTATCTGGATGTAGTCTTTGACAAAAAAAATATTTTCTCAGCTTTTTTTATGAAACTTAACATAAACCGCTTGATGCTGCTGCATAAACACAATCATGTATTCGCTGCTGCTTATGCTTTACTCCTGCCTGACGCTTGCTTCTAAAACGTGTACTCTTGCTCATTTAAAGATTGAAAGGCAGACCACACAATAATGCACAGTAATAAGGAGTAAAATAATGTTCACTCATCTTAGATGTTCAATTTCAAATGCTGTGCCATCTAGAGTTTCATGACAGAAATTTGGAGTTTCAAACCATGTTCTCAGCTAAAAACTCACTTTCAGACACCAGCGAGTGCGATCTGATCACAGTATGAGGCAGAAATATATTATATTATAAGCAGGTTTGGGGACTAACTGTAAAATAACTGCAAAATATGAGTAACTGAATTTCATTACAGTTATATTTTAAAGGGGTGGTAATCTAATTACAGTTACATCCAAAAACTATTTTAGATTACCAGAGTGATTACTTTGAATTTTAATCCCATTTATTTAAACATTAATGTAAACTGTAACAGGCAATATGGAAGTAAAGCAATGCCAAATGTTTTTGAAACAAAAAAAGCTTGTTGAATTGCACTAACTGAAATATATATATATATATATTGCATTAACCATGTTTGCATTTTAATGCATTGTATTTTTTTGGTTTGAAATTGTTTTTTTTTTTTATATTTAAGTTATGAATATTGCAATTCAAAACAGTTCACACACACATTTTCATTATTCAAAATTCAATAATCCATATTCTCCTTTCAGATTTCACTTCCAAAATGTTCATTCTGTTTAAAAATACAACCTTTAATATTTGACAGGCAATTTTCAATCCATTATATTTCGCTTTACAAACTTGTTTCCAGTCCAAATATAAAAAAAATTCTTAAATCAAGATGCAGTTTGCCTATCAAATCACGGTGGAATTCAACATACAGCATCCACAAACCTGGGATGAGAAGAACACACAAAATATGCACATACACTCCCCATATTCACACATATTTTATTGTTGCAGCCATTCATTTAAAATAAAAATGTTGTTAATAAAAACCATTAGTTTTTTATAGGAGTCGATTTTAATAGGAGATATGTTAGTATAATATGCCTGCGAATGTGTTTTAGGATTATTCCTGTGCTGAATGACTTGTTGATCTGAGAACGCTTGATGTGAGTGCATGGGCAAGTTTATTTATGATTCATGTAAAAAGTGGTGCTAAAGACCTTACGAGTTACGAGTGCCAGCATTTACGGACGGTTGTACGGAATAGACTGCGTTACAACTCACTTTTGCCTTTCATTGAGACTGTTATGTCTCAGTCAACCAAGTGAACCATAGCGTATTGAGTAGGGGAGACCGGGGACGGTTGTAAAGATTTTTTCTTCAGCACCTAAAACGACCTTTTTTTTTTTTAGCTACACGTCTGAAACTTTTAGGCAAAGTACCCATATTTGTCTACTAAAACAATTTAAATTTCTTCAAATATATCACAGACTTTGTGAGATGATCATGAATACAAGGTGGTCCTTTGTTACAACCTACCCCACTACTGGGTTAGGTTGTAACACATACTGGGGTAAGTTGTAACAGGTAGACAAAATGCACAAAAACTCATTTACTCACACTGAATTTTCAGGCACAGCGTTAACACACAAGCAGTTCTTCCAACGCGCCAGAATAGGAGAATAACACACACACTCGTTCATCAAGCGGAGAATGAGAACAAACGCTGTTTCATTGCCCACTTACAGGCATAGCATACTCATTCTGGTTACAGATGTGAAGGAAAAACAATATATGGTTACATATGCTTTGTTTATTTATGAATTATATGATTATAACTTTGTGATTCCTTTTTGCTCCCCCGGCTAAAAGTAGAGCTGAAATGTTTAATTGGTTAAGTTATGATTACATTATTAATCAATGTCACTGGTAAACTGGTAAAATGATTCGAAGCATCAAAGGATTTAGTTCCTGTTTCTAAAGGTCTGAAAATGACCAACACCAGCCGATGACATGGCTCTATATTATTCATATATACACGTCATGATGTGGTTGTGTCTGCTGATGTGCTGAACCTGCGCAGACATGTCGAAGGTGCAGGATGACGAGGTGGGCGACGGCACGACCTCTGTGACTGTGACTGCTACTACCAGTGTGTTTGTTTCAGCGCTAGACACTGTGGATATCAGCTGAACGCTAGCTTGGCTTGCTGCAGATTCATCACTGTGTGGAGTACACACTCTCTCCGAGGCCTCCAATGGTTTGGATGACCATTTGTTTGCTGTGTTTTTCAGTGATTCTTAGAAAAGGCGATTCCCCGGTAGATTGGCCTCCGGGGTGCTGTAGTCGGGTCTCTTTAGAGGTGTAGCTTTTCAAGTCTTCCCTCTGGGGGTGGGTTGCTGGTATCTGTGATTCTCTCCCTGGTGTAAATTTAAACTTTTTCTTGACAAACCCTGAGAGTAATCATCATGTTGCCACATATGGAAAAGCTGATAAAGACTCAAAAGCTTTACATTTAAAGGTGCTGTTTGTAACTTTTTCACTCTACTAAAGCATAAAAATACCATAATATGTTTGTCATGACAGAAGACTGGAAACAATTGCAGGTGAACAATATTTATTGGAACTCAAACACAGAATAAGACAATTCAGGAATGAAAGTTCCTCTCAGGGTGCGGTCGCGATCTCGCGTGCAGGAATCAGCTCCGGACGGTCCACACAGGGGGAAACGCTCAGACTCGGACACACAGGGACTTCGATGGTCAAGTGCTCGGTGCTGAGTGTTGGTGCTCGGTGATCTGTGCTCGGGTGCGGTGAAACAACAGGGATCCACTGAAGACACGACAACCCGGAAGACGACACGAACATTCACGCAGGAACAGCAAACAACGGATGGACACTGGAATGGAGAGATGAGTGAGTATAAATAGGGAACGGTAATGTGAATCAGCTGAGGTGGGGAATGAGATGATTGCGAACAGCTGGAGCACTGAACAAACACGTGAGCGGGACAACGCCCACTCCCGCAAACTCACAGACATGTAAACAACAATGACACGAGACACAGAGGAAACAATGAATTCACAACCGTGACAGTACCCCCTCTCCTAGGAATGCCTCACGGCATTCCCAGAACTCCTTACCTGTCGATTGTAATCATCGATAAGGGAGTGATCCAGGATGTCACGAGCAGGAACCCAACTTCTCTCCTCCGGACCGTAACCTTCCCAATCCACCAAGTACTGAAATCCGCGTCCCCTCCGCCTGGAATCCAGGATACGACGGACCGAATAGGATGGTTCCCCATCTACGAGTCGCGGCGGGGGGGGAACCGGGGCTGGCGGATTAATGCGTGCAAAAAAGACGGGCTTAATTTTAGACACATGGAAAACGGGATGAATCCTCCTGTACACTGGAGGAAGATTGAGGCGGACTGTCACTGGACTAATGATCTTAGTGACAGAAAACGGGCCAATGAATTTGGGTGCCAGTTTATTGGAAACGGAGCGGAGCGGAATGTCCTTAGTAGAAAGCCACACTTTGGAACCGACGACGTATACGGGAGGCCTTGACCGGTGGCGATCGGCCTTGGCCTTGGTGCGTTCCCGCACTTGGAGGAGAGTCTCTCGGGCCCTCGTCCAAGTACGGTGACACCTCTGGATGAAGGCGTGGGCGGAGGAGACCGCGACTTCGGACTCAGTACTAGGAAAAACAGGTGGTTGGTACCCTACACTACACTTAAACGGAGATAGGCCCGTGGATGACACTGGTAACGTATTGTGGGCGTACTCCACCATGGAAAGTTGTTGGCTCCAGGAGGAGGGATTCTTGGAGACCAAACATCGTAATGATCTTTCCAAATCTTGGTTGGCTCTCTCAGTTTGGCCATTGCTCTGGGGATGAAACCCAGAGGACAGACTGACCGTCGCCCCCAGTAATTTACAAAACTCTCGCCAAAATCTGGACACAAACTGGGGTCCCCTGTCAGAAACCACGTCTGTCGGGAGGCCATGTAACCGAAAGACGTGATCAACGACTGCCACCGCTGTCTCCTTGGCTGAAGGTAATTTGGGCAAGGGAATAAAGTGGGCTGCCTTCGAGAATCGGTCCACCACGGTCAAAACTACCGTGTTACCCTGGGAGGGTGGGAGGGCGGTGATAAAATCTAGAGCGATGTGGGACCAAGGTCTCGAAGGCACCGACAGCGGTTGAAGTAACCCAGCTGGGGGTCGATTGGACGACTTACCAGTGGCACAACTAGAGCAAGCCAAAACAAAATTGTGAACATCACGAGCCATCAGGGGCCACCAGAATCGCTGCTTAACTAGAAATATGGTACGACTCACCCCTGGATGGCAAGCTAGACTGGAACTATGACCCCACTGGACGACGTCTGATCGTAATTCCTCCGGCACAAATAAGCGGTTAGGTGGGCACCGGATCGGAGGCGTTACCCCTTCTAAGGCCCTCTTGACCTTCGATTCGACCTCCCATGTGAGCGAAGAGATAATCAGGGTCTCAGGAAAAATGTGCTCAGGAGTAGCTTCGTGTTCGGGACGATCAAAAATACGCGACAAAGAATCGGGTTTGACGTTTTTGGAACCCGGACGATAGGAAAGTGTAAAATCGAAACGACCGAAAAAAAGTGCCCACCGAGCCTGCCTGGAGTTCAATCTCTTAGCGGTTCTAATGTACTCCAAATTCTTGTGATCAGTCCAGACTGTAAAGGGTACCCCTGAACCCTCTAACCAGTGACGCCATTCCTCCAAAGCTAACTTGACTGCCAACAACTCCCGGTTACCAATGTCATAATTACGTTCGGCAGGAGATAATCGATGTGACAAAAACGCGCAGGGATGCATTCTGTCGTCTGAGGGTGAACGTTGTGAAAGCACTGCACCTACCCCCACCTCCGACGCATCGACCTCTACCACAAACTGACGTGAAGCATCAGGGGCTATGAGAATAGGAGCTGAAACAAAGCGGCTCTTGAGTTTGGCAAACGCAACCTCAGCTGCGTCTGACCACCTGAACGCAGTTTTGGGAGAGGTCAAGGCAGTCAGAGGTGCGGCTAGTTGGCTGAAATTGCGAATAAAACGCCGATAGAAGTTGGCGAATCCCAGAAACCGCTGCAGGGCCTTGCGGGAATCTGGGATTGGCCACTCTACCACAGCCTTAACTTTGTCAGGGTCCATAAGCATACCTTCAGACGACACGATGTGTCCCAGGAAAGGAACTGACTGTGCATGGAAAACGCATTTCTCCGCCTTGACAAAAAGCCCATTCTCTAGTAACCTTTGAAGCACTAGTCGTACGTGTTGCACATGTTCCTGGAGAGACGAAGAAAAAATCAATATGTCATCCAGGTAAACATATATGAATTGATCGATCATGTCTCGCAACACATCATTGACTAGTGCCTGGAAGACTGCGGGACTATTGGAAAGCCCAAAAGGCATAACCAAATATTCAAAATGCCCCCTAGGGGTGTTAAAAGCAGTCTTCCATTCGTCCCCCTCCCTGATGCGGACCAAATGATAAGCATTACGCAAGTCCAATTTAGTGAAGAGAGACGCTCCCTGCAACCTCTCGAAGGCTGAAGACATCAACGGCAAAGGATAAGTATTCTTTACCGTGATGTTATTCAGTCCTCGGTAATCAATGCAAGGTCGCAGAGAGCCGTCCTTCTTCCCCACAAAAAAGAACCCCGCCCCCGCTGGAGAAGAGGAAGGGCGGATGAACCCGGTTGCTAGAGAATCAGAAATATATTTCTCCATAACCTCTCTCTCAGGAACTGAAAGTGAATAAATCTTGCCCTTAGGCGGAGACTTACCTGGCAATAAATCTATAGCACAGTCATAGGGACGATGCGGAGGGAGAGAAGCAGCTCTAGACTTACTGAACACTTCACTCAGGTCACGGTACTCCTCGGGCACGTTTGATAAATCCACTACTTCCTCCTGTAACACAGGGACAGAAACAACAGAACAAGCAGACACAAGACACGAATTGTGACACTCAGTGCTCCAAGCTGAGATGGTCCGTCTTTTCCAGTCGATACGCGGGTTGTGTAAACTGAGCCAGGGGTGTCCTAAAACTATGGGTGTGAGTTGAGAGTCCGTAATGTAAAATGATATAGTTTCAGCATGATTTCCAGAAGTGATGAGTGTAAGTTTCTCGGTGACCAAGGAGATGGTGGGTAAAGTCTGTCCATTCAATGCATTGACTGTGATCTTCTGGGAAAGTGTTTGAAGAGGAATCTGTAATTGTAGTGCAAACTGATGATCCAAAAAGTTACCTTCTGCCCCAGAGTCAATGAGTGCAGTGCAGTGGTGATCCAGAGTAGACCATCTCAGTCTTACCGGGAGGATGGTGGAAGTGGATGAGGTCTTACCTGCGGAGATCCCACCCGATAGTAGCCTCAAACTTACTATCGGGCTGGGCCTTTTACTGGACAACTATAGGCATAATGTCCGTTGCCACCACAATAGAGACAGAGGCCCTGGGATCTCCGCCTTTCTTTCTCCTCCCGGGAAAGCCGAGCTCGCCCCACCTGCATGGGCTCGGGATCGTGGGAGCCGAACGTGTCCAGGCCGCTGGACCGCTGGTTCTCACTCCGACTCTGAACTGGGTTGGTGGGTGTTCTCTGCCCAATCCTGGACAGACGGGCGTCCACTCTCAGGGCCAGGTCGATGAGTCCATTAAGCGTTGAAGGAAGGTCCAGGGCGTAGATCTCCCTCTGGACACGTTCGGCCAGCCCATGCAGGAAATGGTCCCACTGCGCCTCCTCGTTCCAGCGACACCCGGCCGCCAGGGTCTTAAACTCGATGGAGTAGTCAGATACCGATCGGTCTCCTTGGCGTAGGTCAGTCAAGACCCTGGCAGCCTCCTTCCCCTCGACGGCTCGGTCGAAGACACGTCTCATCTCCGCCGAGAGGGCTTGGAACGAGGAGCAGCACTGGTCTTGATTCTCCCACACTGCAGTTCCCCAAAGCGCCGCTCTCCCAGTCAGTAGCGTCAGAACGAAGGCTACTTTCGCCTCCTCCTTTTCAAAAGTTCTGGGCTGTAATGAGAAATGCATACTGCAACGTGTCAGAAATGGACGGCAGAAATTCGGCTCACCAGAGTATAATTCAGGCGTGGGCAGTCTGGGTTCCGACTGGGAGAGAGGCACAGGTGGTGTGGGGGGAACTGCAAGTGCTGCTGGAGGTGCTGGCGCAGTGGGGGGTTGTAGCTGATGAAAACGCTGGGTGAGCTCGGACACCTGTGTGACCAGAGTCTGGATAGCGCGTCCTGTCTCCCCCTGGCTGCGCTCCTGTGCATCCATCCGGCCGATGCATACTCGAATGAAATCCTCCAGTGAAGCAGATGAATCACCCGCTGCTCCCATCGTTTGGTCCATCCGTTCTGTCATGACAGAAGACCGGAAACAATTGCAGGTGAACAATATTTATTGGAACTCAAACACAGAATAAGACAATTCAGGAATGAAAGTTCCTCTCAGGGTGCGGTCGCGATCTCGCGTGCAGGAATCAGCTCCGGACGGTCCACACAGGGGGAAACGCTCAGACTCGGACACACAGGGACTTCGATGGTCAAGTGCTCGGTGCTGAGTGTTGGTGCTCGGTGATCTGTGCTCGGGTGCGGTGAAACAACAGGGATCCACTGAAGACACGACAACCCGGAAGACGACACGAACATTCACGCAGGAACAGCAAACAACGGATGGACACTGGAATGGAGAGATGAGTGAGTATAAATAGGGAACGGTAATGTGAATCAGCTGAGGTGGGGAATGAGATGATTGCGAACAGCTGGAGCACTGAACAAACACGTGAGCGGGACAACGCCCACTCCCGCAAACTCACAGACATGTAAACAACAATGACACGAGACACAGAGGAAACAATGAATTCACAACCGTGACAATGTTTGCATGTATTGAGGAAACATGCTAAGCTCACATACTCGTTTCTCTGAAAAACACTTCTACAGCCAGTAATTTTACTTTGAAATGTGTGTTGGATTATCATTGTCCATTGCGCTTGTTCCTGTTGCGTGTGCTCAAACTGGCAACCCGTGTGAACGCCGTCCAGTCTGAGGAGCAGGAGGCGGGAGAAACCACATACAGACTGCACCTTTAGTCTTCACGGTTACTTTTGTACATGTTAGCAGCTTTCTCTACCGTGAACGAGATTATACACACAGTTCAAACGTTAAATCTGACGGAGTAGCCTAGAGCGTGCCGACCACTTTTTCGTGTTGTTAGCAAAAGTGGATTCAGACATTTTACATTTTAAAAGTAACCTTCCCAACCCTGATTATAAGCATTAAGCAATGTAAATCACGTTGGATAAAAGCATCTGCCAAATGCGTAAACAAACTAACAAAAAACAAGCCCTGTGAAGCTGTGGTTTAGTGATTTTACAACAGCCAAATGTCAAAATATTAAACATCAATGATGGAGTCTTTAAGTAAAGTCCAAAATGAGCAAACAAACAACCACTTCTGTTATGTTAACTTTGCCATCTAGCTGGTTTTTCCAGTAATTTTCAGGGTGGTTTTAGGCATTGCTGCTTAAAAGACTCTCGTTTCACATTTGAACTCATAAAGCCTCATTACCGACTGCAATCTGGTATGTATCCCTGTTTTAGTTTCCTGAGTTAATGGTCTCCTAATTATTAATTAATATTAAATATATGTATTGTTACATTTAACTTAAATAGCTTGCAGGTTAATAAGTGATAAGATAAAACTTTATCAATCAAATGTGCTCATTATGATTTCCAGTGACAATGCATGTATGTGCTTTTCTTCTGCTGAGCTTGGCTTTGGCTCTTGGTCATGCATCAAATGTAAGTTGGATAGTGGACAGTCATTGTCCACATTGTCATTGTCCACATTGTCATTGTTAAAGCAATAAACAGCTGTTGAGTTTTAAGGCTTAAATCTATTTTTCTTTGTCTTGTTTTTATATCTCATGTTCTAAGAACCCAACTGGTAAGTACAGTACAGTCACATTCATCTGTTGTAAAGTTGTTATAATATGTTTCCAGGATGAAATATCCTGTTTTAACTGCTCATTACTGCCTGATGATGTGATTGCTCATCTATCGTCTTACTTTCATAATGTTTCACTTAAGTTACATTTTGTCCAGCACTCAATGCACTTAATGCTCATTCCCTCTCTGTGTCTTTTGTTGACTTCAATATAATTTTCTCCAAGCCATTTTTGAGAAATGGAAGAGCATTCCGGATATAAACAAAGGTAAAACTATTATAGCATTTCAAGAACCCAAATACATTTATATAAGCAGTAAGATCACTTTTATCTGTTTTTGTTTATAAATTATTACTTTTACTCGTGCTTTATTCAAGCATATTTACTGTGAACTGAACACTCTTGTCGTATTAGGTTTAAATCTCACAGAAGGAGATATCATGAAGGTAAGTCTGTATATATATAAATGAAGGTAAGTCTATATATAAATGAAATCCGGATACTTGAAATGATCTGCTTTAAAGCCTAGGCAAGCGAGCGCCAGTCCAGGGAATCAGTCCTGGTGGGATATTCCCGTCCCCTATGAGCTGAGTGTAAATCTCAGTAAGATTTCAGATTCCTCACTTACGCTTCAATCAACTTTGAAATCTTTAATGTAAATTTTATATTGTTTTCCACTTATGTTTTGTTTGTGTTTACAGGTATGAACTACAGAGGAGTCATTTTGAGAGCCTTTGAGCAGTTCAGACTGAAATCATGTATTGACTTTAAGCCCAGAGCAGCAGAAGAGTTTTACATCTCTGTGGAGAGTCCTGAAGGGTTAGGAATATATTACAGACATTTCTGATGTAGCCTATGCTAGACTGAATCTGTAGAGTCAAATATCTGAGTTTATTATTTACCAGTCAAAAGTTTGGGCAAATAAGGTATTTAAACACATATTGTATCTGGAAATGAATTGGAAATGACTTATTTTGCAGGTGTTGGTCATATATCGGACGCACTTCTCCTGGAGGCCAGACTCTTTCCATTGGGAATGGCTGTGGAATAAAAGCCATTGTTGAGCATGAGTTTCTCCATGCACTGGGATTCTACCATGAGCAGACAAGATATGACAGAGATGATTATGTGACAATCAGATATCAAAACATCATCAGAGGTTGCTATATCGTTTTATTATATATATTTTTAACATTGTTTTAATTTTCTTTATATACTGGGTGTCAATATTACTAAAGACAACTTACAGAAAATAAGCCATTCCTTTTGAACAATCACTTTAATAACTGCAATAGTCTTTATGTTCAGGGTATGAGAGTTATTTCAATAAATCCAGTGAGAACGTGTCCATCACCCAAGTGTAGGATTGAGTGCGAAACAAACACAAATGAATCTTCCAGGTGAATTGTTCAAACATAATTTCTCACAGAACTGAACATTCCAGACACCAAATCACCAACCCCAGAGCCATAAAAGAAGGCTCCAGCCAGCCAGTCTCCGTTGACCAACGAAAACCCCCAGCTAAGAACTTTATGGCCATGCAAGCTTCAAAGAAGATGAGCCCAACTAAAGAAAGAACTGGTCAATGTAAGATAGCTTGGAAAAGAATGATTGGCTCAGAGATAGCACAATTCAGCCCGATCAAGATAACAGCAGAAGCTGCTCGAGCCCACAACATTCCAGACCCCTCCTTAAGGACCTCTGATAGACCTCAGGGTGTAAAATCGTTTCAAACCACAGAACTGAGATTTTACCTATAACATACATAAAATCATTCAAGAACAATTTTCAATGGACTTATAGATCAAGCATCATGCAACGACATGATTCTATATTGTTCCTACAATAGATGGGTGTATCTGATATGCTTAGATGCCATACAATTCATGTAATTGTTATTATTGTTAGATGTTTGAATGAAAATGTGTTGTGTTTCATATCAATATTATCGTATGTTCTTAATTCAAAGGATGGCTTGATTGAAATCTGTGGAAAATGTTTTGGATTCTTATAATAGTAATAATGTCTTAGCTGTGGCCTCTGTACTCTTTGCTAGAGCTTAGAGAGTAAGGAGAGCACAGATAAGCTTGATTTATGATAAGAAGTGAAGAGAACGCCACCTCCTAAACAAAGACAGTGTCTAATTGGTTAGAACTGATCCAGGAGGCTGGGCGGACATTTGAGTTTAAACTCTTAACACCAGAACAAAGTTTAGAGTTTTTCAGTGCAGAACCAAAAATGCAGCGGGAGATGAAGATCTAAGACCGACTAGGAACCATGTAAACGCGCAGACGAAACAACCCAAATCAAGATCTGGAGAACATGGGTTAAACAGCTTCATTCAAGCCATCATCTACTCCTCTCAATTTCCTTTCTTTTCTTAGTTTCCTTTCTTTTCCGTTGTGAGTCTCGGTTCTAAGTTAAGTTTTGCGACAAGATTTCGAGCCACGTTTCTTCTGCAAAGCCAGCTTCAAACAAAGACTTTCATTCCGCCAGCACGCCACGTGACTGACCACGTGACCCAGACATCAGGCACGCGGAGACCAGCCAACGAACGGACCGGGAAAACCCCTTTCACGCAACAAAAAGGGAATCCCCAAAAGCAAAGACAAGCAAGTACTGCCTCCAGACTCTTAAGCTGAACTGGTGTATTTGATACTGATTTAATAACCTAGGAAACGATAAAAGGGTTAAACTAATGATTGATGGTTCATTCAGGTTGTGTTTTATAAGTGCATAGAAACTTGGGATTACATCATCTCACTCTTAAACTCACTCTTAAAACTTAATCTTTCCTTACTCTCTTTCTTTCTGCAACGCGTATGAATGTGTGTGTGTCTGTGTTAGATATTAGTTATGTGTTAGAATAATCAATAAAGTCTTGTTTGTATTTTAAAGAGAAATATTACTTGTGTTATTGTGCTTACAAATTTAATGTCTTAAACTTCTGATCTAAGTTACCTTGCTAACTATATAGTGTTTCACTATAGTTCGGATATTTATATCCGTTGCAGAGTTGATAGTTACAGCCAGTTCAAATGAACCGCGAACGAGTCATTTGCTCGGTTGTAATAAGTGACTCTTTTGAATTCCCTATAAATTAATTAATAAATCCTTTGAGCTAAATTGTAATCACTACAAATTACAAATATCCTACACAAGACACCCCGTATGATTATTACTCTGTGATGCATTTTGATCAAAATGCCTTCACCAACCGTAATGGATCCACGATCATTACCAAGGATCCCGAGTTTCAAGATGTGATCGGACAACTAATGGAAATGAGTGAATATGATGCGCTTGAGCTCAACAAACTCTATAAATGCAGTGAGTATTTGACAGTTTTCCTTTGTGGCCTTTAATGTTTGGTTTTAATTTGTGGATTCAGTGTAAGACTAAAATGAAGTTGCGGTTGCTGGATATCTCACCCGGACCAATATTTGAAGCCAGATAGACCAAGGACCATTGTGATGAACAGGGTACAGCATTGAAAAAGTCTTAAATTTGATAATCTCAAATTAAGGCCTTAAAAGCCTTGAATTTGGTATACAAAGTCTTGGATTTCGTTACAAAGGTCTTAGATTTTTTTGCCTTTTCTATGATTAAGTTCATACCGTAACAAAATTAACTGTTACTAATGCGCACCCGTTACGATGGTTATCAGAGCTTTTCTGTTAAAAGAACATGTTTTCTACCCGGTCTTTTCAGTAGTATCTGGCCACAACTATGCACGCGCTCTCTCTACATTGTTGAAGAAGCGCGGATGATCTGAAAACACAGATAAGCTGGAGTTCAGCGATCTTCATTTGAGATTTTCTATTTAAATTAAAGTGTCAATCAGTTGGTCTGTGTTCTGTCACGAGCTGCTTGCGCTGTTTGTGCGACTAAATCTGCGATCAAAATGCAGGCTGATATCTATGAAGGTAAAGAGTAGCAAAACTTGAGACGCAGGGGCGTAGCCACGGGTGGGGTGTGAAAATGGATTTCCACCTAAAAATGGATGCAGAATTATTTTTTATAATCTTAATAAAAAATGTTTTACTAAACTTGGGCTACTGTTGTTTACCTAGAATATATATATATATTTTATAAATCAACCCTTTCATGCGTAAGTTAAAAATATTTTAACTAGTGGTGGGCCGTTATCGGCGTTAACGCGCTGCGTTAACGCGAGACTCTTATCGCGCGATAAAAAATATATCGCCGTTAATCTATTCCCCAAGTTGCGTTGGGAGATGATGACGCAATCTACCCGCGGCCGCGAGGTAAACCCGGCTGCAACGCATATTCGTCGTCATCTTAAGTAAACACGGCTGAAAGTGAAAGCTGCAACATCCATTATTTGGACTTGGTTCGGATTTAAGCCGTCCGACAAACAGCAGCAAACTATAGACAGAGTGTGTGGGGTAACGGTTCGGTAAGTTAACACACGACTAATCCGTTCTACCACATGATATCACTGAATACCAGCGCGCGCGTATTATTCTCATTCCAATATATCTTAGTGGTGTAACGTTAACACATAATCTCTGTCTATGCCCGATTTTAAGAATCGTTGTTGTGTTTCTTTTTAACGGAAAAGACATTAGTTAGACAATATTATCACTTTAAATTTGGGGTTTCATAAGATCAAAGCTATAATAAACATTAGACCTACTTAAGTCTCTGCTGCTAGTGTACTTAAATTGTATTTATCTGCAAAATTATGCTGTATACTTACAGTTTTGCACAATATATGTTCTCAAAACTACATATACCCTTTAAAAAAAATACATTTAGCAGTTGTTTAGCAGGGTCTGTGTAACCTGTTCTGAAATGTTTTTATTATAATATACTGTATATCGTTATCGCAAGAGGCTGCAATGTATATCACAATATAGATTTTAGGCCATATCGCCTATCCCTAATTGATAGCCTATAGTAGTTGATAATAACATAGGCCTACCTAATGTTGCCTATGGACGGTAACAGTACAGTAGTAACCTTTACAGTCTATGAGTAGAACAGCTTTCTCAAGCAGTTTGTGATGCATTGTGGAAACAGGAGATGAGCCCCTGGTCTAATGCGCCACCTGGCTTGAGAAACCGGTTCACAAAGACTTACTTTTATAGTCATTATTTTGGTAGCACACATATTCTGAATGCCTTCGGCAGAATTCAAATGAGCCATTTTAATCTAGATTAATCTAGATTAATTTCAAAATTAATCTAGATTAATCTAGATTAAAAAAATTAATCTATGCCCACCTCTAATTTTAACCTGACCCCTTGTTTCCATGGCGACGCGTCATGATTGTCACGTGACTGACACACCGCAGCCACAATAACTAACAGATGTATCGCTATTCGTTTTATTTCGTTTTTCCTTTAAAAATATTCACAAACTTGCTTACCATGTCAACTATCTGATATTCCGATTCTTCGTTTAAAAACCTTTATAAATGATCTTGATCTATAACGAGATGAGCGCTGCAGTCAGCCGGATTTACAGCGAATACATGAAAGTGTACGTGGCTGTTGAACTGGGAGAAAAATAGAGTAAACTTTATAGTTCCGCTATGTGTGTCTGATATATGAATAAAACACGTCGGCAAATCACATTTGAATAGATTGTTTTTGCTGCTTCCATAGACATCAGTGTGTATTTTACAAACTACAAATGTATTGTTTTACTAGTACTTATGTCTATTTAAATGTCTGAAACATAAAATAAACAATATGTGGTTGAAAACACTGCATATTAGTTGTGATAGCTGAGCGCGTCCGTCTCTGGCTCAGCGCCAGCCGAGCCAACGCGCGAAAGCAGTTTGAATCTGGCAGTTCTGTGACATCACTGAACATTCTAAAATAACGCAAGTGTATTTCCCTCATATTAAATATAAAACGCATGTGTACACTGATATTTTTCTAACGTCTGGACTCCTTTATTAAGGGAGTATGGATGTATAAACAGACGTTTCAATATATTAGTATTAAACGCATTTTCTGATCATTTAGGCTATATTTCAAGTTTTGACTGCAAATGTCACGTCCATAACGCTGGAACTCCCCAATAGTAATGTAAAGATGTGGTAGCATTGGATCTGGACGGGAAGGATAACTCTGGGAGTTGGAAGCATAGGTTGGAAGGGGGGTGTGTCGCGATTCTGCCTTCTCACACCGCGACCAGTGTTGTGTGTAACTTATTACAAGTAACTTGAGTTACGTAATCAGATTACTTTTTCAAGTAACTAGTAAAGTAACGCAAATGTAATGTAACACATTACTTTTCTAAAAAGTAACTAACACAAAAAGTTACTTTTTAAGGGAATGACACAATATTGTAGCCTAATGCATTACTTTTTTAAAGTAACTTTCCCCAACACTGACCGCGCGACACAGGTTCGTGGCCCTGAGTGTCGCGCTTTCAGTTTCATTTCACATATAGCTACAGCCCTTATAATCATAGATGACGCCACAGGTTTTTATTTAAAATAAAGAGCGTATAGCCTATGCTTGTATGTAGGTCTATGGGCAATTTCAATTCACAATACTTACTAAAATATAATGAATATCATTTTATTGCATTTGTGTTAGTTGTTTGTTGTTGTCGGTCTTAACGCAAGTTTACAACAGACTAAAGGGGGGGGGGGGGGATTATTGGGTCGGTCCTAAATTGACAGGGTCGGTCGGGTTACGGCAAACAAGAATATTTTTAAGGCTGGCCTAATCTGACAATAAATGTGGCACACCCAGATTTTCAGATGCACACCCAGAGTATCTTTTCTGGCTACGCTACTGCTTGAGAGCACGTAGATGTGAATTTGAGAACTTGTACAATAAATATTTGTATTTGTACATGAACATTTACACTCACAGCTCCAATGTGAAAACCTGTCAAATAAAAATCTGAAGTTGAATGTTGAAATTTGCACTCGCAGACAATAGTCACAAACCTGTATTCTGAAGCTGCAGACAAGTAGACACAAATGTGTAAAATGCCATTCACAGAAATACAACGACAGCCTTTTATTGGTTGGCACCTAGCCAATGAAATGGGACTTCGATGATGTCACGAAACCTGCGTGCACTGAAACGCTAACATGGCTTAATGCATTAGACTGATATTAAAAGAAATAAACGATATGATCAAACTCAGTAAACTCAATGCTAATAATGCATACTACAGAAAAGCAGATGAGCACAGAATATGACGAAAGAAAGCAAATGTGTGTTCAGTGCAGATAAACTTGCTGCCTGTGTTTTATTAATAATGTAACTAATTATGTGTTTTTTATTTTCTAACTGTTGGTCCATTAAGCCTCATTAAGCGTTTTCTTGGTTTTCTATGGGAGGAAAACGTACAATTAAACGCGTTGCGATCATATTCTGTGCTCATCTGCTTTTCTGTAATTATTAGCATTGTGTTTACTGAGTTTGATAATATCGTTTATTTCTTTTAATATCAGTCTAATGCATTAAGCCATGTTAGCGTTTCAGTGCACGCAGGTTTCGTGACATCATCGAAGTCCTATTTCATTGGCTAGGTGCCAACCAATAAAACGGCTCCTTTGAACCCCCCGCTCCCGCCCCCGCCCCCCTTTCTCTCTCACCGCCTCTGAGTTTCAAGTGCACAAGCAGAGCCCGTCTACGGAGAGCCTGCCCACTCCCTATTAAAGGGATACTTCACCTCTGGAAAGATGAATGTGTATTTAAAATAGGTCATTTATGTAGAAGAAATGTGAAGACATTTTTTAATTTGGAGTTTTCTAGACTGAGAAAAGCCAGAAAATGTATTTTTGGCTCATGTGGATGAAAGACAACAACTCCCAGAATGCACTTGCTTCGCTGCCCTAGGAGGCCACGCCTACTGGTAAGAGAGCACAGTTTAAAACAAGGTTAGGCTACCAGTGAGTCTCCGTGACGAGTCTGCCTGGGATTTCGGGATCGCCCAGAATGTCCGGGATTCGGCTTTTGCGTTCTACAGTCGCCATTCATCATGTTTACTGTGGCGAGCAGGACGAGGCTGAGGGCCGCGGGAGAACGGCGCGAGGCCGTGATTACTGTTGAGTGACACCTCTGAGACGCAGCGGTCTCGTATCTCTCACGGAGGAGCGGGAATTTTCTTAGCAATGTTAAAACGCACATCAACCGATCACTTGTTTAGCGTTCATGTAAACACTACATTCAGATTCACCAATCGGAATGAATTCAGTTAGATTGAAACGAGAGGTGTGCATGTAAACAATGAATGGCGACCGCAGAAAGCAAAAGCCGAATCCCGGACATTTTGAACGATCTCGCCCGCCGGACAAGTCAGGGAAAAGGAGGATGGTAACCCCTACTTACTCAGCTTTCTCCTACTATTCAGCTTTCTCCACAGAACAAGAGCCTGCTAGCTTAGCTTCCAAAGAAAGATGGCTGACTGTGTGTACATTCTGTGAGTGAAATCCCACCCTCTATGGGCGGGCTGAAAACATGCGGAACAACGCCATCTACTGGCTGTAGTCTTTAGCCTCAGGACAGAAAATCCTCCGATGACGCAAAATGACGATTTTTGCGTCATCGGAGGATTTTTTCCAGACAAAAAATACATAAATCTCTCCTCTCAGGGGGATATGAGGGTGGAAAGCATGGTAATTCGAAAATACTACAGGTTTTCAACTAATACAAAGCTTAATGCTAAATCCTGAAGTATCCCTTTAAGTCCTATTGTACCGAATTTTGGTTGTAGTTCCACCAGAGTTCCACTGGGGGCGATCGCCATGAGTGCAAAATGAATGGGAGTCAATGGGGCTAGACGGCTAAATTTGTCTCTTTCACCCGATCGCCGTTGAGAAATCTCAGGTTTGATTGTAGATTTTGCAAGTTCAACATGGATTTTAGGTCGAAAGTTGAATGAACGAGTACTTATGTCGTTTTGATTTCTTACAGGTTGAGTTGTTGTTGCCCATAACACGCTAGCATTCTACTAATGACGTCAGCATTCTGACGTCATTGACATTTTGAAAGACTTTTTAAAGCAAATAAGTGACTCTAAAAAATCTAACACCCAGCAATGTGTAATTTCTTTGCATCTCCTTTCGAATACAACATTCAAATTACTAGACAAAAAATTATATCCTGAGAAAAGTGGATTTTGAGGGGTATACTGCCATTGACCTCCAGTCATTCTGCACTCGTCCTGTGAGCGCCCTCATATGGAATCAGAGTGGAACTGCAACCAGTTCAGAAGCCGGAAGTGTAGTGAGAGTGAAACTTCTCGACATATTAGACATTCTCTGGCACAAGTTAGTTTTGCACCTGATATATCGCGAAAAGAGTAGCAAAAGTCAAGGCGCGAAATTTGAAATTGCAGTGACAGATTTGAGAAGTTGCAAGTGCCTAATTGAGGCTGTACTGCGAATGTGAACGTAAGATTAAACGCAATATATATATTACAAGTTTGTGTCTGTCGTTGTATTTCTGTGAATGGCATTTTACACATTTGTGTCTACTTGTCTGCAGCTTCAAATTCAGAATACAGGTTTGTGACTATTGTCTGCGAGTGCAAATTTCAACATTCAACTTCAGATTTTTATTTTACAGGTTTTCACATTGGAGCTGTGAGTGTAAATGTTCATGTACAAGTATGAATATTTATTGTACAAGTTCTCAAATTCACATCTATGTGCTCTCAAGTTTTGCTACTATTTTACCTTAATTTACCTTCCTTTACCTACCAGCATATGACGTAATTTAGATATTTTTTAAGATGGAAGAATGCGGCTTTACAGATACTAGTCACGTAATTTTACACAAAGTATACTTAATAAAATGAACTTGAATTATACTTCTTTTTTGTTAGGGGACCAAGGACCATTGTGATGAATTGAAATGGTAGTGAATTGATTTAGTCTCAGTGTTTGTCTGTTTGCATTGCAGATTCCTCCATCTCTTTCCTTGACCACTGTAGTTTTGATGATGAATCTCTGTGTCAGATGAGTGTCTGTTCTGCTGCTGATTATGGCTGGCAGAGAGTGAAGTCAGTGAGTGGCATCAGTGTGACTGACCACAGCTACTTGGGCAAAGAGGAGAATGGTGAGATCACTTTACTTCCATCCACAGTTGCAGTCACTGTACCTCCCAGTTCGCCAAACCACACTCCTGTTCTCATGCCTGCAGGGACGTCTTTCTTCATGCACTTCAGCACTGAGGGCAGAAGCCAGGGGGACTCAGCCAGATTGGAGAGCAAGACACTGACCCCTACAAGAGACTGTAAAGTCCAGTGCCTGCAGTTCTACTACTATCACAGCGGGAATGAGTCTGACCAGCTCAACATCTGGATCTGAGAGTACCAGGATGAAGCAGACAGCAGAGGAACTCTCAGACTCATGGATCAGATCACAGGTCCGTCTCTTCCTGCAGAACTTTACTCATATAGGCCTGTGTTTCAGTGTTACTGACCGCTTCATTTCTTGCAGAAACCCCTGGTTATTACTGGAAGCTGCATCACGTGCCACTGAACGCAAATACATCTTTCCAAGTTGTGTTTGAAGGCCGTAAAGGATCTGGAAACTCCAGTGGAGGATTCTCACTGGATGATATCAATGTTTCAGAGACCGAGTGTCCCCTCACATGGCAGATAAGGGACTTTGAGAAGCAGCTGGACAGTGGGGTTGGAGTTTTATTGAGTCCACTGTATTACTCCAGTGATGGTTATCGCTTTCTGGCTGAGTTAGTTTTTTTAGGGAATCAACTTTCAATAGCTGTTGCTTTGGTATCTGGTGCATATGATGACCAGTTGCAGTGGCCTTGTCCATGGAGACAAATAACCGTCCAGATCCTTGACCAGAATCCACACATACAGAAGCGCATGTCCTTTGAGCAAAGCATCACCACTGACCCTGATTTGACTTATAATGGTTAGATCTTTAATGCAAACTGATCTGCATCATTAGATGACAATCAAAGTTTTTATCTGTAGCTTTCAGGGTTATTTTATAAGCCGTGTTGTGTTCTAACAGGTGGCAGCTATTACTGGGACAATCCTCGAAACATTGGAGAACAAACCAGCATCAGCGATGAGTCTGTATTTGTGGGTGGATACGCCTCTTTTGTGCTCCTGACAGGAAATGATCTCACTAGAAGAGAGTTTATCAAGGGTGGTGACCTCATACTTCTCTTCTCCATGCAAGGTAGGATTTGTGAAGTAACAGAGAACAAGTTCAACTGCAGTATTAAGAGCAACCTGGCGTTATTAGAATGATGATTGGGCAGGAATGATATTTCCATTGTGTCTCACTTTATAAATGTTGTGTACCAATCCAGATATCTCAGGGCTTCTTCAGAAAGACTCTCTGCCCTGCCCTAAAGCTACAGTGAAGAACTTCAACGTTTCTACTGACGCAAGTGCACTGAGGCAGGGACCCTGTGCCTCAAGGTGAATATCCTTTTATCCTCTGTTGTTCTCTTATTCAAAATACACAAATCAAAGAAAATGTAAAAGTACTCTACAAATAATCACTATATTTAAGAAATAATGTAGGAGAGAACATGCTCTACTGTGTGAATATAGTCTCATCTGTAAGGCTGGAAGCGTAAGCTGCTATTCTGAACTAATAATCGTAACAAAAAAAGCAGGTGAAGGATGACTTGCGTAATTTAAAGAAGGTGTTCAGAGATAAACTGATGCATCTGATGATAAAACTCTAACAGTATTTTTGTTTGTTTCTAAGAGCACCTTCCACACCTCAGCCGATCTCTACAACTACAACTACACCATCTACAACTACAACATCTACAACTACAACATCTACAACTACACCATCTACAACTACAACATCTACAACTACAACATCTACAACTACACCATCTACAACTACAACATCTACAACTACAACATCTACAACTACACCATCTACAACTACACCATCTACAACTACACCATCTACAACTACACCATCTACAACTACAACATCTACAACTACAACATCTACAACTACACCATCTACAACTACACCATCTACAACTACAACATCTACAACTACACCATCTACAACTACAACATCTACAACTACAACATCTACAACTACACCATCTACAACTACATCATCTACAACTACACCATCTACAACTACAACATCTACAACTACAACATCTACAACTACACCATCTACAACTACACCATCTACAACTACAACATCTACAACTACACCATCTACAACTACAACATCTACAACTACACCATCTACAACTACACCATCTACAACTACAACATCTACAACTACACCATCTACAACTACACCATCTACAACTACAACATCTACAACTACACCATCTACAACTACACCATCTACAACTACAACATCTACAACTACACCATCTACAACTACAACATCTACAACTACACCATCTACAACTACATCATCTACAACTACACCATCTACAACTACACCATCTACAACTACAACATCTACAACTACACCATCTACAACTACATCATCTACAACTACACCTAGCACTAAAGCAACACCAGAGCCCACTGAGGGGTAAGACTACAACATTAGTTTAAACTAATTCATTAAGGGGAATCCCAACATAACAGAGCATTGCTTTATGATGAGAACAGCAATCTGTTACGACAGTGAAATGATGAACAAGAGTTTCACGTAATAACTGTAAATAGTGCTGCGTATTCATACACATTTCCCAACTCAGTTCGGTTCCAACTCAAACGCTTTGAGTAACTTTGATTTGATTATGATGCATCTGGATGTGTTTCAGTTACAATCTCTATTTGCTTTATCTATGAATTGGTTTTACAACAATTGAGGACATCCCAAAAAATCCAAAAATTCCAGAGCATCTCTGACAAATTCAGTGAGTTGAATTAGTGAAGGATTTGTGTCCTTTGAGTGATTCAAACAGAATTTACTAACAGAACTGCCTCAAAAGACCCGTTTATTTGTGAAATGATTTATTGCATGCACTTATGAGTAGTTTTTATTGCATTAATAATGTTTATCCTCCTATGTGTTCCTCTCCTCTTTTAGATGTGTGGACATATTTTGCAACTCCAGTGCCAAGACTGCTTCCTCTCTGATCATCTTCCTGCTTTGCTTTCTTTTGCTGGAGATTTAATGATGACGATTCACCATTATCACTGCTCTATGCCTGACCACACAAGATTTCACTGAAAAAACTACATCTGACTTCAGCCTTAAGTGTGTATTGTTAAATAAAGGAGATGCTCTCATATAATCTACAGTCAATGTTAATCTTAGCTTTAATCATAATAGTTACCAATATCAAGGGTGTATGTTTGATGTCATCAACAGCTTACTCATAACTAATAACATAATTTTGATTGTTCACCAACAACTTTGTGTACTTTATGATATAATATCTAAACGGTTAAAGGTAACGAGGACATGTCAAGGATCTTAGGGTTTTCAATAACAACATGTGTTTTACTTTAAGAAAGCAACCAGACATTGGTGTTGTTTTATTTTATTTCCTTTTATATTTAATTTCATAATCATTAGTAATTTATGTAGTAGTCATTTGATTTATCATTTATTCTCATTTAATCTATTTGTACTTATTTCCCTGCTCTTGCTGTGCTTGCTACTGTTGTTTAATCTCATGATTGTGTGGTTTGAAGGGATGTTTGTCTTCATGAGTTAGAGATGAGAGAATGTGTCCATTTCATGGTTTTTAGCGTCACAGGACGATGTTGTGAAGCAGTAATTTTCATTGTTTTCCTCTTGATATAATAACACTTGTTGGAATTGTACTGGTCAGACAAAGTGTAACATCCAGATGAAGTCTGAGCATTGAAACGTACACAACTAAGATTATTCAATAAACTCTGCTCTTTTATTATCATGATTTTGTCTCCTGCTTCTGCTCTTCCCAGACTTTCACAGTCAAACTCTCTATATCTTCTGGCAGGGATTCGGCGTCCAGGGTCGAATCTATATCTGATATTTCTGACGTGGAGATCCATCCGGATGAGTGCATCCCACATACTTGTGTCTGTATTTAAAGCGAGGCGTTTGGCAGATCTCAAACAAACCTATCAGTGAGATTAGTCGCAGATTAGGAGCAATGAAGTCGTACATGTCCTGCTGCCTATAGTGACTCTTACAGTGTTTGCTGTCTTTATTGCAGATGAAGATGGTTAGAAGTATTTATACATTTACATTTAGCAACAGAAAGACTTTTCATTCAATATTTTATGTAATGCTTAATCCAGCGCTTGTACGTACAAGAACAAAGGTCAAAATAATAAACATCTCTTTAAATATTTTAATTTTTATGTTTTATATTTTTATATATAGTTTTGCTTTGATTAACATAACATCATTAATAAGTAAATATTTATTAAAACGGCTGGTACCAGAAGGGTTGAAGTGGACCTTGAAGCGGCTGAGATGGTCTCTAGATGTTAAGGGATGTGAAGAAGGGTTTGGTTGCAACTTTTTTTGTGTGTGTGTAGACAGATAATGTAGAACAAGATGAAGGAAACCATGTTTACTAACTTAGGAAAAGTCGATTGGGGTCATATAGACCACATAGGAATATACATATTTATAAATATTTCAAAGATGAAAGGGTAACACTTTAGATTAGGGAACAACTTCACTATGAACTAGTTGTTTATTAGCATGCATATTACTAGGATATTGGCTACTAACTATTAATAAGCAGCAATTATGAGTTTATTGAGTGAAAACTCCCAGTTAATAGTGAATATATGTTCCTTAATCTAAAATGTTACCAATTTTCCAGCTCAACTGTGCGAGTTTATCATGAGAAAGAGCCTGTGTACACTGGTTTGACTGCACTTTCCTGCAGATGAGATTGTGGCGGCATCTAGTGGCATATGGTGGAGCTGACACTTTTCTGCATGTGAACAAAATGGCATTTATTGTGTATAAAATAAGTGATGAATAACAGAATAACATGCTGATAACAACATAATGATAATTTGAGAAAAGTAGTTTAATGGCACAAGTCACAACTGTGACACAATTCACTATTTTATTAAAGTGACTGTCAAATGTGTTTCTGTGCTTTGCTGACATCTTAGCAAACTTTTATAACTACAGTAATCTTGACTTTCAGTGTCAGAACAGTCAGCATACACTTCTTCCCAGTTCATCCTTCCATTGACTCTCTGACAACATCTTGTACAACATAATCAATGAAGGCATGAGATACACTTCCACAAAGTGCATTTTGTAACGGTTTCGACGGAGGTTTATTTACATTGAAAGTCCAAAAATAAAAAACATGTAACACACGAAATCCAAAACATGAAACAAGCCATGAACAAAAACACAGAAACACTACAGTAGCCATCAGTTTGTGATTGTGTTGAGATTCATAGAGTATTAATAGCGCCCCCTATCATATAACAGTGAAAACACGGAAATGTTTTGTTCAATCATATTTTTTAATTATTTAGAATAGAATTTGAGGGGATTTTATGATACTATGCAACATAAAAAAAAAATGATTGAGGTATTTTACGGTTTCCTTTTCATCTGCTGCTCGTACCGCATAGTATTTTCTACTCTCAGTAGCCTATGATTTTAGTGCAATTTCTGACCTACTTATAAAAGTGTGTTGGTGTCTTAAATCAGAATACACATTTTGCATCATTTTCTTTTTACAGTATATGGATCGGATCTCTGGAGCATTTGGGGACCGCGCCGTGGCAGATGTTGCAGGGGGTTCACAAACTTTCAAGCACAGTATTTACCCACATCTTAGAAAATGATGTACTGATTCATTTTCATTTGCTTTATGGGACGGATGAGGATGTTCATTATAAAAAGCAAAGCACAGTCCATGGCCATCTCTTTTCTGCGTGGAAACGCTGCCTATCGTGTATGGGAGTGAGTTTTAGGGATATGTTGTCTCATAAATAAATACAGTCGAGGTTTAAATGATGTGTATTTATTAATGTGTAAATCATTATGTCATTGCACCACAGAACAGATCCAGCCTCTGATATGCACGCGCTTGTCCAGTAAATTATATCGGATTAAAGAGGTTAGGGGAACGTTCTCCAAACCAACAGAGAACGTTAGGATGTCTGTTCGGGAACGAAAAATTGGGATATCGCTAAAAGATTAGATCGATTAGTTTACTCCTCATTAATATAGAGTTTAAAAACATTTAGGTAGATTATACAATGAATTATAGGCTTATAATTAAAAGATTAACAGTATAATATGTCCGAAAACTGCAATAGACAAAAACATATTGTTTAACACAAAATACTTCTCTTAAACATCATGAAAGTACATTTATTAAATCATCTTTTTAGCTTATTAAAGTAGCTAAATCTAAAAAAAAATAAAAAAATGCATTTCTAATTAAAGCTGCTCAAACGCGTAAGCGCACTATAGGGACTTTTAAGTTGAAAAGTGTTCGCGCGCAGACAGGAAGCGGTAGATCTGTCGCGCATTTCCCCGCTCTGTTCTTCCTGTCTCGTGCGCGTCTCTTCTGCACATCCTATTATCATCATGGTGAGCGATTTTGTGGTTAAATCATAATTCAGCGGAGATATAATGAGTGAGATGTGGTGTAGTGCAGCGCGTGTGACGGTAGTGACTCGGTAATGTGATTTTGCCGCGACAATCGCACTTTATTCACGCTAAAGAGTGCGGGTTTGTGCGCGGCATGCGCGTGAACACGAACAATGAGTTGAGCCGACTGCGGTATGATGCTATAATGGACGTGTTTGCCTTCATTAACACATCTCGTTGTTTTATTTGTTGTGTGATGAGTTTACTCGTGTGTGTTTCGATAGTTTGTGTTGTGATGGATGGTATAAAATAGCGGATCATCGTCAGGGAGTTTCTAGCGCTTTCTGTGGAGGGCGTGGCCACTGACGTCACTGACCCGAGCATGAGAGTGCAGTTATATTATAAATTTATGCATATAATTATTAAAATAGTAGTAGCAAGATTTAAGTATGGAAGTATCTAATATTAGCATAATAACGAAATGAATAATAATATTAAAAATCACAGTTGCTTGAATGAATCCGTACTCTCTCTAGAAAGCTTTCTAATGTAATTAGTATGGAGAAAATGCCATAATGATGATAATATTTAATCAAAACTGTAGTCACTTGTCTATATTAGACAGGGTTTCCAGAATGACCACGCACTGAGGGACACTGACTGATTCATGGTTCAGATGATAAATAGACACTGACTTCATTATTAATATCAGAAGTGTACATGACATTATGCATGTGCATCAAGCCTTGATCGTGATCATAATATGTGTGTGTGTGTGCAGGCGTCTCTATCGATGGCCCCCATGAACATCTTCAGACAAGGAGCGGACGAGGAGAAGGCCGAGACGGCTCGACTGGTGAGACTCGTGCAGTGAACGTGATCATTAATAACCGTGATCATTAATAACCGTGATCATGGCTAACGAGAGCTCTCTCTGTGCTTTCAGTCGTCCTTCATCGGCGCCATTGCCATCGGGGATCTGGTGAAAAGCACTCTGGGACCCAAGGGCATGGTACGTGTGCCGGCGGCCGCCCCGTCATGATCATAACCGGTGAATATTGCTGATTAATGACCTCTGACCTCACAGGACAAGATCCTGCTGGGCGGCGGCAGGGACAGTCAGGTGACCGTGACCAACGACGGCGCCACCATCCTCAAGGCCATCGGCGTCGACAACCCCGCCGCCAAAGTGCTCGTGGGTGAGTCTCCCTGTGTGTGTATTCACTATGATAATAATAATAGTAATAAAATACATTAACCTTCTGGTATTGTTCATTTGGGAGTAATAAATTATTTTTTATGAAATAATGGACTATATTTAATTTGACTAGAGGTGTAACGAAACCCTCATGTCACGATTCGGTACATGTCTCACGATATGATATTATTGCCAGCTGAAGCTGAACATACAGAATTATTATTTTAGACTATTATATGCTTGCACTCCGTCACTGACCAGATATATTAAGCCACTTCTACTGGTAACGTCAGAAATTTGGCATTTTATTATTTAATTTTCATCAGCACCCACAAATATTCCCCCGTTGCATTATTACTCACTATAGTCAACATTATACATGGTAAAATCATCTGTGTAACCACTAGCCCTCTGTGTGAAGACGGCATATATTCCCTGGTTACTGAGAACAGTGTGTTCAGACATAATTGCTTGCTTTTATAAGGTTATGCATTTGGATTTATATGTAGAGATTATCAAAGACTGGTTTTTGACAAAAGTCTTTATAGATTGTACCGCACAAAAATTGCTCTGTATTTTCCATTAATTTCCTGTGCTGATCACGAACAACACGAGTGTGACTTTTAGGTTTTTTTAACAACCATTTTAGCTTTTTCGAAGTCCACATGTTTTTGTCGTTGACCACATAGCAAGTGAAAGGCCACCATGTTTCATTCTGATGAAGTTACGATTAACAAAAAATTAAAAATATTTTTTTTTTCTGTCTAAAATGACAGAGCAACACCAGAGATTAATTCCTGTAAAATATTATTCATACATGCGTCATGATGTGGTTGTGTGTCTGCTGAACCTGCGCAGACATGTCGAAGGTTCAGGATGACGAGGTGGGCGACGGCACGACCTCTGTGACGGTGCTGGCCGCTGAGCTGCTGCGGGTACGACTCTCTCACACACACTCACTCACTGTGTTTCCCGCCGGACGCCGCGCAGGCTTGATCGTGTGTGTGTGTTTGTGCCTTAGGAAGCAGAGCTGCTGATCGCCAAGAAGATCCATCCTCAGATCATCATCTCCGGCTGGAGGAAGGCCACGCAAGCGGCCCGTGACGCCCTGAGGGAGGCAGCAGTGGATCATGGGTAATGATGTGTGTGTGTGTGTGTGTGTGTGTGTTAGAACATGAGAGGCGTTGGACGTGAGTGTGTTTGATAGCCACGGATCGGATCATTTTTTTGATTGGCAAAAAAAGAGGTATATATATGAACATGAAGGTAACAGTTACAAGGTAAGGATTGATGAATATTAAATTAAAGATTAAATTAGCCTTTAAATCATTTTTCACAAAGATTGTTTTATAAAAAGATAAACCTCAAATATTTAAGCCTTTAAATCGTTTTTTATAAAAAGAATGAGTCAAAAAAGATAAATTACTGACATTTACAAATACAATGCATATTAGCTTATCTTTTATTATTAATAGTAAAATTCGGTCCAAATTTCCCGTGGCGTCTGTCGTTGCTATGCAACCAAGCACTGCGCTCTCCACAACGACAAAGTTTTAGTAGCTAATAGATTTCCACCACCGAAAAACGCTTGCTGTAGCTCTGCTACTAGATTTATTTACAGAGAAGAGAAAAACACCTGTAGTGTTTGTGGAGCGGTGCACCCCCATCCTTCATGTTGACTGAGCTTTCAATGTTGTTACGGAAAGGGTGAAGTTGATATGTTGGTTCTTGTCACATGAACTGCGGCATTCTGAAGAGTTGAGGTGTTCATCTCGCTGTGCCTGGAAAAAATGAGCATGTCGCTTCAATTATGAGCGTGCTTGCCGTGCGCCTACATTTGAAGTAACGAACTTGAGCGCGCAAAAGACACGACATGTGCCCCTTGACGAGCTAGTTACCTCCAATCAGGCCACGGAGACCCCTGCCATAGACAGTAAAAGATACGCAGCAAGAAGAAACACTAGTGGTTCACTGAAAAGCGCTCTGTTTCCATCCCTCTATATTAACTGTATTGACAGATGTCTCTCTATATGGCTATGGGTTTAGGTAGAGAACTTTAAACTGAAAAAATGAGAAGTAAAAAAAAAATAGTTTATTTAATGTCAGCAAACTATATGCAGATTCCGCGCGTTTAAGAGAATTCCGTTTTCATGTGTAAATTCCGTGATTTTGTCCGCGTTTTCCGCATTAAGGAAATCATAGGGCCCCTCTATTTTTTTTATTTTTTTTATTCTTCTCTTGTGGTGAACTAACTGATTCATAAATCAATTGTGAATATTGTAATTTGTTTATATTTTCACTAATTAATTTGCATATATTTGCTGACTGAGCCAGTCCAGATGTGTTTTTTTTCTCCGTTGTGTGTTAATGCGTCTTTTGTTGTCCTGACTGTTTTATGCTTTTGTGTTTGTTGATATAACTTGAAAACTTAAAATAAAATAGATTTTAAAAAGTTTTGTTTGGATTAGGGATGCACCGATACCATTTTTTTCAGAATCGATCCGATACCAAAAATTCCGAGTGTCGGTCGACATCAGCACAGATTTTTATTTTTATTTTAAATCAAGTACAATTTCTATAACTCTGTGTTGAACTGATAATAAGAACTGAAAAAAGATAAAAAATAAAATATATGATCATAATCTGACATAAATGCTATTATAAACTAGATTAGTGGATAATTCAGCAGTAAAATTTAGTCTAGAAAAATCAGAGTGCACAACAATTGTATAAAATCTGAACAGTTTGTGGGGAAAAAAAAAGTTTAGTGGGGAACAAATTAGAGACAATAAGTGTAACACTAAATCTGGTAAAACGTTACACATTGCTCTTTGTATTGTTGTAAAATACATTCATGAAAAACAAGATAACAAATCAAAAATGTCAATTATTTTATATATAGCCTACTATAAAATTGAGACATTTTTTAATTGTATAGCACAGCTGTTTAATGAGGTAGCAATGATAGATAGGACAGAACGGCTATTGATAATCTTTCATTGCGTCCCTGTATTATGATATGAAAGGCTCCAGTGCGGCACAAAAGCGCTTATGCGCATCCCGAGCGCAGAATGATGCTCTTGAACACGAGTCACAGGGTGCAGAGTGTCGAGTCCGCATTGAAAAGTTTAAAGCACAAGGACAATACAAATTGATGCGTAGTGTATTATACAGTATATATCTATGCAATTGTCTATTCAGCATTTTCTTTTAACAGTTTTAAATTTCAGTTACTGTGCGCGTGAAGAACAAATAGTGCTCTGACTTTACTGCAGTGTCGTGATCTAACAGACACCCGGTAGAACATGATTAAGGTACAGCAATAAAGTCCAGCAAGATAAAGTTGTTTTATGCGAAACCATAGACCTTTATCTACAGATCAAGTATAATAATAGTAACTTTTAATCATCTTGGAGAGAGTTTCATCGTGTTAACTGTCGTAACCGAACGCGACGCACTGTTTGATGCTGAATGAAGAATGACTGACAGCCGCAGCTGAGGGAAACATTTACGTGATCTTGAATTTAATGACTTAAATAGTAATTTCTATCTCACATTATAGTATATAATGGCTTCAAAACACTTTATTGTGCACGAAAACTTCTGGTGCTTTATAATGTTTGTGTGTCTTTTATGCGGCTTAACAATAACACTGAATAGTATACGCACAATATGGGATTTGGATCGGCCTCATCTGACCGATACCCGATCCGGCAAAAATGGCAGTATCGGAGCCGATACCGGTACTGAGTATCGGATCGGTGCATCCTTAGTTTGGATGTGTAAATTGGCAAGACAAAACATGTCCAAATGATAAACTATCCCTCTATGATGGTTAAATTTAGCATTTAAACCGCAAATCACATGCGTGCCGAACCGTACGCATCACCATCAACTGCGATCCTCTCCACCCCTAGTGTGTGTGTGTGAACAGTAGAGGCGGTGGACGTGAGCTTGTGTGTGTGTTTCTCCTCAGGAACGACGAGCAGAAGTTCCAGGTGGACCTGCTGAACATCGCACGCACCACGCTCTCCTCCAAGCTGCTGACGCACCACAAGGACCACTTCGCCCGGCTGGCGGTGCAGGCCGTGATGCGGCTCAAGGGCTCCGGGAACCTGGAGGCCATCCACGTCATCAAGAAGCTGGGCGGCAGCCTCACCGACTCCTACCTGGACGAGGGTGTGTGACGGACAGCTCATCCTACAGGCTTAATTCACCCAAACATGAGAATTAGCCCAGGCTTTACTCGCCCTCAGGGCATCCTAGGTGTACATGACTTCCTTCTTTCAGACGAAAGCTAGTTATTATAGCTATAAAAGTTTTAACTATGGCCGTTTTTTTTACACCTACGCATCAGAAGGCCTTTATCCGGAGCCGTGGGAATTACTTTAATGATGGATTGATGCACTTTTTTAATTTTCAAATGTTGGCCTCCCATTCACTTCCATTATAAATCTTGGATTAGCTAGGACTTTTTTTTAATATAACTCAGATTGTGTTTGGCTGAAAGAAGAAGGTCATGTACACCTAGGATGGCTTGAGGGAGAGTAAATCATGGGGTTACTTTCATTTTTCGATGAACTATCCCTTTATATAATATTAATAATTCATGCCTTCAATAAATACTTGCCTTCATCCTGATGATTCAACGCCAGTGTAAATGACTAATTTTTCACCCATATAAATTACACCTATATACAATTTTATATTCACCAATAAAAATGTTATCAGTCTGTATTTGAACATTTAAAATAGTTTTTTTTGGGGGGGCAGAATTGTAATGTTTTGAATAGTCTTTAAAATGGCCTTCATTAAGTAATGGGTGTTTTAATCTTTCTATAAATATAATTTCCCTCATTATAAATGTCATATTTCTTTATTACTTGTGTACAAAATATACTGTTGCAAAACATATCACTAGGTCTCATTATAGTTTTATATTCATCTCATCTCAAATAATAATAATGTGTTTGTAAAGTATCAGTAACAACAGGTGTTTAATTGATCTGTGAAAGTTGTGCGATTGGTTAACGGTGTGTGGCTCAGCCAATCAGAAGGCGGCACACGAGTAGCGTAATGGTCATGTGACTGCTCTTCTTGTTCTTCACAGGCTTCCTGCTGGACAAGAGGATCGGAGTGAACCAGCCCAAGAGGATCGAGAACGCCAACATCCTCATCGCCAACACCGGCATGGACACGGACAAGATCAAGGTACGGCCTCGCTCAGGCACTGAGCGCCAGTTAAACTGTTAAAGCGGCACCTTTAACACCAGTAACGTGAGTGTGTGTGTGTCCTGCAGATCTTCGGCTCCAGGGTGCGTGTGGACTCCACAGCCAAGGTGGCCGAGATCGAGATGGCCGAGAAGGAGAAGATGAAGGAGAAGGTGGAGCGCATTCTCAAGCATGGCATCAACTGCTTCATCAACAGGTGCTGTAAGAGTGTGTTCTCAGCCCTCGACTGATGTGTCGGCTGATTTCTGCGGCTTCATTAAGGGCCCAAATTTGCCCTCTTAAATTGATATCCAGAGGAATTTTTCCTTTTATAAGGACAGTTTTTTTCTAATCGTATTAAATGTGTGCATTTAGGCATTTGCGCTGCAGTTTCAATCACATATGCATAAAAAATTTGGAAAACTTAGATGACATAAATTCAGGCTCCCAGTAGGTGTCAGCAAAACGGCCGGTTCATTCAAGAACGTAGAGGCTGTCTTTATGAGTGTTTCATTTAGTCATTCACTCGACCATTTCCGTCAAAAATGCAGATTATTGATTATAAAATATCCAGTGTCTGGTTTTACCTTTGTAGAAAACATGGAAACGCCAAAGACACTTTAATTTATAATTTTATTGTATTTTATTAGACGGATGAGCAACTGTTTAGACAAAACTGTCAATTGGCTAACGTAGCATAATCAGATAGAGCTTTAACAGATATACAGCATTTCCTCCCATATACAATGTTTTAAAATGAATACTGCCATTTAGCAGCACAAGTCATCCAGCTTTTATTAATATATGAAAGTCTAATATTGATCTAGCTTCCTGCAGTGTGTCTCGTAGCAGCTACGGGGCGAACGCACAGAGTAACATAACTTTAAACACACTCTAATGTTTTGACCAAGTAAAACCCCAGAATTGTGGATGAGTGTGTGTTTGTGTGTTGTGGATCCTCAGGCAGCTGATCTATAACTACCCTGAGCAGCTGTTTGCCGCCGCTGGCGTGATGGCCATCGAACACGCTGATTTCGCAGGAGTGGAGCGCTTGGCCCTCGTCACAGGTACACACACACACACACCGCTGTGAAAACTATCCCAGTGTGCACTGCCCTGATCCTGATCACCAACTGTGTGTGACTCATTACCCGATCAGACTGGCAAAAGATTCAGAAGTTAAATACAAAGTGTGTTCATTTCAGAACTAAGTAGCGCACTGTTTTTAGCTAGCACTCATTGAGCTGGTTTGTTTGTGCAGGCGGTGAGATCACGTCTACCTTTGACCATCCTGAGCTGGTGAAGATCGGCCACTGTAAGCTGATCGAGGAAGTGATGATCGGAGAGGACATGCTCATTCACTTCTCAGGAGTGGACATGGGTAAGTGCTGGGCAAACACATCTAAGCCCTCGAGTCTTCTCCTTTGTTGACTGCAGATTTATCAGCAGTGTTGTGTCATTGATGTGTTCCCGTGTGCAGGAGAGGCGTGCACCATCGTCCTGCGCGGGGCGACGCAGCAGATCCTGGACGAGGCCGAGCGCTCGCTCCACGATGCCCTGTGTGTGCTGTCGCAGACCGTCAAAGAGACGCGCACCGTGTTCGGCGGAGGTCAGTACAGTTCGCCACGCCAGCGGCTCTCTGACCGGTGTCTGCTGGGACGCGCTCTCACGCCGGTGTGCTTGTGTTTCAGGATGCTCTGAGATGCTGATGGCTAGAGTGGTGTCAGATCTGGCCAACCGGACGCCAGGCAAAGAGGCCGTGGCCATGGAGTCCTTCGCTAAAGCCCTGATGATGGTGCGTCACGTTGTGTCAGCTGATATCTGGCTGTTTAGAGATGATCAGTGCAGGGATGCGGAGTTACTTCTCCTTAAGGATATATTTCTCCCCTTAAATTGGTTTCCATGTGTATTTTTACCTTTTATGAGTTTTATAAGTTTTCTTAACTTATTAAATACATCATATTTGTAGGAAATTTACAGTGCAATTACAATCACATAATGCATACACATTGGAAAAAAGGAAATTATGTGAAACTTAAACCACCAGAAGTTGTCAGTCTTTAATTACGGAGTCATTGAATTATTCACTCAACTGATTCGTTTAAAATTATTAATTAGTGAGTCATTGAATTATCAATTTGTTCAGTTATTAATTAGTGAATCATTGAATTATTCACTCAACCGATTAATATTATTAATTAGTGAGTCATTGAATTATCGATTTGTTCAGAGTTATTAATTAGTGAGTCATTGAATTATTCACTCAACCGATTCATCCAAAGCCTTTAATTAGTGAGTCATTGAATTTTTCACTCAACCGATACGTTTAAAATTATTAATTAGTGAGTCATTGAATAATTCACTCAAACGATTCATCCAAAGCCTTTAATTAGTGAGTCATTAAATTATTCACTCAACCGATTTGTTTAAAATTATTAATTAGTGAGTCATTGAATTATTCACTCAACCGATTCATCCAAAGCCTTTAATTAGTGAGTCATTGAATTATTCACTCAACCGATTCGTTCACATACATGGATTCATTCAGGAATTAAGCAAGAGTCTGTCTGTGTACAAAATTGCAAATTCAAAAGAAGTACCTACTCGGAGAGTAAGTTATTACACCCATCATGTTGCTTTGTCATGTGACCTACTAGCATTATTTGCGAAGTTATGCTATCATTCAGTGGCGAATCCTCTCCTGTTGCCTGAAGGGACAGTTAGGTGTCCACTGGATGTGCGCTTCAGAATGGCTGCTATTCACCTACTGTGAATTTGGACACACTACTATAATCGGGAAGTATGTGATGTCAGATAGAGCCCCTGACTGTATGAATGGATCATTAAATCATTCACTCGAACGATTGGTTTCAAAACACTTATTCATTCTGAAAAGAAGCAAGTCACTGTTTTAATGAGTGACTTGATGAATCATTCACTCAACTGATTTGCTATTTTTATTGGCGAAAAGAACAAAAACGGACACTATTGTGTCTAAAATGGCAGTCACTATTAACGTCGTGTATTGAACCGTTTGCTGATATTGGGGAAAAACGGCCCGCTCGCCTGTGATGAAGCTTCACTATATCATGTGATGTAAATGTATGTGTAAGTGCTTTTTGTGCCCCTGCATCTGTATATTGGGGGCATTTATTAGTTAATCTAGCTGGCACTTCAGCACCTGTTAGTTTCTGAATGTGTATCGGTGTCTGTTCTCAAGCTTTAAGGCTGCTTGTTGTTGCAGCTGCCCACCATCATCGCTGATAACGCAGGATATGACAGCGCAGAGCTGGTGTCCCAGCTGAGAGCCGCCCATCAGGACAACAAGATCACTTTCGGCCTGGGTAAGACACACACACACACACCTGATGTCAGGCTAGCCCGCGCCTCTGCTCTGACCTTTGACCCTTGACCCGTGCCGTCTGACAGACATGACCCAGGGCTGTGTGGGAGACATGGCGGATCTGGGCATCACCGAGAGCTTCCAGGTGAAGAGGCAGGTGTTGCTGAGCGCAGCCGAGGCGGCCGAGATGATCCTGCGCGTGGACAACATCATCAAAGCTGCTCCCAGGTCAGTGCTCTCAGCTTTATTCATACAGGACACACCGTAGGAGTTATTAGCTGTTTTTGTGCTTAATGGAAATGTCAAGATGGGCTTGTGTCCTTTTTTTTTTTTTTTGTCAAGCAAGTTTTATTGGAAGACAAAAACATTTTTTTTTTACCAATAAATAATAATAAAAAAAACATCCCATACCCGACCTGTTTACATTGACTTGAAAAAGTATGATAAAGAAATGTGCAAACGTTACATTATGTGCTTATATTCTAAAAATGCACATAAACATGATTGAGGCACATCATTTTTTATCTGCTAAGACATGCGCACAAACTGCGATGAGAACAGTTATAGAGAATAAACCCCTGGATGCGCAACACAAACCTCAGGTGGCTTTGCCTCAGCTGTGGATGTGATTGGATGACTGGACTAACCAGCGGACCAATGGCATTGCAGCATCTCGGATGTAGCTTTGGTTGTTCTGAAACGCCTGATCTAAAAGTCTGTCAACACCAGCATCCGAACACAAGAGAACGTGACGGCGTTTATCGTGTCTCGTCTGACGCTCTGAGGCACAGCTCCTTTATGATGGAGGTTTCTTCCCTGATTGAAGATTCTACCATGTTTACTAGATATTTTGCACCAATTTCTTAGGGAGAGACTATTTTGTTCTCGAGCACATGGGATGGAAATGCTTTATGCTAGATCTAATTTTGCTCAGAACTTTGGGTGGAAATCTAAATAAATGATGCAAACTAAATAAAATACGAGTTCAAACTCTGCTCTAAAGAGACAATAGTGTGATAGTCTTAAGTCAGTCTGTGCTGAGACAGAGACTCAGCTGAGAGGTTGAGGTATTTTTGTGTGTGTGTTGAGTTCAGTAACGGTGTAGATAACAGCTTCATCTGTTCAGGAGACTCAGCTGAGAGGTTGTTGAGCTATTTTAGCGTGTGTTTAACGTGTGTGTGTTGTTGTGTTTCAGGAAGCGTGTGCCGGATCATCACCCCTGCTGAACACACACCGCTAGCGGCCCGTGTATTTATTGACAGGAAGCGGATTCTCTTTGTTTTGTAGTTTCTTGTGTCGATGCACTTCTCGAGCATGTCTGAATGTCAGCGCTGGCTTTTGACCTTTTGTTTACTCAATAAAAACTGTCACGATCAAACCAAGCCTGTTGTGTTCGAGTCTCTTGCCAAGTCCAGTCAGCTTTATTTCTACAGTGCTTCACACGGGACAGAGTTTCAAAGCAGCTTCACCGGGACAAACAGGGAAATAACTCTGTGATGTGAGACCACTTCAGATTCTGCTGTAAAGAAGCTCTACGTGTTCAGTTACAGTGTTTGTTTCTGAATCTTTTTATGTCCATACAAATATTTACACATTAAGAAAAAATCAGTTGAAATTGAGAGGATGTTTTTTTCCTGAGTATTCCTCGTTTAAATGATTCATTTGTAGGTCATGCATAAATATAATAAACCTATTACATATTTCTACTAAACCTAAATAAACTGTGAATCCCGCTGGATCTGTGGTGCTCCTCATCGAGCTGCTTTAGGCGAGAGTTAATAAACATCAACATCCAATAAACCAACGTCTGGTTTTCAGGAGATGAACATCTTCAGCTTCTTGCATAGGCCTACTACTAGTTTTCATATTGTAAACATTGTGATGGTCTTTTTCTTTGAGCGTGTTCTGTGCAAACACCAAGTGCTGAATTTCTGTTTAATTTTGGGGAAACCGGAATGGGGAATAAGGTTTATATTTCAGAGAAATTTAGAAAAGCACAGTAATGTTAGCTGTTGTACTTGTGCTTGTGTCCTAAGCTCTCGTGTCTTCACCTCTGGTCTGTTTGCTGAGTGTTAAATCAACACGTGAAAGGGCCGCGGTGACCTGACATCTGCATTTAAACATCGGCTGGAGTCACTGCGGCCCTGAGTGAGCGTTTGATCGAGAGCACCATGAGGACCGGTCTGATCCTGCTGGGGCTGCTGGGCTTTGTTCAGAGTCTGGTGAGGTAAGAACAACACGCTTCATTGCTTTGTCTCTACTTTCTGATTAAAACGGGCTTACCTGCTCACTACTACTACAATAAATGCCCATGAATGATCATATTCTGAGTGTTTCAGCCATGATTTAACTATGGTTTTTACAGTGAAATCATACTAACTATAAAGACAATCATGTTTTTACCACATAATTGCAGTATAACCATTATAACTACAAAATTAGCCATGGTTTTAACTATGGTTTAACTATACATTTTTATTAAAACCATATAGCTGCAAGATTAAGAAATGGTTTCAACTATTTTGTAGAAAAACTCTAATAAACACAAAACTAAATACGTTTTCTAGTATGTGAACTGGGAGAAATTAATCATTATTTCAGAAAGAAAACTGTTTTTTACCAAATTTAAAAAGACTTTTGTTGTCACTTCTGAAATCAAAGAAATTGTGAAGATTAAAAAAAAAATACAGTAACAAATGTATTGCTCGTGTTACTTAATACTTTAATGTTAACTAATGAACCTTATTGTAAAGTGTTACAAAAACATTTTGTTTCCCAAATCTAAAAAGGCTTTTATAGTCACTTCTGAAAGCAAAAGAAATTGAGAGTTTATCACAGATACTGTACAACTATTAGGCCACAGAATGCCCAGTCATTCTCAATACGAGAGTAATTTCTGAGAGATGTGGTGGTGACGAGGTGTTGTCCCGTCCCAGGGTGCCGTTGAGTCGCGTGCCCCCGCTGCGGGGTCGCCTGCGCGCCGCCGGGCAGCTGGAGGAGTTCCTGCGCGAGCACCAGCCCGACGCCTTCTCCCGGCGCTACGCCCACTGCTTCCCCCCCGCTCAGCACTACCTGCGCACGGGCGGCAGAGCCAAGGAGAGACTCTACAATTACATGGACGTGAGCCGAGATCTGTGTTCATCTGCTGTTACACGCGCCAAACCTCATTCCTTCAAACACCGGCCTCGACGGGGCAGGATTAGACCGATGAAATCACGCGTTCAGAAGGGTCCCAGACAGCAACATAGTGTCGGCCCAGATCCGGGGTACCAGTGTACCTAATGTGGGCCGGACCTGGGCCTTCACTATGTTGCTGTCTGGGGTAACGGGGTTTGATGGTAATGGGGCTGACCGTTTTAGTTTAACAATGTCAGTCAGGAAAGATGCTTCTTAGAACGAGTGCTGATGTTTCTACAATTATCAGCTGTTAACTTTAAATCATGAGGGTTGACATCTTAAGATGGTCTTCATCCCATCTTGACTGGTAAAAAACAGCAGAGATGTTAAATTATCTTTAAAACATTCGCGTCTTCAAAGGATCATGACATTATGACTTTTTATTATTTATGGAATATACAATATATTTACAAGACAATGCATAACAATGGCAGCATTTAAGTATTTTAAATAGTACACTATCAACTAAAATTGATATATTTATAGAGATATGGAATAAATGCAACAACAACAAATCCCAAACTCAAAAGTTTGTGGTCGGTAATTTTTTTTTAATGTTTTTTTGAAAGAAGTCTCTGTTCAACTGGATATATTTGATTAAAAATATAGTAAAACAGTAATGTTGTCAAATGTTATTCCAGTGTAGCCTAAAACAGCTGTTTTCTATGTGAATATATAGTAAAGTGTAATTTATTCCAGTGATCAAAGCTGAATTTCCAGTATCATTACTCCAGTCTTCAGTGTCACATGATCCTTCAGAAATCATTCTAATATGCTGATTCGATGCTCAATAAACATTTATGATTGTTATCAGTGTTGAAACTGATACTTTTTTTTCAGGATTCTTTGATGAATAGGAAGTTCAAAAGAACAGCATTTATCTAAAACAGAAATCATTATAAATGTCTTTACTGTCACTTTTGATCCATTTAATGCATCTTTGTTGAATAAAAGTATTAAATTCTTTTAAAAAGGCCAAAGATTAAGACTGAAACTGGCTTTGAATCATGTGTTGTGAAGGCGCAGTTCTTCGGTCAGATCAGTCTGGGTAAACCGGAGCAGAACTTCACGGTGGTGTTTGACACGGGATCCTCTGACCTCTGGGTCCCGTCGTCCTACTGCGTGAGCCAAGCGTGCGGTAACTAACACACACATTCACCCGCGTTTAATGTGTGAACTGCCGTATGTTGATGAAGTGACCTGGCTGTTGTTTACACAGCGATCCACCACAAGTTCAAGGCCTTTGAATCGAGCACGTACGCACACGACGGACGAGTCTTCGGCATCCATTACGGCTCCGGTCACCTTCAGGGAGTGATGGCCAGAGAACAACTGAAGGTATCCGTTCACACTCAGCCCTAAAAGGCCATTTCTGAGGTGGACTGGCTCTCATGATCCTCAGTGGCCTCACTTTGGCAATAACTATATTGTATGAGAATGTCTTGTTTGGGTTCAGGTGGGCTCGGTGAGGGTCCAGAATCAGGTGTTCGGTGAGGCTGTATACGAGCCGGGCTTCTCTTTCGTCCTGGCTCATTTTGACGGGGTTCTGGGTCTGGGTTTCCCTCAGCTGGCAGAGGAGGTCGGCTCTCCTGTGTTCGACAGCATGATAGCGCAAGGCCTGCTGGATGAACCCATCTTCTCCTTCTATCTCAAGTAAGAAATCACCACAACATCACTTACTGATCCACACTTTGATGCTTTTTAATGAAATCAGGAACTTGGACACTGATGCTATGGCAATGGACTAAGGGCCAGATTTACCAACAGCTCGCGCAAACGTAAACCCAGGATTTACTAAAGACATGGAGTGAAAAATTAGACGTGGACCGGTATTTTTGCGGCTGACCTTATTGCATATGCATTTGTAGGAGTCTCACTTTCAGACACAAAATGTCTGGGAGGAAAGATTAACGAAAGCTGATTAATGAAGGTTTGCGTTATGCTTGAGGCTTTACACGGGTTGTATGCTGCATTTGTCTAGTCAATGACACTGACTCTTAAAATATGCCAGTAAGAGACTGCAGTTCATAAATATACCCCGGATTAATTGTTGACCCCAGGTAAATTATGAGCAATGTGAAACGTGAATCTAGATAACCCAGGATTGTGTTTACTCAGGGTTTACAATGACCAATGTAGTGTTGAACTAGGTTTTATCCATGGATGCTGCAGGTTATGTGATTCAGCTTGTAAAATGGTGTCATATTCTCAGATGTTTTGTTACGGGATGCAGAGAATATTAAGTAGAGAGGATCAGTCTATTCTCAAAGATCATGGGATTGTAAGCTCGCGCTCGATCGGCCCAAAGTCCGGCATCCGACCAGCGCGGAAGGTCTTTACGTGTTACTGTCCTTTTCTCGAGGCAAAGTATTTTTTGATTAAATGCAATACATTTGAATATGTATTCTCTCGTTATTTCATCTGACTCCATAAATGAAAAGGTTTTAATGATATCTGTGGATCATTAATTGTGAGCGAATGTTTGACTATTCCTTTTAACTCTTTAGTAAAATAATGTCAAAGTCAGTTACAATAATCAAATGTAACAATTTATTATGTCAGGTAAATGTATCATGCCAATTTCATAATCATTTCAAAGATAATCAATACAAAACATCAAATTCTCTGGTGAAGAGGTAGCTTTGTAAGTCAGTTATCCATAAACTCTTAAAAACCTTATTACCTTTTGTTTTACTTTTTTGGAAATGAGACATTTGTACCAGTCACACTGTGATATTTTAAATGATACCAAACATGAAAAATATTCTGTGATAATCATTCACATTAAACTATACATTTTCTTGGGTGAATTCAGGTGATCATCTGAGCATGAGAGAGAGGGGGTGAGGGGAGAGGGAAAGAGATGTAGATTAGATGACTCGGAGGTGAGACTTTAGTCTCGATGGTGCATGAGGAGGAGTTCAAATGGTAATTTCCAGAGAGGTCCTTTGTCCTCTCAGGGTCTGGTCGCTCTTTAAACAGACTGTCCGGCATTTTGTAGTTCTTACAGGATAAAGAGAGTTCCTCACGAGGACATGCAGAAAAGGTTTTCTTTCTGGTTCTCAAGAAAGATGGAGGGAATGGATGCAGTTCGGTCTCCATGTTATTGTGTACACGGTCGTCGAGGGTGGTCTGGTATTGTCGTATTCCAGTAGCGTAATGGTCATGTGATGGCGCTTGACAAATCAGGGAGCGAATGTGGGCCTTCGTTTCAAAGTCTCAATTTTGGTCCGTCTACAGTGAAACACAACCCCAGATTTCTCAAGCTAAAACTGCAGCGTTTCCAAAACTCTCCGTTTTCAAGGGTTGAAAGCTCTGGAGTAGAGTGGCGCCAGGCGTAACCGTAGCCGAAGTTATGCGTGTTAAAACGAAAACGCTCTAGTGTAAACAGGGCCTTAGGTTCCCTGAAAGAGGGAATGAGACGCCGCTCACTGTTATTCATCAGGAGAGGGACTTGTGTTGCAACTCTATTCAACAGAAAACAGTCCTGTCGAAAGATTAAGCCAGATTTGAAGCTTGTGACACATAAATGCGCACATCAACCGATCACTTTATTTAGCGTTCATGTAAACACTACGTTTGGATTCATCAATCAGAATGATTTCACCCTACAGGGTTCCCATAATGTCTTCTGACGTCTCGTTCATGAACATGATCATCAGGTTTTCTACATGTCACCCCTGTAGAGACATTCTCACATTCATGTTCATTTATCCGTTTGATAAGTCGGTTACACTTTATTTCGATAGTCCACTTTAGACATTCTACTAACTATTAGTAACTTGTCAACTCACTATCATTAGCGTATTAGTAGACTGTTATGGTTAGGTTTTAGGGTTAGGGGAATAAGTTGACTTGTAGTTGCCAAGTTATAGTCAGTAGAAGGTCTGTTGGGGGACCAACAAAATAAAGTGTTTGCAAATACAAAGCAGACAGTCCACTAATACTCTAATGACAGTTAGTTGACTTGTAGCTGCAAAGTTACTTATAGTTAGCAGAATGTCTAAAGTGGACTATCGAAATAAAGTGTAACCGATAAGTACTATAATGTGCAAAAATGATAGTATTTATGAGAGCGTATGTCCTGATCCCGACTACAGGAACGGCGACTCAAGCTTTGGAGGGGAGGTGATGTTCGGAGGAGTGGATGAAACACGGTTCGTTTCTCCCATCATCTGGGCCCCAGTCACTCAGAAGGGTTACTGGCAGATCAGATTAGATGGGTGAGTGTGACACAAGTGTCTTTAATGGAGCTGAACTCAAAGACCGCAGAAATCAGTGTGTTTGTTGTGTCCAGTGTGAAGGTTCAGGGAGCTCTGAGTTTCTGCTATAGTAGTAATCATGGCTGTCAAGCTGTAGTGGACACAGGGACGTCTCTGATCGGCGGCCCAGTGAAAGACATCATGCTCCTCCAGCAGTTCCTCGGAGGAACGCCTACCGTGGCCGGAGAGGCGAGTATGGATTGGTTATCTTCAGTAAAAGATAATCCAGTGAGCATGTGACTTCACTGATGTTGATGGACGTCTTCAGTAAATGAAGGCTTGTTTGTTTGTGGGTTTAGTATCTGTTAGACTGTGCCAGGATCAGGAGTCTTCCTGTAGTGTCCTTCATGATCAACGGTGTGGAGTTTTCCCTCACTGGAGAGCAGTATGTCAGGAGGGTGAGTACAACAAAACACAAACTCAGGGTTTACTTTGGACTTTGACTAATGGACTAATCATTCTTCTTTTTCCCTTGAGTCTATGGCAGCCCAAAGAACAGTGAATAAGAAAGTTATGAAATTTGCCACACAGTTTGAAGATTTACTATAGCAAACTTGGGAGTCTCAATCTCAAATTTATAGTACCACCCAAAGCTCAAACTTGAGGCCTACAAACAAAAATTGTTTCCCATGCAAAGTCCATTGCACCCTATGACATAATTTGGTCCCATTTTATCTTGGGTGTCTTTAACTGTTATGTACTACTAACATTTAAGTCAATAATTTGATACAATACACTTGAACTTGAACGCAATTTTACATTGTACTTATATTTTAAATTATATTTAATTTGATTTTTGATTTTTAACCTTTAATAATACCAGCTGACAGGGCTCTCTGAATCCTATGTTTACAGCATTAGGTGAGATTTTCTTTCTTGAGAAAAATCAACATGCATCTACTGTACCTAATATTTATCCAAATGAATAGATATTGAAACAAGATCAGACTCAAATCACAAGAACTGAATTGAAATTGTAAAATTTGTATCAAGCAATAATAAAAGCAGTAGCCAACCAGTCATTGCATGGTAACATGTTGTCACTAAACTTAATAAAATTGTTCAGTTAGGCTACCAAAGTTTTGACAATCACAATAGCCTAAGTGATTTAGACTAAAGTCCACCCTTGCCAAACTTGGTGTGTGTAATGACAACCATGAGCTGAGGGTACCTGAGCAGTTTCATCACAGCGCCACCTACGGGTCTTCTGAAACTGAAACTTCTGAAACATTTCTCCTAAAATCACTGCTCTCTTTAGATTCTGTGTGACAGATCAATTACCCAGTTTTCCTTTAGCATTGGCTGTTTGCCATAAAATGCTGTATTGTTCAAAGTATTGCTTTTTGTAATCATTTTTTGTAAACGCCTTTTCGTCAGATTTTCACCAAATTTAGCTCAGATCATCATTAGACCATGCTGGTTATGAAATTCTTGATAACGCAGTTCACTTCAAAACACTCATAAGATGTTTGGATTTATTACAGATCTCTGGCAGATTTAGTCACACAGACCGCACAAGCGGCTCATGAAGACACAGACTGGCTATTGTATCACACTTTCATTTGAGCATCTCAATGAAGATCGTGTTATCAGATCATCGGTTGCAGTGTAGTGAGAGAGAGAGTGTGAGAGGTTGCCAGATTTCACAGATTAAGTCAAACACCTGGCAGAAGCCGTATCCTCTTAAGAGAAAAGCTCTGTTTGGGGGATTTAAACTATTGACATCTGGCAACCTCAAACATGAACGCTTGTGGAGGCTTGTTACCAATGCAAGATAGTGCACATGACAAAACGAAAATAAACATTTCAGGATAAATAACCAGTTGCGACGGTTCTTATTAATGAATCAAGAGCAGCAGATTTAGTTATGAGGATTAAAATAAAATTAATCGTGCAGCGGAATACTGAAATAATTTGGTCTGAAATGATAAAACTAGTCTTTTTGTGTTTCTTGGGACACACGCTCTTATAAAATGTTCACGGGTTGACCTCTGTTCTGCTTGACATCATAATCTCTTGAGATGAATTGGTGCCGTCTTACATTTACATGTTCAAACTCTACCTCAGCCTCAGTGTTGGGGAAGTTACTCTTAAAAAGTAATGAGTTATCAGCTACTAATAACGACTTCAAGAGTGTATGTAGTGTACTGTTCTAATTATTCTCTTTTAAAAGCATTACTAATCACTTTCTAAATCCCATATCAACCTCGACCAGTTGAACAATACAAAGATGGAAATGGTTCTTTTAAATAAATAATGTACGATTGCATAAATTATTCTTGACCTGACCAAGTACTTGTGGGGTTTTAATGTAACCTCCTCCCTTTATTTCAACATTGGATGTTTTTCAGATGTTTTATGTAGAATTGTTCTATAGTCTCTACAGCACTGATTCTCAATGCAGGCTCCCTCGAGTGGTACGGTTGTTATCATCATTGTTCAACAAGTCTGTGTTTCCCGAAAACATCGTTCTAACGAACATCCCTCTAGTGGTGCGCAGAGGAATCACTGAATTAAATATTAATTTTACTGGTGGATGATGAAATGATGAAAAGTTCAACGAAACTGCTATTGTGGTTTCAATCTGGCAAGAGAAGTGCGGATCAAGGGTGTGTTTCCCAAAAGCATTGTTAGCCAACTATGGTCGCAAGGTCTGTCGTTATCAGCAGTTAATCGAGTCAGTGTTTCCCGAAACCATCGTTCTAACGAACATTCGCAAACAACATCACAAAGTTGTGTGTTTGATCGACAGCTCTCGACCTGTGGTTAGAAATATAGTGTCTAGTTTGCATGACGTGGACTCAATAAATCCTTATCTTGAGCAAAATAAGCAATCTGACATTCAGCACAATCTATATCTTTTATTTAAAATACATACAAATATCATTTACATCTTTTAGTTTGTCAAGAGATTTAAAGCATGGTTATCGAAGAGTGCGCATGTGTGAACGTGCTCTAGTATGTGCTCTACAAGCTTATGATTGAAATAGTCCTCAGATGTCATGTCTGTAATTTATAGCAAAACATCTAGCATTAAAGGGTATTACTAATTATGACTCGAACGAACTACATCAAATTTTGATTTATTTGGAGTGGGAGAGGGGAAGAGCCCAGGCCAAGTGTGTGTATCTTAGCAATTAATGCATGAAACCACTTTTAGGTACAGTAAATTTTAATTGAATCATTATTTAAGTTTTTTATTTACCTGTATGTAAGCAGTGTTAATGTTCAAACTGTTAATAAATATTCTTATCAGGACTAAAACTGGCTGGTTTTGAGCTGTGCGTAACTGTAGCTGAATAGTTTAGGCCTACTACGCTACTGTGTTTTCATATTGGTCATTATGGCGGTACTTGGAGAGCCAAATATTTTCTGAGGTGGTACTTGGTGTAAAAGATGAATCCCTTGCTTTACTGGACTATTTCAAGGGAAAAGCTATTTAAATGAATGAATGAATGATTGATTATGCCTGGTTTTCTGTGTAGGAGATGCTGAACAATAAGGAGATCTGCTTCAGCGGCTTCCAGTCCATAGACTTCCCTTCTCCCGCGGGAGCCATCTGGATCCTGGGGGACGTGTTCCTTTCCCAGTTTTACAGCATCTATGACAGGGGTCATAATCGGGTGGGATTGGCTCGTCTCGCAGGAGCGGCAAAGGTCATCGTATAGATCACACGGGTCGCTCGTCTCTGAACGTGCAGAAGAAACTAATGAGAGTGTCTGACATCCTCCATTAAAACATTAAACACCATCTTTACTCTCTCTTTACTCTGTCTGTGGCGCCATTAGAAAACTGCACGTGACATTAAACACATTCATCATGATTTTCATTGGATGAAAGCGCAGAGATTTAATTTGTCCCATCATGCAACTGCATCACAGGTACAATGAGATTACATGTGAAGTTCATCACTTCAAACCTGATGAAATATGTGAGATGTTTAACAAAAGTAACAAATGTTACACATTTTATATATATATATATATATATATATATATATATATATATATATATATATATATATATATATATATATATGCCCTTTCTTATTTTGATCAGTTGATGTATTTTGCTCGTATGTCCAGAAACTGTCATGAAGGTCTTCTGAGGTATTGAATATTATTTCACAGTGCAGTATTGCATTTTTGATGATGCCTGTTTGTGATCATTTGAAACTCAATGGTAATATTGATAGTAATAATGATTAATGTGACACTACAATAAGAACTGAATATAGTTTGAGAAAAGCACAGATACACACCGCCACTCATAAACACACACTGATCTGACTATCTATATGAGGATCCATTACACACATTTATTCTGACATGTTATTTCACTGACAGAAGTTCAGCTGTGTTATTAATGTAATGAAGAGACAATAAGAGACTCTAGAACATCATCTCACTGTCACTGATTTATCATGCAGCTCAAAGCATTATGGGTAGAGTCTCTCATCAGTCTATTCTCATTCATCAACACAGTTTCACTGATGATCCCTCATAAACCGTAAACCCAGGATAGAGCGGCTGAGTGAATGTGGTCTGGACTGTGTGTATGAGGCTCAGTGTGTCAGAGACGCTGTAGAAGGACAGAGTTCCTGCACTTTGATAATAGAGGCAAGAATAAGTCTGAAACCTGTGAAAATATGTGGAATTCTGCATTTTTCCCATAAAATGTTGCCTGATCTTAATTTTTTAATGTCTTTGGTCTTTGCAGGTTAAAGATGCTACAAGAACAATGACTTGATACTAACAATCCATCCACAGACACACTCCTGATACATTAGATACATTAGATGCTCCATACATTAAATGACCCACAGCAGATCTATAGACCTGGCGGGTTTATGAATGTCTGATGTAAGAGTTGCGTGTGTGTTTGTTTTTTTGATTTATGGGGACAGAAATTTGTATAATGACATGGGTATTACACCGGTATTACAATGTCAACGTGATTTATGAGTACTTTTCCTATATTTCCTCATATTTCAAAACATACTAAACAGTTTTTTATTAAAAATGCATAACATTTCCTGTTATGGGTAGGTTTAGGGTTAGTGTGTGTGTGAGTGAATGAGAGCAAGTGAATGAGAGCAAGTGTGTGTGTGTGTGTGTGTGTGTGTGTGTGTGTGTGTGTGTGTGTGTGTGTGTGTGTGTGTGTGTGAGTTAGTGTGTGTGCGTGAGTGAGTTAGTGACTGTGTGTGTGTGTGTGTGTGTGTGTGAGTTAGTGTGTGTGTGTGAGTGAGTGAGTGACTGTGTGTGTGTGTGTGTGTGTGTGTGTGTGTGTGTGTGTGTGTGTGTGTGTGTGTAATGTATGTGCATCAGTGCAATACTGCAATTGGATCCGAACATTCGGTCTTAAAGTGACAGTGCGTAATAAACCTAATGCCGTTTGTGCCCTTAATATTCATCAACAAAAAAAGAGAAAACCATTCACTGCTCTTTAATAAGAATTAATTATATTTAATTTATACAAATAAATATGTCTGTTTGAAAGAATAAAGAATGATGTATGCAAGTTGTTATAAAGAATGCATATATCATTCATTAAAAAGAAGACTGTGTTCTACTTTAGAAGTTTTTTTTTAATGTCACAGCAGTTAAATCTGTTTCTTTATTGCATGTTCAAACTTTAAAATCATTCACATTTACAGGTTAATAGATGTTTTCTCCAGGAGTATATAATGGGTTTGGAAATATTTGAGAAATTCTAAATTAATGCAATTTAACTAAAACCATTAGATTTTATTCGACTAAATCTACTGTAGATTCAACATTCTGCTAGTTCGGTTTAATGGCTAGTAATAAATATCTTTGTTCTGTACATTTTCTCAGTTCACTCACTGATTTCAGCTTCATTTTTGTATCTTCATGTAAAAAGATCATATATCAATATTTATTTCCCGTATTGTTCTTTTAATGTTAGTAGAATTACATCAAAACTGTCGTAATTCATACATAGGCCGCAGGGATCTGTGTTGGGCCCTCTGTTATTCTCAATATATATGATGCCACTTGGAAATATTATAAGGAAACATGGAATTAGTTTCCATTGTTATGCTGATGACACTCAAATCTATATTTCATCACGGCCGGATGATAACGCTAAATTATCCAAATTGACAGAGTGTATTAAAGATATAAAAGATTGGATGACGCGCAATTTTCTTTTATTAAATCCAGACAAGACAGAGGTAATACTTATCGGTTCAAAAAACCGCCCACAAAACCTCTCACAATACAACTTTAACATAGTAGGATGTCCTGTTACTTTATCCTCTACAGTAAAAGACCTGGGGTGTTATACTAGACTGCAACCTGTCTTTTGAAAATCATATTTCATATGTTACAAAAACAGCCTTTTTCCACCTTAGAAACATTGCTAAGCTACGTAACACGCTATCAGTTTCTGACGCAGAAAAGTTAGTTCATGCATTCATGACCTCGAGATTAGATTACTGTAATGCTTTATTAGCTGGTTGTCCTGCATCCTTAATAAACAAGCTACAGTTAGTCCAAAATGCCGCCGCTAGAGTTCTTACTAGATCAAGAAAATATGATCATATAACACCGATTTTAACATCACTGCATTGGTTACCTATAAAGTCCCGTATTAATTACAAGGTATTGCTACTGACTTATAAAGCCCTAAACGGCTTAGCTCCAGTCTATTTAACCGATCTTCTATTGCCCTATAATCCATCGCGCTCTTTAAGATCACTAAATTCGAGGCTTTTGGTCATACCTAGGATATCCAGATCATCCAAAGGAGGAGAGCATTTTCACATTTAGCTCCAAAACTCTGAGCAACGAACAGTATCAGGAAGACTATTCCAGACTCGCTCTCCCAGTTTAAAACTAGATTAAAGACGCATCTTTTCGGCCAGGCATTCATATAATACTTTTAATCTTACAGTTCAAACTACAATCCGACCTCTAGTTCATAAACGCCAGAGGAGAACTGGCCCCCGACTGAGCCTGGGTTCTCCCAAGGTTTTTTTTTTCTCCATTAGGTCACTTGATGGAGTTTTTTCGGTTCCTTGCCACTGTTGCCTTTGGCTTGCTCAGTTGGGGATATTTTGGGGATATTTAATTTTATTTTATCAATCAATAAATTCCACTTGAAACAAACCTTGTTGTATTATTTTAATTTAATACTGTGAAGCTGCTTTGATACAATCTGTATTGTGAAAAGCACTATACAAATATACTTGACTTGACTTGACTTCCTCCCTGATTTTAGCACTCTGTGATTGAGTAATATCGTTGCATTTGAAATAAAGAAATTTGATTTATTGCAAAAAGGATTTAAGGAAATAAGGATTTTTTTGCCATTGCAACACCGATTTCTTATTTATCTTGGCTGATGAAATACTGACGAGAGTCAGAATTGACAGGTAACGTACATTCTTGAGAAATCGCATCTTGTTAACTGTAAAAAGGCTATGAGACAACGGCTTCTCATTCCCAAGGTGTCCGATATGGCCACGTGTCCAAGACAAATGTGCGTGACACTACACAGACGCCAAAAGCGCCCTTTAGCCTCTTTATTGTGCTGCGGCCGGTAGCTCATTGCTTTCATTGAGAAACCTTTGGCGTCAATACACAGACATGGGAATTTTATCATCATGACCTTATATATTGGGGCATAATTGTGTCGCCATGACATGATATTCTGGGGTATGACTATTTTATAGATGATTTTTTGAGCACTTAACCCGACCCCGACCCCTAACCCTAACCATTTCTCAATATGAAACACATAACAGGCAGATAAAAGTATGGTCACAATCATTTATTCAAAAATATCAAATATTTCAAGTCTTCCAAACGTATGGATACAGAGATCAATCTAGAAGACACCTTTCTATACAAATAAACACAAGCGTGGACACATTTTAGCCGGCAAAGTTATGAAGGTATTTTAAGAAACTCACTTTATGATCATAAAAATATCAACGGCCTTCGCGTCAGTTATCGGTTGACGTTACGACACTGTTCAGTTGATTTCAAAGGTTACCGGCCGTGTTGGTAAGCAGATTCTTTTGCATGATTTTTGCATGAATTATTATTATTATTATTTGTATTAATAATATAATTTTTTTATTATTACTTATTTTTTTCAGAACATTGATTCTGTAATATTTCTGCATCTCAGTTAAGATGAATCTTATAATTTAAAGAAATTAGTGAAGTGGGTAAATTTAGTAGCAACTTGTATCTGAGAGCTTAGCAGCCGTCTAAGTGAAAACAATACAATAGTTTTTTGTTTTCCCCGAGTCAGAAACTTGTAATTTATGGCTCGTAGAGAGTTTTTTTTTTTTTTTTTTGCAAGTTATGTTTTTGGTCTTTTTGTGCCTTTATTTGATAGGACAGTAGAGATTTTGACAGGAAAGCGTGGGGTGGAGAGAGAGGGGAAGGGGATCGGCAAAGGACCTCGAGCTGGGAATCGAACTCGGGTCACCGGAGGCGCAGTTGCGCTATATGTCGGCACGTTAACCATGGGGCTATTGGCGCTGACTGGCTCGTAGAGAGTTTTGAACCTTGTATTAGGCTACATGTCTTGTAGATACTGAGCAGAAGTTTGAGTTTCTTATTAGTAAATCACGCTCGACAATATGTCAGGTGTCTGACGAATTGGGATCTCATCTGAGAGCCAAATCATCTTCGAGTGTACACAAAAACAAGCCAATGGACATTGACGATTGAGATTAGCGAACCACACCCCACAAAGCGGATAGTAGTTCTGAACTCACTCAAGCTCATTCTCGCGCATGAGTCGTGGCGCTCTCGTGAACTCGCGTCAGAGGCCCACACAGAAGAAAATTTATAGTTGAATAAAATAATTTTATATATAATTTTTAGTATATTTATAATATATATATATATATATTTATACTTTCACTCAAACAGTATTCTCGTCGCTTGATAAACTTAAGGTTGAGCCACTGTAGTCACTTTAGACTTTTTTAACAGTGTCTATACTAACTTTACTTAACAATTACCTAGCAGCCTATGATGGAGTAGCTGCGTTTACATGGACACTTATAATCGGATTGACGACTCAATCGGATTGAAAGGGGTGGTTTATCCCTTTTGTAATCCGATCGAGAGAACATGTAAACCAGGGGTCACCAAACTTTTTTCTCTGGGGGCCACATTATCGTTCCTGACTGTGATGGGGGGCCGGGTCAGCTATATAACATAGAATTGTATGACCCAGACCAAAATGACCACCAGCAGGCCTCATTGTGTAGTAGAGATTACTAGCCTGGCACAGCCATCCCCACTACTATATCCACACTACTATATCAACACTTGATTCCTGGCACATATTTGTTTCTTTACTAGTGGTTTGCAAAAGTAGTAATCGAGTCTTCACACTTTGTTTTAATTTGAAATACCACAGATATTCCATTTATTTATTTTCTAATAAAAATAACATCAAAGCTGAAAGAAGAAAGAAACATCTGCCTAGTTGAGGCGATTGACACTGGCAAAGGTGAGTGAAAAATTATAAATTATATTTAGGCCTGTTGATATTAATACTAATATTAATAATAATTATGTGCAGCACTTAATAAATGTAAAATAAATAGGCCTATAAAATAAATAAATAAATAAACATTGAAATTATAATAACATGAGTAATAACATGAGTAATAGAACAACTAGCCAGCTCTTATGCTTATCCAGGTGAGCATGTTCAGTAAACATTTTTTAGGTCAAGGTGAAAATGAAATGAGCAGTAGGCTCAAAACTAAAGCACAACAATAATACAGAATTATGGGAATCAAAATCAGTGGTATATGTAGGTGAGCTGGATTTGTACTTTGATGAATTGTGCTGTCTTTGGAATGGGGTCATCAACAGCAATCTCCTCTCCTCACTTCAGGGTGCCTTCTGGAGCCCTGGCATGGAGGGATGACAGATTTAACACAAGCAGCACCATAAATTCAGTAAATGGCAAGACGTGCTGCTGTCTGCTTTTCTCTGTGACATAATTGTACAAACTATGTAGCAAATTAAAAGAGCCTTAATATTTTATTTTAATTTGTTTTAATTATTCTTATTTCTTTTTATTATTTTAATTTCTTCTACTTTGAATTGCCATTGTGTATGAAATGTGCTATATAAATAAACTTGCCTTGCCTTGCTTATTTCATATTTATAGCAATTAAAATCAATAATTGTTATATCAGTGTGCTTACCATATCAGTGTGAACTGTGTGCTTGCTTCTGGCTGGTGAGAAGTTCAATGTCTGGTTGCAGGCTAGTGGTAGCCAGTCTCAAGGTCTGATGCAAGTGTTTATCTGTGAGTCTGTTCCTTGTTGGATTCTTGGTTTGCTTCATGCGAGAAAAGGTTTGCTCACAGATGTAGGTGCTGCCAAAAACTGTGGACATCTTCATTGCATGCTGTTTGATGTGTGGGTAGGTTTCCTCTGGGAGCGCAGCATAGAACTCAATGAGGTTTGAATGCGTCTTTAAGGATATCGCAATTCTGCAACTCGGCTAGTTCAAACTGAAGAGAGGGAAGGGCATCATTTATGTCGGCAGCAAAGGGGTTCTGGAACAAGCGTATTCCTTTACCGTTGACATGAAGCTCACGGAACCGCGCACTGAACTCATCCCTGCAGCATTTCCAATGCATCCTTGCACTTTTCGACTGGGAACGGGACAGCTGGTTTCTCAGCGCTGTAGCTTTGGGTGGCAGGGAGATGCGTGAAGTCCAGCTGTTGGACCTGTCGCACAAGCAGCACTAGTTTGACCTCGAACGCTTTGATGTGGGAATACATGTCACTGATTAGCTTCCCTTTGCCTTGGAGCTGGACGTTAAGGTGGTTCAACATTTCAGTCACATCAGTTAAAAACGCGAGGTCCCATTTCCATTCTGGCTCAGTCAGCTCTCGTACTGTTTCACCTTTAGACTGCAGGAAGGTGTTGATTTCGGGTAGCAGGTCATAGAAACGGCGCAACACTCTGCCTCGGCTTAACCATCGAACTTCTGTGTAGTACAGCACATCCCCGTAGGCAGACTCGAGCTCGGAGAGAAAGGCCTGGAACTGTCTGTGTTTCAGCCCATGTTTTCGGATGTAGTTGACACAGTGCACAACCACCTTCATGACATTTGCCCACTTCAGAACTTTGCAGCATAGTGCTTGCTGGTGAATCAGACAGTGGACTTGTAGTGGGGGGGTGAGACCTCGTTCCTCGAATTCGCTGTTCAAGCGCCGTACTAGCCCCCTCGCTGTGCCAACCATACTAGGTGTGCCATCTGTAGTGATGCTGGCCAATTTAGACCAGTTTAGATTCAACTGTTCCATTGTTTTGCACACTTGGACAAAAATATCCTCTCCTGTCGTAGTACCTGTGAGACTTTTTAGAGCTGCCAGCTCCTCAGACACTTCAAAGCTTGCGCTTACTCCACGGATAAAAATGAGCAGTTGTGCTGTGTCCTGCACGTCATTACTCTCATCCATGGCCAAAGCAAAAAACTCGAATTCTGACGCTTTCTCATTCAGCTGGTCATACACGTTGTCCCCCAAATCTTCGACCCACCTGGTCATAGTAGTTGCGTAAAGACTCACCGCGTTGAGCGCATCCTTCTTGTCGGGACACACCTCCTCGGCCACAGCAAGTATGCATTCTTTAACAAAGTCCCCATCAGTAAACGGCTTTCCATGGGTAGCTAGTAGGTGAGCTACCTTATAGCTAGCTCGGACAGCAGCCTGGTTGACCTGAGTTTGGCGAAGGAATAAATTCTGTTGTGCAGCCAGTCCGCCTTTCATCCTCCGAATCCTGTCTTCTCTTGCTTGCCCTCGCAAGCTAGCATACTCTTTGTGGCGGGTTTCGTGGTGACGACACAGATTATATTCTTTGAAAACCGCCACACTTTCTTTACAAATAATACAAACGGCACGGTCCTTACACTGAACAAAAAATACTCGTTGGTCCACTGTTCTTTGAAAACTCTGCACTCTCTATCAACTTTTCGTTTAACGCTAACCATTTTGCTGTCCTGAACACTGACCGTTATCTGATCTGACAGTTATGTGCGCGCGCGTTGTCTGTCACTGCTTGATCTCGAGCATGTCGGGTGACGAAAATTCGGTAAATTCTAAAAATTTTAACTGAAAAAATCAACAAAATACCAGATGCAGATATGTTATTATTTTACAAAAAGCAATTTAAAAAAATAGGCCATGACGACTTTTGGGGATTGCCTCATTGGGCCGGTTCAAGTAGCGGGGGCAGAGGGGCTCGGGGGCCAGTCAAAGGGGGGTGGCGGGCCTGAGTCGGCCCGCGGGCCTTAGTTTGGTGACCCCTGATGTAAACACTTGATCGGATTGAAAACCGAAACTGAAAGGACTGCGCATGTGCGATGACGTTAAATAGCGTAATGACGTATGACGCGCGGAACGAGCTGTTCTTCCTATTGAATAAAGTGTCATATTAATAAGTTTCCCGTCATTCTAAAATTCTCATTTCACTTGTGCGTCTGTGAAGTGAAGCAGGACAACGTCCCACCAGTCCTTGTTTTGGATTCTCATCCACAGACGTCTGGTTTTGGCCACGGGGAGGGGCATTTTTACTGCGTGATCAATAAGCAGCACGGCAAAACGGTTAATATGCTCTAAATTATGACCAGAGACGAATTAATATTACGTCTGCTGTTTAAAACAAATAAAGAACCAATAGAGGAGAATATTTATGCGCGAAAAGCGGGAAACTCTGTATATTCGTGGAGTGTGCGCATGTCAAAACATCAGATCCGATTTGAAATTTGTGACATATAAACGCGCACATCAACCCGATTACTTTATTTATCATTCATGTAAACATCTTGTTCGGATTCATCAATCGTATTGATTTCATTCCGATTGTGTCCATGTAAACGTAGCTAGTGAAACAGCTCTCAGATTTCATCAAAAATATCTTAATTTTTGTTCCTAAGATTAACGAATGTCTTATGGGGTTGAAATGACATGAAGGTGAGTAATTACTGACAGAAGTTTCATTTAAAGGGCACCTATTATGCAAAATCCAAATGTACATGGTGTTTGGACAACACCATTTACATGTGTGCTGGCAGTGTGTGAAGACAACCACCCTACAATTATAAAAAATTGAATCCCCATTCAACCAAAGCAATCTCATTAGACATGCGGTTTTGATTCTCTGAGCAGTGTGACATCATCCGGCTCAGGCCCCGCTCACGGCCGCTGATTGACAGGCCAGCATTACCATAGTTTCCACTTGCAGCGTGTTGTACACTGTCTCCGTGAACATCATTCTAAACTCAGGGGTGCAGAGAGGAAGTGGAAATCGTGCAAATCGAAAGATCCTACTGACCTTGGCCTTTATTAATCCCTCCTCTCTTCCTTCTCTGCTAATATCTCTACTGCTAAAATGACTTACTATCACAACAAAATAAACAGTTCTTCTGACTCTTGCATGCTTTCAAAACCTTCTCCTCTCTTCTCAACCCTCCTCCTCCTTCATCAACACTAACAGCTGACGATTTTGCTACATTCTTTATAAATAAAACAACCTCCATCAGCACCCAATTTACCAATCCAAAAACTGACACACACATTTTACCAGCTAACACACACATTCTACCCTCCTTCTCTCTACTTTCAGAGGCAGAAGTCTCCAAACTCCTCCTTTCCAATTGCCCTACCACCTGTCCGCTTGATCCTATCCCCACTAACCTACTTCTAGCCATTTCATCCTCAGTTGTACCCGTACTCACACACATCATAAACACCTCTCTTTACACTGGTACCTTTCCCACAGCATTTAAGCAGGCTTGAGTAACCCCACTGCTTAAGAAACCCACTCTAAATCCAGCACATCTGGAAAGTTACAGACCGGTATCTCTTCTTCCATTCATTGCGAAAACACTTGAATGAGTTGTTTTCAACCAGATCTCTTCCTTCCTTACACAGAACAACCTCTTGGACAACAATCAGTCTGGTTTCAAAAGCAGACACTCAACTGAGACTGCCCTGCTCTCAGTAATTGAAGCTCTGAGACTGGCAAGAGCAGCCTCCAAATCCTCAGTTCTCATCCTGTTGGATCTGTCAGTTGCCTTTGACACAGTTAACCACCAGATCCTCCTGTCAATCCTAAAGATGAAGAGTATCTCGGGAACCGCACTCCAATGGTTCAAGCCTTACCTCTCAGGTAGGTGGTCCTTTAGGGTATCGTGGAGGGGTGTGGTGTGTAAGACCCAACATCTAGCTACTGGAGTGCCTCAGGGCTCAGTGCTTGGACCACTTCTCTTCTCCATCTACATGACATCACTAGGATCTGTGATTCAGAAACATGGCTTTTCCTATCACTGCTACGCTGATGACACACAACTCTACCTTTCATTCCAGCCTGACGTATCGTCAGACGGTAGCTGATCATTTCTCAGCCTGTCTGACAGACAGACATTTCTGGCTGGATGAAGGACCATCACCTTCAACTAAACCTTGCGAAGACAGAGCTACTTGTGGTCCCGGCCAACCCAACACTCCATCACAACTTCACTATTCAGCTAGGCTTGTCATCCATTATTCCATCAAGGTCTGCCAGGAACCTAATGGAGTGGTAATTGATGATCAATTGAATTTCACAGACCACATTGCTAGAACTGCCCGGTCATGTAGATTTGCCTTGTACAACATTAGGAAGATCAGGCCCTTCCTATCAGAACATGCTACACAACTCCTTGTCCAAGCGCTAGTTTTATCCAGACTGGACTATTGTAACGCTCTCCTGGCTGGTCTTCCAGCTTGCACAGTCAAACCTCTGCAACTGATCCAGAATGCCGCAGCTAGAGTGGTCTTTAACGATCCGAAGAGAGCACGTCACTCCTCTCCTCACAAAATTGCACTGGTTGCCAGTTGCCGCTCGCATCAAATTCAAGTCACTGATGTTTGCCTACAGAACAACCACTGGTTTTGCTCCCTTTTACTTTAACTCTTTACTTCAGACTTATGTGCCATCCAGAAACTTGCGCTCTGCAAGCGAACGACGTCTTGTGGTGCCATCTCAAAGAGGCACAAATCTCTTTCTCTGACCTTTACCTTGACTGTTCCCAGCTGGTGGAATGATCTGCCTAACTCAACCAGAGTGTCTGAGTCCATAGCCACTTCCAAGAAACGGCTGAAAACACTTCTTTTTCGACAGCACTTGATTCAGTAATACTAACACTTTCTCTTCTCTTCTATTTTATTATAAAAAATAAAAAAAATTAACATGTACTGCGCTGAGAAGGGCATAGCACTTGCATATTGTTGTCCTACTGTTAGTTTAACTGCTTCTATTGTTCTCATTTGTAAGTCGCTTTGGATAAAAGCATCTGCTAAATGAATAAATGTAAATGTAATGTAAATGATAAGACATCTCTTCATTTACTGCTACAAACTGATAATGGTCAGATAAGTATGATTTGAACCATGCTAGTGCAATTCCACTAATGCCAACATAATTTTAGAGTTTATTCAAAAGAATGTTGTAGTCAATGGTATCAAATGCAGCACTAAGATCCAGGAACAGTAATAGAGAGATACAACCACCATTGGATGATAAGAGCAAATAATTTGTAACTCTAATGAGAGCAGTCTTAGTATTATGACATGGTCTAAATCCTGCAGATACCATTTCTTTCTAAAAAAGGAACATAGTTGAGAGGATACTGCCTTTTCTATTAATTTAGACAGAAAAGGTAGATTCGAGATCGGCCTGTAATCGACTAATTCTCTAGGATCAAGTTTTATTAAGAGGTTTAATAACAGCCAGCTTAGAGTTTTTTTTAGGTATATGTACATATCCTAGTGACAAAGATGAATTAATGATATTAAGAAGAGGATCTATTAAGAAGAGGATCTATGACCTCTGAAAGCATCTTTTTCAATAGCTTAGTCAGTATAGGTTCTAACATACATGTTGTCGATCTAGATGATTTAACAAGTTTAGACAGTCCTTCCTCTCCTATACGCTGATTTCACGCAGCCGTTATTTTGAAATCGAAAGCGAGGCTCCGGTGGGAAGAAAACCGGAAGTGTCGCCTTTAATCACAGGAGAGTCGTGAATGCGATGGCGTATTGTTGTGTTTAATGATGTTGTGTCAATTCTAAAACTGTACATACATTTCTTTTATACTTTAGACTATATACAGTGAAATTCATTTATAAATAAAATATTTTTTTAATATAATTCAGAAAGTAAAAAAAGAAGCAGGAATGAACTATAAACATATCCTATATTGGATATTAACATCCAATAGTGTAAATCGCGGCAGCAGCTTCAGGTTGGTAGTCCAAAGGCATTGTTGTTTATCTTTACTTCCGGGGTTTTTCCCACCGGAGCCTCACTTTCGATTTCAAAATGGTGGCTGCGTGAAATCAGCGTATAGCAATGAATGAATGAATGACATTTTTCCTCAGGGAGACTACAGTGCACTGTCTGATGCGATACTGTAGTAGACAGTTGCATAGTTATAATTTTCTCTCTAATATTATCAATCTTGTAAGTAAAGAAGTTTATAAAGTCATTACTGCTGTGCTGTTTGGAAACGTCCGGTGTTGAAGCTTTATTTTTGTTAATTTAGCCACTGTTTCGAATAAATACCTAGGGTTGTGTTTGTTTTCTTCTAAAAGTGTTGAAAAATAAGCAGATCTACCAGTTTAAGGCCTTTCTGTACGCAATTGCGCTCTCTCTCCACAAAATGCGAAAAACTTCTCTAATTTTGTTTTCTTCCAGCTACGCTCCATTTTTCTGGTTGCTCTCTTAACCCTCTGGGGTCTGAGGTGTGCTGACGTCTGACATAATGGCCCTATCAGGTGCTATTAGGCCCTATCATTATGAGGAACCTTGCACATAGAATGAGGAGAGATTTAAAAAAGAATGGCTTTTTGATTGTTTGGATTTATTTACAACACAACATAATCCAAAGATACACAACAAATGACAAAAAAAGCACATTATTGAACACACTGATCTAAAGAAAGAGCATTGAACATATCCAAGGTGTTTGATTTTTCACTTTACCATGTTCATGTACAGAGACTCATGTGAATGTTGAAGTCAGCAGGACTTATCAGTGGGGCATCTGGTCCCTGTAAAAAACAACAACAACAGCTGTGGACATGCTGATATCAAGAGAAACTATAGGGCTGCACGATTTTGGGAATACATTTTAGATTTTCTGGTTAAAATTGCGTTTCAAAATTTACAAAATACACACACACATATATATACAGTGGTGTAGTGGTAAAAAAAGAGGTGGATAAACTATAAATTCTGGTGGACCACGACGTGGTCACCCGGTAAGGTGGGCCACCGCCTACCGGTGTATGTGTATCCTGATGACATAGCTATAGGCTATCATTTTATGGTACTACCAAGGGTATCATTGGTTGTTCCCTCATCATAGGTCACACAATCACTATTCAATTCATACATTAATCTAAGTTCTTGTTAAAGAGACTCAAAAAGGAATAATATTGTTGAAATCTATAAAGTTTACTAAATGACAAAACAGAGAGAACAAAAATATTAAAGAGAGATTTAAGAGAGATAGAGAGGGATGCTTATATCCAGGTCTTCCAATGCAATGCACTTGTGCATAATGATTAGGAATTTGGGATTATTTTCATAGTTGATTATTCTGTTGAATATTTCTTCGATTAATTGATTAGTTGTTTGGTCTATCAGAAAAATGTGGATCAGTGTTTCCCTGTAGAGGAAAGAGTCTTTAACCTGGTGACTTGGGAGGTGGGAAAACGCTATTGCCAAATTTTGGGAGGTGCGTAAACGGCGTTTACGTGCGTTTAGCCTCCACTACATCCCTGATACAGTATATATATATATATATATATATATATATATATATATATATAAATAATGAACACCAGGTTTGTTGTGCCTACATATACGTGTAGTGCTGCATAAAATAATAAAAATAGCCTATAGCAGGCGGCCTATAAATCGTTAAAAAGGAAAACTTATGAAAATGAAAAATATATGGATTATCATGTTACTTCAAATGTTTCCATTCGTTATGACATTATGAAATGAGATTGGAGTAAAAACATGAAGCCGTCTCGGTTACTCACGTAACCTTTGTTCCCTGAGATGAGGGAACGAGTATTGCGTAAGGCTTAGCATACGCTATGGGAAAACTCCTTTTCTCGAGAATATTGAAGCAAATTTTAAAAACGCAGTGCAGCTGCACAGCAGACACATAGATGAGCGACTAGCGCAGTCATTGGCTGTGCAACTGCATAAGCCTATGGTGAAGCCTATACTGAGGCCTATGGAGAGCCCGCCAGAATGGTCATAGCCTATGTATATATAGGCACCCATTCGGCCATGGCATTCAGGTTTTTATCGACTGAAGTGATCCCCTGATCGAAGCACAGTAGCACGGCGGGTTACGCAATACTCGTTCCCTCATCTCAGGGAACCGAGGTTATGTGAGTAACCGAGATTTTCTTTTTCGAGAGTTCTCTCGTATTGCGTAAGGCTAGCTTACGCTATGGGAACCCCCTTCAAAACGCTGTGCGTGCTTAAAACTTCACCCCATACTATAATCCAGGGCAGGAAGCCTGAGGCTCATAGAAGAGTAAAGTCTTCTCTTCTTTCGTGTGTCGTCATCAAATGTCCAGCTCAGTAGAACTCAGCCACGTTCTCATCTCAGGTCCCACGTCGAAGAGGCCGGCCTCCGAGGGTGGTTTATACAGTGGACAGGTGGTGATTATGTGCTCAGCGGTCTGCTCTGGCTCCCCACACTCACACACTGCTCTGTCCTCCAGGCCCCACTTCCTCATCGATGCTTTGTAACGTCCAACCCCAGTTCGCAGGCGGTTTAGCAGAGTCCATTGCCGGCGTGGCAGATCCTCTCCTTCAAGACCGCCTCCAGGGTCATAGATGTAACGATGGATTCGTGAGGGCCCTGCTGACTCCCACTCCTGCTTCCAGGCTGCCGCGAGCCATGCCTCTGTAGACAGGTCCTCAGGGATGGACCTGAGCAGGTCTTGTGCCGCCTTGTTGTACGGGTGGCGGGACTTCAGTCTATGAGAAGGCAGTGCTGTTGTGGTGGTATTGTGCAGGATATGCCAGTTGTATCTTTGGGCTTTCCTTGCAAGAGCGAGGGTAGCAGCCTCTCGTCGGAGGCCGGCCGGGGCAATTCCCGCTAGTGTTGGCAGATGGTAGACAGGGGTAGATTTCAGGCAGCCAGTTATAGTCCGAAGGGCGGTGTTTATGGCAGTGTCGACTTTCCTGGCGTGTGGGCTTCTGCACCAGGCTGGGGCACAGTATTCAGCTGTGGAGAAGACGAGAGCTACTGTTGATATTCGAAGCACCTTGGCAGTTGCACCCCAGCTAGTACCAGCGAGACGTCGAATTATTGCGACCCTTGATGACACTTTGGCCGTCACTTCTTCAAGGTGTTGTTTGAATGTTAGAGATCTATCCAGGCGTACGCCAAGGTACCGTGGGGCTTGCTGGAACTCAAGGCGCTTGTTATTAACGAATATGTCCAGTTCCCGTCTGGCCTCACTGTTGTTCAGGTGGTAAGCTGCTGCAACTGTCTTGCCGATGCTGAGCTGTAAACGCCACTCACGCAGGTAGGCTGCCAAGGTGTCCATGTCCTGGTTTAGGCTGGCCTGCATCTGCTCCCATGTTTGTCGTCTCATCATAATGGCCAGGTCGTCAGCGTTGAGGGGGATTGTGCTTAATACTTTATACTGAAAGAACCCTCGCTTCCAAGTTACAAAACCTCATAAATGTGGACGGCAAGGCCCAGCCAGAGAGATCAGAGTTCGCTGAAGGAGATAAAATATGAATGCCATAGCCGAATGGGTGCCTATATAGTCAAAGGCCACACCCATTCTTTTGCTTTTCAAACGGACAGCGTGAGTGACTTAAACTCACAGCGCATGCAGAGAACATTTACTGAAGCGATCGATCAGCAAAACATTATTGAAACATTATTGTTACCATATTATACATATCTACATTTGAGCAGATATCCACAAACACAGTATTTAACTGTAAATGCGGGTCTAAACATTTTAATATTCACCATATTAGAGTAAACTCTCATACTAGCTCAATTGCCAGCTCAGCCGTTTCCTTTGCAGAAGTTAACTTAGTCAAGGGGACGAATCTGGCCACCTTAGAAAACCTGTCAATGATGACTAGGATAGTAGTATTACCATGGGACAGAGGAAAGCCAGTAATAAAGTCCAAGGAGATATGGGACCAGGGTCGGTGGGGGATAGATAAAGGGTGAAGGAGTCCTTGAGGGCGGAGGTGAGAAGTTTTGCCCTGGCAGCATGGGGCAGGCCTTGACGAAGGTGCCAACGTCTTCTTTTATGGTGGGCCACCAGAACTTTCGCTGGATGAACTCCAAGGTGCGACATACGCTCAGGTGACAGGTGAGGCGAGAAGAGTGTACCCACAGAAGGACCTGGGACCTCGCTGCCTTGGGGACAAACAACCGATTGGCAGGACCTCCTTTCTGGTCTGGTTCGGTAGCTTGAGCTCGTCTCACGGTGTCCTCAACTTGCCACGAGATCGGGCCACGATCTTAGCGGTAGGAAGGACATGCATATCAGTATCTTCTCGAACGGTTTGAGATTCTTCGACCCGGGCCGATAGGTGAGGATAAACTGAAATCGATTGAAAAAAAGAGGCCATCGAGTTTGTCTTGAGTTCAGCTGCTTCGCCTGCTGGATATACTCCAGATTTTTGTGGCTCCATTCCTCCAATGCCATCTTAACCGCTAGGAGTTCACGATCCCCCACATCGTAGTTCCTCTCAGCCGGGGTAAGCCGGTGTGAGAAGAAGGCGCAAGGGTGGAGCTTCTTGTCTTCACCCTTCTGAGACAGGACAGCTCCAACACCAACCTCTGAGGCATCTACCTCCACCACAAAAGGTTCATCTGCTGTGGGTAGTGTCAGGATGGGAGCAGAGAGGATGCGCTGATTGAGTCCTTCGAAGGCCGTCTCAGCTTCTTTTGACCACAGAAACCTTGCGTTGCCACCCTTGGTTAAAGCTGAGAGAGGAGCTGCCACCGAGCTGAAGTTCTTGATGAACTTGTGGTTCAAGCCCAGGAAATGCTGAACTTCCTTAACGGTCTTAGGAGGGGGCCAATCCGCTACCGCCTCTACCTTCCTGGAGTCCATTTGGTTTCGACCGGGTTCCACTACAAATCCCAGGAATTGTACTCGGGAGGAATAGAATTCGCATTTTTCCGGCTTAACGTACAAATGGCTGTCTAGGAGGCGTTTGATTACTTGTCTGACATGCTTTGTGTGTTCTTGAAGGGAGCCCAAAAAGATGAGGATATCATCCAAGTAAACGAACACGAAGATGTTAAGCATATCCCTAAGCACATCGTTTATGAGCGCTTGGAACACAGCCGGGGCGTTGGTCAGGCCGAAGGGCATCACCAAGTATTCGTAGTGACCAGTAGGCGTGTTGAAAGCGGTCTTCCATTCGTCACCGTGTCTGATCCGCACAAGATGGAATGCGTTCTGCAGGTCAAGCTTAGTGAAGACGGCTGCTTCCTGGAGCAGCTCAAACGCTGTGGCCATAAGGGGTAGGGGGTAGCGGTTGTGGATTGAGTCCCCGGTAGTCGATGCATGGACGTAATCCACCGGCTTTTTTGGCCACAAAGAAATAACCTGCTCCCGCGGGTGAGATGGACGGACGAATGAGGCCTGCTGCCAGTGTGTCCTTGATGTAGGTATCCATAGCAGCTCATGGGGTCCATGAGAGGTTCAGAGGAGACGCCATTCTTCTTTGCCCAGATACCGTCCATGAAGTTTCCTGCAGCTCCAGAGTCTACCAAGGCTTGAATGGGTAGCTCGTGGTTGTCCCAGGAAAGAGTGACTGGGATGAGCAGACGGGAGTTGGACAGATGGCAGGAGGTTATGTTTCCCGTTACAGTCCCCCCAGGCCTGCACGGGACAGTGCGTTTCCCTGGAGCCCGGGACACGCGCGGCGGTCTCTTTCAGCCTGGGAGATGCGTCTGATACGTGAGGCCAACTTATTCAGGTACTTGAGATTGTCCAGTGGTTCCCGAGTGGCCAGAGACCCTTAACCCTCTGGAGTCTGAGCTGTTTTCTGGGCCCTGGAGGTGTTCTGACATGCTCTGACATTTGTGCTTTTTTCAGTTATTTATAAACATGTTAATGGCAAAGGTGTAAATTCACTCTATATAGCACAAACAGGGCTACCAAAATATCTGATCAACATGCATGTATATGTTTGAATTTTTAAGAGAATAATGTTTATGCGTGGTTATTGGAAAAAATAAAAATGAAAGTTGCAGAAATAAGGCCACAAAACACATACTAAATATGTGGCAATAAGACTTTTGACTAAAGGATATCATCGCCTATAGTTTTTTCTTCAAAATTATGTGAAAATAGTCTTGCTTTATCGTTCACATAAAACCATACATTGATTTAAATTGATGTAAAACAGGTTTTGCTTGGAAAGCCAATATGCGAGGGGGGCGTGAACGAGGAGTGGTTTTCACCTGAATTACCACCCACTCTGCATAATGATGAGCCATTCACTCAGGTGTGACAACTGACTGAGCCACAATGCAAGGACCATTTAAGATTTTGCTTACATCTATCTTGTAAATATGTTTTGCTATTTTATTAAAAAGGTTACAATTACAACAATAATTACAATTTCAACAATATTTCAAGTGTACTCTTTCTTTGTAAAAAAAAAAGATTATAGGCCTACATTTTATCTATGTATTCATTACTTTGAATATAGCCAACATTGGAACAGCTAACATCTTAGTTGATGACTTTATTTTTGACAAAATTAGTAGGCTATTTTATATATAGAAATTGCTAAACAAAAGCTTATTTGACGAGGCAGTATATTCTACAGTAAAAACTGTACCCAAATCTACTAAACAAAATGTTGTCTTTCATATTTCACCTGACTGTAACGTTGTTTTCATGAAATACGCTTACACATGCTTAAAATGATGATAATTAAGTGTAAAGATAGGTATTACTGAAAATATTTGGTGTTTGGGGTGAGGATTGGGGTTGATCCATTTATAAAGTATTCTTTTATTCGTTCATGCATGTAATAATGAATGAATGAATGAATGAATGAATGAATTTATGTATGACTTGTGCAATAAATAAATAAAAAAATAAAAAAAATATGATAGGCTATTGACTCGCGATCTTCGCAGTAGGCTAGTGAACGCACCGGAGAAACGCACATTTATTAGGCTACATAGTTTTTTTGTTTTGGATGGTTTTGTTTAGAACCAGCTGTAAATGTAAATATATTTCACATTTTTTAGACATGTGAGGCGAGTAGGCTACGGTCTGGTTGATGATCTCCAGTTCAAGCACCTTATGTTGTGATTGCTAGCCTATATTTACTTTAAATCCAGGAAATTTGTTAATGAAAAAATTATTAAAATTAAGATACAATTGATACAAAACGAAATTCGTTTTAAAGAAAGGATTTGTACTTTCTGTTTTGAGGTACCTGTGAATGTTTGAAAGTCAACTGTCACGTAATATTGTTTTTTGCCAGCTGTGGTAAACAGCGCGCATCTATGCCGTTCATTCATTCATAAACAGAAACCTGAGAAGGAAAAACTTACTAGTATTCCTCAGCTCGTATTCCTCGTATTCGTCATTATTCCTCACAGCGCTGCGTTGTAAACAAGTAATGTTCTGAATAAACTGGTGTTTTGGTTTTCTTGTGCTGATGATAGGGGCGTTCACAGGATTGCGTGGATTGCCTCAGCCATTTGCGTTTGAATAGCACGCGCTCTCTGTGGGCGGAGTCACATTACATTTGAATTAGCTCTAATGAGGTCGACTGGAATCGCTCTCTTTTAATACAGATTTCACAAGATGAGAATATTTGTTTTTTATATAAATTACTTCATTAAAAAGTAGAGAATTTAAGCTTCATGCCTGTGTGTCTGAATGCCTGTTTGACTGAGTATTCGCTAAGCTACAGTTCATTTTCGGACGCGTTTCAGAATGGACTACACGGACAGAGAGAAGGCAGAACTCGCTTCGTGTTTATTTTTCTTTATTTGGCAAAAAGCACAACACTTTGTTTTTATTGTGAGTATACACAAAAATAATACACATTTAACAGAATCGATTGATGTATGAAACTTGTTTTGTAAAATCAAAGTCAAAAGAGAATTTCGGGTCTCAATCAACTCATAAGGAAAAAAATCGAGCAGATCACGCCGGCGTGATCTCAGACCCCTGAGGGTTAAGAAAGCACACCGTGAGCGCCTTGTCGTTCCAGCCACTCGCTGCTGCCACCGTGCGGAACTGGATGGCATAGTCCGTCACGCTGGCGGAGAGTCAGGAGCTGTTTGGCTGAGTCAGGGCCGCTGGTAGGACCTTGGAACACTTGCTTGAATTCCTCAGCAAAGGCAGAGTAGCTGGCACAACAGGGACTTTGGGCATCCCACACAGCAGTGGCCCATGCCAGGGCTTTTTCCGACAGCAGGGTAATGATGTATGCGATCTTGGACCGGTCGGTGGGAAATGACGAGGGTTGCAGCTCGAAGGAGAGAGAACATTGGGTAAAGAAACCCTTACAAGCACTCGGATCACCTGAGAACCATTGGGGAGGCGGAAGACGAGGTTCAGCCAGGGGGTTAACTGCCACGGGCACTTGAACATGAGGTATTGGGGCGGGAGCGGTTGCCGGAGGAAGTCGATCAGATATCTGCTTTATGGAAGTCAGGATCTCCGACAGAAGTTGAGAATGTCTAGTCATCAAGGCCTCTTGCTGAGCCAGAGCGGCTTCGTGGTGTTGACAGTCCCCTCGTGGTGGGACAGCATGGCGAAAAGCTCCTGGGTACTGGCTGCCTCTGGATTCATGTTGGCTCTGTGTTTCTGTCAGGACCCGGTTACGAACTCGGGTCTCCAGTGTGAGAAACAGTCACTTAGCAAACTGAGCCACTATTAGTTGGCAGAACCCAGAAGATGAGGCAGACACAGCAGTACTAGAGACAGAGTTTTAATGATGAAAAAAAAAGTAAAGTTCTTCAGGCTGAAATATAAATCCACAACGTCAAAAGTAATTCCAAGAGAAAAAAAGGGCAATCCACAAAGTCAAAAGGTTAATCCACAAGTTAAGGAGGTACAGCAGAAAAAGCCTCAAAAGGTAATCCAAAAAATAAACGAGTACCAAACAGAGTACCACAAGAGTCCAACTGGAGCAACAAACGTTCACAGCTTCACAGAGGCTGGGTGCTAACATTCAAACATAGAGCAAAGGAAAACTAAGGGTTTAAATACATTCAAGGGAAACGAGGCACAGGTGCAAATAATAACTGGAACCAAGGAAAAACAAAAGGATCAGACAAAAAGCACAATGGGGGCCTCTAGTGGCCAAAAAACAGAAAAACCCCAGCCGAATGCTGACACATACGTCTCAAGTCTGTGTGACAAACATTCACTGAGTTACAGGTCATTTTCTGTTGCGTTTCAGAATGAACTTCACATTTAGAGAGACGGCAGATCGCGCATCATGTTTATTTTCTTTATTTTACGAAGAACACAACATTTTGTTTTTATTATGAGTGCACACAAATAAAAGAAGACATTTAATGGGTCTCTTTTGCACTGATAAGAAAAAAAGCGAGCTGGTCACGCCGGCCTGACTGCCGACCCCAGAGGGTTAAGGGCCCGAGTGTGCTCGTTGTACCACGGTGCTGGACTTTTTCCTTTAATCTTCTTTAAGCACAAAGGAGCAACTGTGTCTAAAGTGCTGAAAAAGAGAGAGTCAATCATTTCTGTTGCAACATCGAGTTCTTCTAAGCTAGCTGGGATGCTGACGAGATGAAACTGATCAGGAAGATTATTAATAAAGCAATCTTTAGTGGCAGAAGTTATAGGTCTAACATATTTGTAACAGTGTCGGCTTTGCAACCTTGGCTAAATTAAGTATACATGAGACTAGATAATGAGATGTCATCGCTCTGCTGCAGAATTTCAATGGCATCAACATTGATTCCATGTGACAATATTAGATCTATAGTATGATTACAACAATGAGTAGGTCCTGACACGTGTTGTCTAACTCCAATAGAGTTTAGAATGACTGTAAATGCTAATCCCAATGCGTCTTTTTCATTATCTACATGTTGTTAACTGTTATTTGTAAAAAATAAAACTTGTTTAAACCAAACATTTTCCTTTCACAACATTCATGTCATTTCACAATTATGCCATCATTAATAACACATTGTTCATCAAGTAGTTTCCAAGTCACCACTTTAGTTGAGGTGCTACATGATGCATGATGAAGTCATGAGAAGCTGATGCTTAGTTAATGATGACTACTGTATTTGGATGTCAACAGAATTCATGTGCTATGTGCTGTGATTGGCCAATTTTGGGGTCTGTCCATTTACTGCAGGCTACTGTCACAGGCCGGGGCGGCCTTCCCTCCCCTTCTAAACGTACCACCTCGAGGAGTTACCCAGAGACACCAAAGAACAGACAAGATACTTATTATCAAAAACTTGTATTTTATTTAGTTAAAATAAGTCCAATCTCAAACTAAAATCCACTGGCTGATCCTCCTCTCGCTTCTACCAGGTTGCGTGGGAAGTTCGCACAACAATCCCTCTTCGGACAGGCAGAAGCAGACAATGGAGCAGACACTGGTAAGGGTTCGAACAACAGTTCCTCTTCGGCCGGCAGTAAGTAATGGAACAGACACAGGTAAAGATTCGCACAGCAACTCCTCTTCGGCTAAAGGTAAGTAGTGGAGCAGACACAGGTAAGGGTTCACACAACGGTTCCTCTTCAGCCCGACATAAGTAGTGGAGCAGACACAGGTAAGGATTCGCACAGCGGTTCCTCTTCAGCCCGACATACGTAGTGGGACAGACACTGGCAAGGATTCACACAACAACTCCTCTTCGGCCGGAGGTGAATAATGGAGCAGACACTGCTAAGGATTCGCACAGCGGTTCCTCTTCAGCCCGACATACGTAGTGGGACAGACACTGGCAAGGATTCACACAACAACTCCTCTTCGGCCGGAGGTGAGTAATGGAGCAGACACTGCTAAGGATTCGGCCGGAGGTGAGTAATGGAACAGGCACTGGCAAGGATTCACACAGCAACTCCTCTTCGGCCGGAGGTAGGTGTTGCGGCAGGCACTGGTAGGAATTTGACAACAAGGGAAGGGGTTACTCTTCTCACAGGACAGCATCAATCATTTGAGTGTCACCTCTTTTTGGGATAGGGGGGAGGATAGGGCAGGGTATCATCCGACGCGATGTAGTAGTCCGTCGCAGATGGCAACCGGGGGCTCTCTCGTTCCCTCCACAAGACACACCCGCTAGCTGGGGGCCACTCTCCTTCCACAAGCCGACGATAGTTGAAATGCAGCGACGGACAGTAACTTCCCCACAGAACCGTGATGGCCGCCTCCGCTGGCAGAGGACAATTTCTCTACATTCACAGGACAACCGTGGTGAGTACAGGATTTAACAATCAACAACTGGGTATTCTTACCACGGAGCAGTGACGGCAGCATTCGATGGTAGAGGGTAGTTTCTCTATGTTCACAGAACCACAGTGATGAGTACAGGTTTCAACATTCAACAGCTGGGCCTTCTTTCCACAGGACAGTAGTGTCAGCATTCAATGGCAAAGAGCAGTTCCTATATGTTCACAGAACAACAATGGTGAGTACAGGTTTCAACAATCAACAGCTGAGTCTTCTTACCACAGAGCGGTGATGGCAGCATTCAATGGCAGAGGGCAATTTCTCTATGTTCACAGAACAACAGTGGTGAGTACAGGTTTCAACAATCAACAGCTGGGTCTTCTTACCACAGAGCGGTGATGGCAGCATTCAATGGCAGAGGGCAAGTTCTCTATGTTCACAGAACAACAGTGATGAGTACAGGATTGAACAGTCAACAACGGGGTCTTCTTACCACAGAACAGCGATGCATAGATCTCTCATAAATCCTCTTCAACTCAGACAGGATGAAGCTGCATTCCTGTACGGCATATGCTCAACACACAGCAGTTAATTAATTTCAGTTTGATCTTCGAGGCCCACGAGTATGCCAACTGGGGAACGGACAGACATAAAATTACAGTTTCCACACCAGTGCACAATTCAGTCACTTCAACTGATCACACGTGTTCACTTCACATTAGGCACTGCAACTCACATCAACTCACAGTGAATAAGGTCTCTTCTCGTGGTCCCAGCCGACTCTCTCCGCTCAACTGACAAACTGTACATCCAATGCTGTATAAGTGGTTGACTATGGAAACACAACTGACATTGAAAGACTTCCAAACAAACCTCACTGAACGCCGGGGCGGCCTCACCGAATCATAGCGGGTAGCAGGCACTACAGGCATTAACTTCCTATTAGAACTGGCAGATAACACTTATCTGTTCGATGAGATAACACAGTTCGATCATACCGCTGCTCTCCAGCTCTTCCTTCTGTACATGCAGTCTTTCCCGTCCTTTAACGATCTGCCCTCTCGTGTACTGCTCGACGTGATCAGCAGATCATCAACAAAAGATTTCCTCCAGTCTGCATCAGCCCCAAAGATTTCGCTCCAAAGTCTCTTCGCCCTCAGATACTTCACACCAACGATTACCACGCTAAGATGCTTCGCACGCTGCACATCAACCGGATCCTTTTATAATCCCCCTCACAAATCCATATCCCTCGTTGCTCAATCTCTGCTCATCGCCCAGCTGCCGCTCATTCCCTCATTAGCAAGCTCCGTCAGACTGTTTACACGGGAAGACCCGTGCTGCGTTCCAGTCCACTTTTAGACACGCACTTGCGAACTTCCCTAAGCACTTCCCCTCGGGGGAATCCCTGCCGCCATTTTGAAGTGCGTTCCACTTCGTGAAGTGGACGAGGGAAGTTTATATGGACAGACCCTCGTTCCCTCGATTTTGACCGAGGGAGCGAGTCTGCTTCAAATGTACACTTCAGGCACCTATATGTCCCACAATGCAACACGATTGTGACGTCACCGCATATCTCGTCTAATCACCACCACACAGACAACTCTATGATATATTAATTATAATTTTTTTAAATTTAAAACAACCCAAACACACCTATAAACATTTGGATGCTGCATTAAACAAATTCTTAAAGGGAAAAAAATGTAAATAATAAATCAACTCCACAGCTGATTCCAAGTGATCAAGGGCTTAGGACGTTCCAATTCAGCCCATTGCAGTTTCCGCCAGTAGTGGCCACTCGCAATGACGTACATCCGAGTGAACGAGACGAAGGGAAGTTAGCAAGTGAAGGGCATGACAATTTTGGACTGGAACGCAGCCCCGGAACCGTTCTGGTGTTACATTTAACTCGCTCCCTCCGGAAACAAGGATGGAGAAAGACAGTTCCGCTTAATCGTCACCCTGTGACACTACTATGAAGACATGAACATGCTTGATAACTCAGATCATAATTAATGAAAAAACATTAGTTTCACATTAATAGATATACCGTTCTAGCCTGTATGCATGCATGAGGTAATTAGGATTTTTGTATATTACTTTAATAATTGTAGTCTTACATGCATTAATGCTTTTTTTCATGCATGAATTCCTGATGATTCATGTACCATAACCGTAGCTTTATCCAAAATGGATAGTAAAGACCTTTTTTTTTTTTTGTGAACAAAGTAAACATCATGATTCATGATGATGTACTCATCTTACTTAATGTTTTAATTAAGGTGTTGTTCATCCATGAAGTCATGGAGGAAAAACTTTGAACTTGTGTTAGTTCCTGATGATTCATGAGATAGCAATGCATGAAGTAATGCATAATTCATGTGTGGATTAAAGTTTCAACACATGTGAAGTGTCACCTGTATTTTTGAAAAAGACAAAGAAACAATTGAATGAAGGACCGAGCACAATTTTAATTTATTTTAATTTATTTTATTTAAATTTTTTTGTTGCAGTGTTCACTGTTGCACATTATTTTACGGAATATATCGATGAGTAATAGTCTATAATGTTAATGTTATTAGGAAGTATGTACATGTATTTAAGTTGTGTACTAGTGAGGTAATTCAAACTGGGGTACACATTGATATGGTATGTAGATACACATTAAGTACACTCACTGATACTTATTGCAGAACTTGGTGGGAAGTTCAATTCCACAGAATTCCATTTATCACAACCTTAACCACACTCAATAATCTCATGTTTCTTTTGAGGTCATTCTCTCTGAGGGCGGAGGCAGAGTTGTCATACCTTTAGTATAAAAGCACCAGGTACTTTGTTCTCCATTTCACTTACTAAAACAAAGGTAAGTCAGTTTCACTTAACTTTTTTAAAATCATTTTCAGATATCCTTCTATTTCCATTTTGTTTTTTTCCGAGACATGTTTTAAACCAAACAAAACTGTTCTGTTTTCAGTACATTGTATCAAAACTCATTACACACATTTTTGTGTAAACCTACTAAGGATGGCTGATAGCAAAAGCAAGTATTAGCTCATTAAATAATACCAGCCATCAATGCGATCTTTTCAGCCTTTAAAAATATGCAATGTTTTTTCACCAGTGGCTGTGTCCCAGTGGAGCCCAACCTTTGTCCAAGACCTTCTCCCTGCTGCCGAAAAGACAGCGCTTCTCTACCATCTCTCTTACCTGAGCCTGGCCAACTTCCCCAACCTGGAGAGAATCATCAGGAGTCGCGCTGTGGAAACTCAGCTTCTGTTTGGATCCTCTGATGCAACTATGTTGAAAGTACTGTTTCAGACTTTCTCTTGACTTCAGTATTTTCATCTCTGTGAAATTTGTGTCAATTCACCAAACATAAGGGGTTTGTAGTAAATAGAATGTCATATATTCTGTCTGTTAGCTAGAGATTAAATTTTGCTAAGTTAGTTATTAGAGTCTCTCCCTTAACTGGAAAAAAATACATAATGTGTCATAATATCATAATGTGAAAAATGTTCAGTTTTTTTTAGGTTTTAGATTTTAGGTAAAATCTTTTATAACCTAAGAGTTTGTACACATCAACTTGGTTTGATATGCTTCTTATAAAGTTTAAATGCATATCTTACATTTTTATAACTTTCAACTTTGAACTTAAATTATAATAACAACAGTTAATGCAGAAGCATTATGAGCAGCATTTCAGAAAGATTTACAGGACAAATACAAGCAATAAGAGTTCTGATTGTTTTGTTTTTAAGTCTAATATACTTGATCTTATGTCTCTTTCTTCTCACAGTGTATTTTGACCAGTGAGAACCTGGTTCAGTCGCTGTTTCCCATGTTGAAGCAAGCTGTGGAGAAAAATAAGGCAGTTTTGGCAGTCAAATTCCTAGGGAAAGCACGAGTCTGGATCAAAGACATTATCACTGATGTGGACAGGATGGTGGAAAAGTAAGAACATTTTCCTCATGAAAACATATTTCAAAAATACCTTGAGCAGTTGAATTGTTCTTCTACATGCATCTGCTAAAATCAGGCAGAAATATGAACATGTTTTAAGCTAAACTTTTAAGCTAGTTACACCAGCCCATTGTTATAAAATGCTAATTTCACTGCAACATTTCTTCAACATTGCATAGGTATAATTTACTCAACAAAGATGTAGCATCATCCACCAGTGATGTTGTCAAGGAAAAAATAGATACAGATAAAAAGATTACTAAACAAGACCAAGAGTTGAAGCAAACTGAAAAAAGCCTGAATGATCTGAAATCTGAACTGCAAAAAACCACACAAGAGCTTGATGAAACTGAGAAAAAGATAAACAGCAAAATCCAAGAGATTCAAGTATTTGCCAGATCCATAACCAAAAAAAGTAGAGGCCTCGGCATCTTCGCTGCAATCGTTCCATTCATCGGGCTAATTGTTAAAAGCTTTTATGATGCTGTGCGTGATCCTCGAAATGTTGCACGTATGAAGGCTCTTGAAGCTGAACTGAATCGCCTCATCGCTGAAAAGACTGCTCTGAAGCAGAAGCAGTGGCAGGTCCAACTAAAGATCATTGATGGGCAGATGAAGGTTGCCAAAGCCAGTTTTGAACAGAGTGAGTCTGTTTTCTTTCATGTTTATAGTATACCAATATGACAAGTCATGCTTAAGACTGTGTCAAGATTCAAGTCTAGTTTAAGACAGGGAGAGAACGTGTTTCTTGCTGAAACCTTTATTTCCCCTCTGCAGATTCCATACCCGACCCCATCCATCTAAAGGATGTTCAGAGTGGCTTGACAAAAATTCAGGCAATTCTGCTTCAGCTCAGAAACTTCTGGGAGAGTTTTGCTCAAATGCTGGACTCCCTGGAACAGAAGACCTTTGTTGGAGAAGATCTTATTGAAGACCTTGCCGAACTAAAAGAGGAATTTATAGCATCAATCAAAACAGCTGAAGAGGTAAAAGTAATGTTTACATGATTCAAAACATCTAAAATGTTTGATTTATTTTGTTTAATTTATTTATTATTTCTCTTTATTTGTACCCAAAGGGAAGGCTTAAGGGTTCCCTCATTTTGTCCAGCCATTATTAAGGATTCATCTAAAAGTCTAACGTGACTTGTAAATGTTTTAATTCCACAGGCTTGGAAAAGTTTTGCTGAAGGCTGTAAAAAAGCATCTGTCATCTTTAAGCTCCAAACCAAAGATGCCTACAGGTTTCTGGAGGTTAGTCCTTCCTCTCTCTCCAAGGAGGAGTGGCAAAAGGAGTACGAAAGCGTAAAGAAACAACTGGAGAAAATAGACCCACCACCAAGTGTGACATCTTCTGCTACACCTGCCATTTCTTAATGATCTACAGAGTGTGGCACGCACAAGTGCGTTTGTCTTATGACGCTGGTAACCTGGGATGATGATGTTAGGCTTTTTAAATACTGTACTTGTAAACTGCAGAGTTCTGTATTACCTTCTACTTAACGCCTAAAACACTCTTTATATAAACTCCTCTCCATATGTGTCATCTCTTTATCAGCTCTTGCAAAAAGACTCTTGTTGAATGGATAAAGGAAGAGATAAAAATGGATCAATAAAGTTTGATAACATCATTATTGACTTTTTGTTTTAAATAATCTTAAATGTCTTAATTATGTTTTATGTGTGAAGTCATAGATTTGAGTTTCAGCAGCAAATATTTTGTCATATCAAACTACTTTTGATGTCACTGGATACACAAATATTGTCACATTACAAAATATATTCTTGATTCGTTCTGGTAATAAATAAGCTCAAATATGCAGATGATTTTAACACAGTTTAACAGAACAATAATGGATGACTATAGCACAACACGTGTTCTGTGTAACCTTGCTGGTATTAAAATAATTCTCAGTCATTAGATATTAAGATAGAAAAGCTGTGTAATCATTTCATGGTAACACTTTATTTAACAGTGTTGTAATACACAATATAAGAACCTGCAACTAAATATACTTAAAATGTCACATAAAGGTATAGAACAGCCTGTACTTACCAATTATAATTATGAACATGCATCTTTGCTGCTCACATGGGTTCTGTATTAAAGTATGCCTCTTTAAGATACACAAGTGTTTAAGTTGAAAATATCAACACAATGGCTTACAGTGTACAATCTTACCATTTTTAGGCAATCTAATAACCAACCAAGTTCTGCAATAAGTATAATTATTGTACCTAAGTGTGTAAAGGCCACCCATCGGCCCAACAACACAATCCAACGGTGTGGGCGAAGGTATAATGCGAGTGTGTCTTTTTAGCGCTCCAGTGAAGTTGGGTCAATTCATGTACCCCAGGGGGTAACACCTGGTTTCGGGTGAGAGGGGAGAATTTTCAGATATCTTGAAGAGACATCACCCAAAGAGGAGAACAGAATTCTCCTAAGTTTTCAATCTAAGAGTATAATCTACCTACGGTAATAGATAGATAATCTTACCGTATCTATCTACGGTAAGAGTATAATCTACCAGTTAGCTCCGCTGGTATCTAAGAGTATGGGGTTTATTGTTGTGATTGGTCGTAGTGTTATCCAATTGCGTGCAGTGAGATTTTCAAATGCATGCTTGGTGCCGCCCCTCAAGCTGGCCGATTTTCATTAGTCGACGCCAGACCATTAATCTTTTATATTTAGGTCTGAATTTCCAGGCTAGCGAGATTCCAGGGCCAGGGTGGCCTAGTTGTCCATCTTTAATCCCTCCATGTTTCGCCACATTTTCACAGTCTCTTCAACCCATTGACGAGTTTTTCCTGTTTATGACATATCTGTCATTGGGTCTGATGCAGAAGGATCTGGATTCAGAATCCACCAATCAACTGTAAGCCGCATTATCAACACATGGGCTTTTCAGTATTACTCTGACTTTTCTCCTTCAGAGTGAGATATTCTCTACCTACAAATCTCACTGCACTTTCAAAGGGTTGATTGGGATGCTGTAACCTTTGTGTCATCTCTCTATGAAGGCGCCGTCAGTGATAGAGAGATTCTAAAGCAGTCTGGTATTATGGCTCTTCTAAAGACAAACAATGGCTGTAATGGTGGATAAGGGTTTCCTTGTGGAAGACTGTGTGCCTGCAAAGTCCACGTACCTACCTTCCCGTCAAAGAGAGCACAACTGTCTGGGCCAGAGGAAAACACAGTCTATTGCAAGACTCAGAGTCCATGTTGAGCGACTCATTCGAAGGGTGAAGGAGCACAAGATATTTACTACAGTAATCCCTCTTTCACTCACAGGAAGCATCAATCAACTTTACACAGTAGCCTCTCTCTCTGCTTAACTACCAAAACGGACCCTTAGTTAAAGCCTGAGCAAGCAAGTGCTAATGCTGAAGAAGCAGAATTAGACAGGCAGAAATGGAACGGAATATCTATAAATGTTTTTCATTACTGTATAATCATCTAAAACCAATCATTTTGGTTTTAACCTTAGAATGAGTCCTTCATATCATTAACTTTACATAATTTGAAATGAAATGAAATGAAATTATCAACAAATATAGAATGGTGAAACAAATACTTTAATCAGATGATCTGACAAGATAAAATGACATGTTAGTAAAATCATGAATAAATTAATTTCCTCAGCACTGCGCCTCTTCAGTTACTTGCGCATAGCGAGGTATTTTGGCAGATATGTATAAAAGAAAAACAAATCAGGGAGCTTAACACAGAAGTGTCTCTGTAAATACGCTGCACAAACATGTCATCATGGGCATATGAAACAAAGTCACACCATTCCATACCCTGCACTTGCCAATAATAAGGATGGCTTTCCTTCAATTTTTGTATGCCATGGTCAACTCTGAGGTACCTGTAGTCAATGTAGCTTAGTGCGTTTGGGCATTTTATTTCAACCAAGCCAAATGATGGTCTCTCAAGCGAGTCATATACCAGCCCATCAGGTGATGCACCCAGCCAAGATGCATCTGGATGAATCACCAGTCCACATTTTCTTTCAGTTTAGGTTTTTCAGAGTTGCATAGTCCATAGTTTGATAGCGTAGGCTATCAAATCAATGTCAGATCTCTTCAGAGCACATAATTAAGTGGAAAATTAATAGAAATGATCATTCTCTGTAAAGAAATGAGGTGTGAACATATGAGAATTTATCAAGATCTTCCTAATGTGCGCTCTTTTTGGCCAAAAGCCTAAATCTCTCGCTCTGGCCAATTTCCAAATTGTCAATTTTATCATGAAATACAAACAATAAATGTTGCTTTTTGGTTCTTTGTGTTGCTGTAGCACTTTAGTTTAAGAATGAATTCCAATGAAGCTGTTTTTTAAAGAAGTTCATTGTCATTTGTTACAAAAGAGAATTCCACAAAGTTTGCAGTGAAGAAACATCTGCGGTTTTTGGTGATTAATCTTCTCCCCCTTTTCAGGGGTACAACACATTATGTGCAACACTGAAAATGGCATCCCTCCTATCCATCACCATGTGTGCAATCTAGGCACCTTGTACTGCAAAAGTTTAATCTTTTAAGAAATCCTACTCTATTGCCTATATAAGTGTTTTTTTCTGAAATGGTATATCCGTGGTTGCTCACAGGCTTTTTGATCTCACACAGAGACACTGAGGAGTTTAAACTAACCCAAAATCCAGCATAGTGGGGTTCAGTGAATGTGATATTGAATGTATATGAGTGTGTGTGTCTGTGTGTGTGTGTGTGACAGAGACAGAGGACAGAGTGCCGGCCGACACATCCACATACACTCCTACTCTCCTACAGGAGCCTAAAGGGACACGAATGTCAGTGAACTTACTATTATAACTGACACCAAACCTCTCTGGATGATCAGGATATGACTGATACCGTTTCACAGATGTCACCTTCCTGTTCTCCTCAGACAGAAAAAGACGAGTGTTTGCTGTGTTTGGATCCAGTGTGAGATCACAGGCATCTGAACACAAGAAGAGAGGGCCTCCTGTCACCTACCAACACTCTTTACCACTCCAATACAATTCTATATTAGAATAAGGTTTGTGTGTGCTCTTTTACTGTCATATGTTGGTCACACACATCTTAAACATAACATTTCTTCCAGACATTCAAAGAGAGACACCATGTGGAGAGAGCATCCACTTCCTCAAGGTAGGGCTTCTCATCATTTTGACTAATGAGGCCTGTGTCGTTGACAAACTTCACCAGTTTGTTAGAACTGTGTCTAGCCATACAGTAACTGGTATACAGGGAGTAAAGCAGGGGGCTGAGGACACAGCCCTGAGGGGCTCTGAGGGTGAATGTAGAGGAGGTGTAGTTTCCCATTTTAACCACCTGGGGGTGTCCTGTCAAAAAAAGAATAAGGTCCGGTGACAAATAGAGGAATTCTGCCCTAGATTTTGAATCTTTTTGCAGAGGTGTAAGGGGACAACACTGTTAAAAGCAGAGCTATAATCCATGAAAGCATCCGCACATAATTCTCTTTTCTATGATCCAGATGTGAAAGAGCAGAGCGCAAAATGTGGTTAATAGCATCATCTGTAGACCTATTTGGCCTACATGCAAACTGTAAAGCGTCTAGACCACTGGGGAGAGAGCAACAGATATAAGCTTAGACCAATTTTTCAAAGCACTTCGTAATTTAGTGCAACAGGACGGTAATCGTTCAGAGACCGGGATAATAATTGAAGATTTAAAACTTGTGGGAACACCACCCTGATTGAGAGAAAGATTAACAAGAGTTGTGTAGCGCCCCCTACTGTCCTAGGTGTATCTACCCTTTGTAATGTTGGACGCTTGAAACTAGATTCATTTATTTGTCTCTGGACGTGATCTTATAATCAATCTGTGACCCTTGGTTCAACACTACTTCTTACAAAGTGCAATTCAGATCTCTGCAAATCCACTTTTAACCAATTACAGCTACCTATCTGTTCTATTAAAGTGACCACACTATATTAACTGAAATATACAATTAATTTATTTAAAAGAAAATAAACAAAAAGAATTAACAAAAAGTAACCAAATTAAATATGAATAAAATCTGTTCGACCAACTGCTGAAAAAAAAATGGTATTTTCAAATACAGTGTTTGATTGACTCTTCTCTGCACAGACACTTAAAGGGTTAACCTTTTATACTTCCATCAAAATAGGGCTTTCCAATAAATCACTCTTTAAATTAACCGTTACTTATTTTACACAAAGTACAAATTTGTCTTCACTTAGTGTAACCCAATTTACCAGTGTAATTATTGGATCTATGAAAGCTCAGTACAGAAATAAAGCACTTAAGCTAACTTCAGTTTCAATCAGAAATACAAACTGTAACCCTGTAATAATATACTCAATGAATCACGGAGTATTAAACCATTATATCATTCATCAATTGAAAAAACAAATGATTGTGGGCCCACCACATACACACACACACACACACACACACACACACACACACACGTGATTCTTTTGATTCTTTCCAGAGATTTGTTCATTTTCAGTTCGTTCACTAAAATGATTCGTTCAGTGACAATTTCTTCACATTACATAAATACGCCAGCAGGAGGCGAAAAAGAGTGTCTTAGCAATGTGTTGTGTAAAGTCAACAAATGTATTTACTTGTTACACAAAAAGTAATTTGGCTTTATTAAAATGTGTGCCTAATTTACTCATTATTTTAAATTATTAAAATAAGTCTATATAAGTGGTTCAGATGACCAAAGCACAATGATTTCTTGCATAATAAAATTGTTTGGTCAGACATTTACACATTCATAAATCTGGGATTAGTGTGTGTGTGTGTGTGTGTGTGTGTGTGTGTGTGTGTGTGTGTGTGTGTGTGTGTGTAATGTATGTGCATCATTGCAATTCTGCAATTCAGTCTTAAAGTGACAGTGCGTAATAAACTTAATGCCGTTTGTGCCCTTAATATTCATCAACAAAAAAAGAGAAAACCATTCACTGCTCTTTAATAACGATTAATTATATTTAATTTATACAAATAAATATGTCTGCTTGAAAGAATAAAGAATAATGTATGCAAGTTGTTATAAAGAATGCATATATCATTCATTAAAAAGAAGACTGTGTTCTACTTTAGGAGAGGAGGTTTTATTGGTTTAATTTTAAGATTTTTTTTTTTATGTCACAGCAGTTAAATCTGTTTCTTTATTGCATGTTCAAACTTTAAAATCATACAGTTTAATAGATGTTTTCTCCGGGAGTATATAATGGGTTTGGAAATATTTGAGAAATTCTAAATTAATGCATTACAATTTAACTAAATCCATTAGATTTTAGTCGACTAAATCTACTGTAGATTTTAGTTGACTAAAATCTTATTGACTAAAACTAACATTGGACTCTGGGCTTTATCAGCCAAAAGCCCGTGTGAGACAGAAATCTCCCGTGAGTGCCATGAGCGCAAAGCCTCATAAAATTCACTTCGTTTACAAGCAAAATATTAGCACATGTCATGAACATAAATAGTGTAATAGCAGTATTGATTCAAGCAATAAGTCAGTCATATGTAGTAAAACAACAACAAAAAAAACACCAGACTACTAACAGGATAAGAAAACATTCTGCTAGTTCGGTTTAATGACTAGTAATAAATATCTTTGTTCTGTACATTTTCTCAGTTCACTCTCTGATTTCAGCTTCATTTTTGTATCTTCATGTAAAAAGATCATATATCAATATTTATTTCCCGTATTGTTCTTTTAATGTTAGTAGAATTACATCAAAACTGTCATAATTCATACATAGGCCATTTTCTACCCTGATTTTAGCACTCTGATTTAAACACTTTAAGACTTGTGTCTCATTTCAGACTTCAATGTAAACACCCACTTCTGTGATTGAGTAATATCGTTGCATTTGAAATAAGGATTTATTGCAAAAAGGATTTAAGGAAATAAGGAAATAAGGATTTTTTGCCATTGCAACACCGATTTCTTATTTATCTTGGCTGATGAAATACTGATGAGAGTCAGAATTGATAGGTAACGTACATTCTTGAGAAATCGCATCTTGTTAACTGTAAAAAGGCTGTGAGACAACGGTTTCTCATTCCCAAGGTGTCCGATATGACCACGTATCCAAGACAAATGTGCGTGACACTACACAGACGCCAAAAGCGCCCTTTAGCCTCTTTATTGTGCTGCGGCCGGTAGCTCAATGCTTTCATTGAGAAACCTTTGGCATCAATACACAGACATGGGAATTTTATCATCATGAACTTATATATTGGGGCATAATTGTGTCGCCATGACATGATATTCTGGGGTATGACTATTTTATAGATGATTTTTTGAGCACTTAACCCGACCCCGACCCCTAACCCTAACCATTTCTCAATATGAAACACATAACAGGCAGATAAAAGTATGGTCACAATCATTTATTCAAAAATATCAAATATTTAAAGTCTTCCAAACGATTGCTTTAAGGAACAAACCCGAAACTGATCACATTAAAAAAAAAAACACCTGAAGAAGCTTATCGTCACTTTCATCATGAAATGCCATTGGCTCTGGTGGCCGATTGCCACATGCTAATATTCGGATTCATCTTTGAGTTTGATGAGGCCGTGTTCACAGAGCGGAAAGATTTTCACTCTGTTCTTCACTCAGTGTTATCCTATGGATGCAGAGATCAATATAGAAGACACCTTTCCATACAAATAAACATAAGCGTGGACACATTTTAGCCAGCAAAGTTATAAAGGTATTTTAAGAAACTCACTTTATGATCATAAAAATATCAACGGACTTTGCGTCTGTTATCGGTTGACGTTATGACACTGTTCAGTTGATTTCAAAGGTTTCTCACTGAAAGCAATGGGTTACCAGCCGTGTTGGTAAGCAGATTCTTTTGCATGATTTTTGCATGAATTATTATTATTATTATTTTTATTAATAATATAATTTTTTTATTATTACTTATTTTTTTCAGAACATTGATTCTGTAATATTTCTGCATCTCAGTTAAGATGAATCTTATAATTTAAAGAAATTAGGGAAGTGGGTAAATTTAGTAGCATCTTGTATCTGAGAGCTAAGCAGCCGTCTAAGTGAACACAATACAATAGTTTTTTGTTTTCCCCAGTCAGAAACTTGTAAATTACAGCTCGCAGAAAGTTTTGAACCTTGTATTAGGCTACATGTCTTGTAGATACTGAGCAGAAGTTTGAGTTTCTTATTAGTCAGTCACGCTCGACATTACGTCAGGTGTCTGATGAATTGGGATCTCACCTAAGAGCCAAATCACCTTCGAGTGTACACAAAAACAAGCCAATGGACATTGGCGAGTGAGATTAGCGAACCACACCCCACAAAGCGGATAGTAGTTCTGAACTCACTCAAGCTCATTCTCGCGCATGAGTCGTGGCGCTCTCGTGAACTCGCGTCAGAGGCCCACACAGAAGAAAATTAACAGTAGAATAAAGTCATTATTTATATAAATTTTTTTTTTAATATAATATAGTATATATATTTATACTTTCACACAAAAAGTATTCTCGTCGCTTGATAAACTTAAGGTTGAGCCACTGTAGTCACTTGGACTATTTTATCAATGTCTTTACTAACTTTCTGGGCAGGCAGCTGCAATTACCTAGCAGCCTATGACGGAGTGAAACAGCTCTCAGATTTCATCAATATCTTAATTTGTGTTCCGAAGATTAACGAATGTCTTATGGGGTTGAAATGACATGAAGGTGAGTAATTACTGACAGAAGTTTCATTTAAAGGGCACCTATTATCGACAACACCATTTACATGTGTGCTGGCAGTGTGTGAAGACAACCACCCTACAATGATAAAAATCCACCCTCTCCTTTTTTTTAATCCCCATTAAACCAAAGCAATCTCATTAGACATGCGGTTTTGATTCTCTGAGCAGTGTGACATCATCCTGCTCAGGTCCCGCTCACGGCCGCTGATTGACAGGCCTGCATAGTTTCCACTCGCAGCGAGTTGTACGCTGTCCGCCGGTTTCTCCGCATTCGAGCAGCTGTAGCAACAACAATGTTAAAGTCTGTATATATTTGTTAAAGGGATAGTTCACTTTGAAATTAAATTTTGGTATGTTTTAGCTTACCTCAAGGGCATCCAAGATGTAGGTGTCTTTTTTTCCGCAGTATCAATTTTGATATTTTTAGGTCAAACCGTTCTTGTCTGTCAGTCATATAATGCAGGTCTGTGGTCACTGTCTCAAAGAGCATGCACAGAGTCCAAATTAAAACAATTCCCCATCGTCCAAATTAAACAATTCCCCATCGTAAGCGCGCATCCTGGTGTGTGACGTGTACGCAGAATGGTGCATAGATATATACACTAGATGTCGCCTTGTCTACGGCAGTTCATTGGAACGAATGTCTTTAAGGCGACATATATCTATATCAGGTGTATATATCTATGCACCAGTCTGCGTACACGTCACACACCAGGATGCGCGCGCGTCCTCAGATCACTTGGACGTGGCTGTGTATAAGAGGTAAAAACGATATAAATACTGTTTGTTTTCTCACACAAACCGCTTGTTTCGTGTCTTAGGCCATCAATGTGTACTTACGATGGGGAATTGTTTAATTTGGACGGTTTCTAGCGCCCATGCGCCACAGCGGTCAAAAACCTTTTGCCCTTCCGGGTCAAACCCCCCTCCTCTTTGGCAGTTTGGATGCTTCCTTTATAACTTTGACCTCGGGTAACATTAGAGCGACACCCACTGTACAAACAAGAAACAACACCCAATATCTAAATACACAAACACCACATTTGGCTTCTATACGCACTATGTTTTTGTTTCTGAGCCGAGTGTTTCTTCACTTCACTCCACTGCAAGCTGTCTACGAGTTCTGAATCTTCAGCGGTGTTTGTATGTAACCCCTCTCACCTGGGTCCTTCACACCCCGCTCCGTGCGGGTCTCGAACCCGGGTCTCCGGCATGAGAGTCAGGCGCTCTAACAAGGAGGCTAAAGACTGCAGCCTCTAGCGTCTGTCGCTAGAGCGTCTATTGAGATCAGAGGAGTGAGGTTTACTCGCACAGCAACTAGTAGCTGGCCTACGTTACATGTATGACGGCATGTTCCAGCGAGATCTCATTCCTGCTGTTGGTCTGTGCAGTGATCTGCCAACAGTGTGTGTTCCCTTTCGAAGGGAACTTCGACAATACATCATTGACGTTATGGGGAACGCCTCAGGCGTGACAGGTGTCTGAAATCAAATATCAACTCATAGCAATCATGCTGACCGGCGACAGCCGTGAATCATCAGCTTGAATGATGAGCGCGCGACCTGGATATATAAAAAGGGCGCCTTGAAACCATGACAATATCCTTTTCGTCTTCAGGGACTGTTTTGTCTGATTTAAACGTCTGCTTACAACGAAATTGTGAGATAATGAAACGCACATCTAAGGCAAGTCCTAAAAATTTTATGAAATGTGTTGACCCGTGCCCAAGATATTTGTTGCCGGGTGACACTCATGAGATGTGTGTGTACTGCTTGGGTGAAGAGCACTCACAGAATGCTCTCGAGGGAGCGTCCTGTGCAAATTGTGAGCGTTTGCAAGTCAAGTCAAGTTTATTTATATAGCGCTTTTCACAATACAGATTGTATCAAAGCAGCTTCACAGTATTAAATTAAAATAATACATCAATGTTTGTTTCTAGTGTAAAATGTCCACGTTTGGTAATGCTGATCAATAGTATTGTTGATTGATTAATTAAATTAAATATCCCCAAATATCCCCAACTGAGCAAGCCAAAGGCAACAGTGGCAAGGAACCGAAAAACTCCATCAGGTGACCTAATGGAGAAAAAAAAAAAACCTTGGGAGAACCCAGGCTCAGTTGGGGGCCAGTTCTCCTCTGGCATTTATGAACTAGAGGTCGGATTTAACTGTAAGATTAAAAGTATTATATGAATTCCTGGCTGAAGAGATGCGGCTTTAATCTAGTTTTAAACTGGGAGAGCGAGTCTGAGCAACGAACAGTATCAGGAAGACTATTCCAGAGTTTTGGAGCTAAATGTGAAAATGCTCTCCCTCCTTTGGTGGATCTGGATATCCTAGGTATGACCAAAAGCCTCGAATTTAGTGATCTTAAAGAGCGCGATGGATTATAGGGCGATAGAAGGTCCGTTAAATAGACTGGAGCTAAGCTGTTTATGGCTTTATAAGTCAGTAGCAATACCTTGTAATTAATACGGAACTTTATAGGTAACCAATGTAGTGATGATAAAATTGGTGTTATATGATCATATTTTCTTGATCTAGTAAGTACTCTAGCGGCGGCATTTTGGACTAACTGTTGCTGCTTGTTTATTAAGGATGCAGGACAACCAGCTAATAAAGCATTACAGTAATCTAGTCTCGATGTCATGAATGCATGAACTAACTTTTCTGCATCAGAAACTGATAGCGTGTTACGTAGCTTAGCAATGTTTCTAAGGTGGAAAAAGGCTGTTTTTGTAACATATGAAATATGATTTTCAAAAGACAGGTTGCAGTCTAGTATAACACCCAGGTCTTTTACTGTAGAGGATGAAGTAACAGGACATCCTACTATGTTAAAGTTGTAGTGTGAGAGGTTTTGTGGGCGTTTTTTTGAACTGATGATTAGTACCTCTGTCTTGTCTGGATTTAATAAAAGAAAATTGCGTGTCATCCAATCTTTTATATCTTTAACACACTCTGTCAATTTGGATAATTTAGCGTTTTCATCCGGCCGTGATGAAATATAGATTTGAGTGTCATCAGCATAACAATGGAAACTAATTCCATGTTTCCTTATAATATTTCCAAGTGGCAGCATATATATTGAGAATAACAGAGGGCCTAACACAGATCCCTGCGGCACTCCATAGTTTACTGGAGTTATGATCGATTTTTCTCCATTTAAATAGACAAAATGGTAGCGGTCAGAGAAGTTTGATCTGAACCAGCTTAATGCTTGTCCTTGAACACCAGTATAATTTTGTAGTCGATCTAACAGTATTGTGTGATCTATAGTATCGAACGCAGCACTAAGATCAAGTAAAACTAGTATTGAGATACAGCCTTGGTCAGAAGCTAAGAGTAAATCATTTGTGATTTTAACGAGCGCAGTTTCAGTGCTATGATGCGGTCTGAATCCAGACTGAAACTTTTCATAGATGTCATTTTCTTGCAAGAAAGAGCCCAGTTGAGCGGACACAACTTTTTCTAGTATTTTAGACATAAAAGGAAGATTTGAAATCCTATGTTTGCCTATGAGAACGCTCCGCTCTCGTCGGGCTCTCTTCTCGAGGGAAGAGAGTTCAGCATCTGGTCCTCGCGGATCGGGTCCCGCTCGTGCCGAGGCAGAGCGGCGACTCGCTTCATGGGGCTCCCAGATGGAGCTCACTGACAGTCTCGAGAGGGGCGTTAACCTCTTGGACGCGTCATCGGCTGACGAGAGTGAGCTGCAGGTGGATGACGGAGACGATTCTCCTACTGATACTGCAGCGAGGGCTGGGCAAGAGATGGCTGAGGAGGATGAATTAGATCCTCAACCTCGTCAGCCATCCTGCCCCGTGTACGCAGAGTTGGTGGAAGTTATGGAGCGCGCCACTGACAAACTTCAGTTGCCATGGCGGCGCGCTCGGGGAGGACCTGGTCTGTCTTGGTCTGAGGACCGTAGACAGGACCAGAGGTTTAGTGTCACCTCTCGTACGCCCCCTCCATGGAGGAGTAGGACGCAGAGGAGGCGAGCCTCCCACAAGAAGAGGGACTTAAGGGAGGTCATTCAGCGCAAGCACAGCAATGCTCAGCGTAAGTAGGGTTTGATCTCCCTGGAGGGCCTTTTCTACCAGCCCTCTCCCTCTTCTTGACTCCCCAGGCGTTTACGTTACACCAGCCCTGGGGATGGGCCGATGATGAGAACTATGTTCTGATGGCCCGCCGTACCAACTGGTTGATGTGAGCGCCTCTTTTAGGCATGTAAAAGTGGTGGACCCCAGGTTCATTGAGAACTCTCTTGTGAAGTCTTCACTTCGCATGCCGCAGGTGAACTGATTGGTTTAAAAAATTCTGTGTGTATAACTAACGCTGATTTGTACTTCTCTACAGACCTTGTTCCCTGTATAGACCTAGGGGGTCATTCCTAGAGGAGCAATGAGGTAAAGTATTGGACTCCAGGGCCCTGAAGCCTCCCCCCAGGTGATGACTAGAACGAATTAGGGAGAAGCTCAAAGAAGATTTGGCTTCCGTGCTGAGTATGTGATGGCCTTCCTGTCATAACATTTTATATGCGTGGTGGGCCACCGCTCATTTCTGTTTAGCCTCAGGGCTATTAGCCACCCAGGGGTAGAGTAGTTGGTCTTCCTAAAAAAAAAAAAAAAAGGAAAAGGGCTGGCGCTTCAGATAGATCTTATGTCCTACCGGTTTGTGACATTGGTATCCTGAGTACTTCGCTCCCCTGAGCTTTGTAAGGTTTCAGTAGGTTGAGTGTTTCACAGCCTCTCAATCAAGTAGGCTGTGGCTCTTCCGAGCCCTCAGGTAGATCTATGCTTGTAGGCTGGCCCTCACCCGGGCCACCTCTGTAGCTGGCCTAGGCTATGCTAGGGATAGATGGAGGCGTTCTGCTAAGCATAGCTGCCGCATTCCTATGTGTGTTTGGCTTCCTCCCCTAGATTTCAGCCTCCTCCCATAAATGGAGTTGTTGGCCAAGGCCCGCCCCTTTCACTGCATTCAGGGGTGATAGAGTAATGCAGGGTGGTAGTTGAGGTACGATCCTTCGGGCAGGGTTAGGCCATCTTTCGCTCTGCGATGTGATAGTTTGCCAGACCCTGCCAAACAGAGCTAACATATGATTGGGCCTCTAGAGCTGGCTCCACTCAGCCCATTGAGCTAAACCGCTCAAACGATGGGTGGAAGTTGGTTGGCTTGCAAGCAGGCCCCCGCTTCCCTAGGCTGGGCGCAGGATAAATCCCTGTCACCCTTTGGAGCCATTTGCAGGCCCGCTCCCTGTCTAAATGTTCAGGGGCATATGGTTGTTACTCCCCCGTTAACTCAGGGTAGTTTTGAGTACTCCTTTCTCAGCTCTGTGTCTATCTACCTCACACCACGATGGCTCCGGTTGAGCGGGGAGTTCCAAACTCATTTCATTCAGGTTTTTGAACTCCGCTCCCTTGAAGCCAGAACATTGCCATGAGCTGACGCCCATGCATATAGTAGGTAGGCCGATTAATGGGGCCTCCACTAGGCAGAGTGGTGTATGTTGTACTCCCCTGCTATTAGGGGAATTGCTTTTTGCTGAGTACACTGCCTTTGGCAATGTGATTAGGTACCAGGATGCTGTAAGCTCTGTAGTAACAGCTTTCTGCCACGAAGGCTGCATGGTTAGGTAGTAGGCCCCAGCAGGCCTCCTTGACCGGGTAGCCCCCAATAGGGCTCTTAGGCTAGCTCACCTTTGGTGGTTGGCCTTGGTAGTTCGGGCAGTAGACTCAATTATGGGTAGTAGGCCTTATCAGGCCTCCTCTAAGGTGGGTCCCAACATTGTGGAACATACACTAGGACAAAACTATAGGAAAGTTTTTTAATAGTATGGTTCCAGCAGTGTTCGTTAAAGTAGCAGAATAGACTCGCTATTAGCTAGTAGGCCCGACCAGGCCTCCCTGTTAGGCGAGTCCCCAGCAGCAGTCACATCCAGCTGTTAGACTGTTTCAGGTAGTAGGCCTCTTCAGGCCTCCCTGAAGGTGGGCTCCCACATTTTGTGGTGGTCAGGTAGTAGGCTTCACTAGGCCTCCCTGAGGGTTAAATCCCACATACTGTGGTTACTAGGTGGCAGGCCCCACAGGCCTCCCTGAAGTTGAATTCCCGCTTTTTGAACTATCAGGTAGTAGGCCTCATAAGGCCTCCCTGAAGGCAAAGCCCCAAAGACAGTCAACTGGACTGCCAGTCTGGCTCACTATCAGCTATGGTTTTCAGGTAGTAGGCCTCTCCAGGCCTCCCTGAAAGTGAGCTCCTTCATGTCATGGTTATCAGGTAGTAGGCCTCACCAGGCCTCCCTGGAGTTGAGTTCCAACATACTTTGAGTTTCCACTTAAGGTGGTTTTCTGGTAACAGGTAGTAGGCCTCTCTAGGCCTCTCTGTAAGTGAACTCCCATGCACTGTGGTTTTCAGGTAGTAGGCCTCACTAGGCCTCCCTGAAGTTGAGCTCCCACATACTGTGGTTGTCAGGTAGTAGGCCTCTCCAGGCCTCTCTGAAAGTGAGCTCCCACGTTTTGTGGTTGTCAGGTAGTAGGCCTCACCAGGCCTCCCTGGAGGTGAGCTCCCACATACTGTGTGTTTGCACTTAGCATGGTTTTTCAGGTAGTAGGCCTCTCCAGGCCTCTCTGAATGTGAGCTCCCACGTTTTGTGGTTGTCAGGTAGTAGGCTTCACCAGGCCTCTCTGAAGGTGAGCTCCCACATACTGTGGTTGTCAGGTAGTAGGCCCGACCAGGCCTCCCTGTTAGGCGAGTCCCCAGCGGCAGTCACATCCAGCTGTTAGACTGTTTCAGGTAGTAGGCCTCTTCAGGCCTCCCTGAAGGTGGGCTCCCACATTTTGTGGTGGTCAGGTAGTAGGCTTCACTAGGCCTCCCTGAGGGTTAAATCCCACATACTGTGGTTACTAGGTGGCAGGCCCCACAGGCCTCCCTGAAGTTGAATTCCCGCTTTTTGAACTATCAGGTAGTAGGCCTCATAAGGCCTCCCTGAAGGCAAAGCCCCAAAGACAGTCAACTGGACTGCCAGTCTGGCTCACTATCAGCTATGGTTTTCAGGTAGTAGGCCTCTCCAGGCCTCCCTGAAAGTGAGCTCCTTCATGTCATGGTTATCAGGTAGTAGGCCTCACCAGGCCTCCCTGGAGTTGAGTTCCAACATACTTTGAGTTTCCACTTAAGGTGGTTTTCTGGTAACAGGTAGTAGGCCTCTCTAGGCCTCTCTGTAAGTGAACTCCCATGCACTGTGGTTTTCAGGTAGTAGGCCTCACTAGGCCTCCCTGAAGTTGAGCTCCCACATACTGTGGTTGTCAGGTAGTAGGCCTCTCCAGGCCTCTCTGAAAGTGAGCTCCCACGTTTTGTGGTTGTCAGGTAGTAGGCTTCACCAAGCCTCTCTGAAGGTGAGCTCCCACACATTGTGGTTGTCAGGTAGTAGGTCTCTCCAGGTCTCCCTGAGAGTAGTTTCATAGTAGTGCTGGGTTTTGTAAGCTAGTGGCCGCTTACTTTCAGTTTAGCCGTCCTTATAAGGCAGCTACCGAAGGTGAGCTTGCGCCCTGGCTCGACTCAAGTTTTTATTCTCTGCTACGGGTTCCCTCGTGGAACCTCTTTATCCTGCTACAGCCTGGTTGCCTACCAGGTAGATCTTATGCTCCTCTCACTGAGGGTCAATATGAGTATGTGGTCTCCTGAGTCTGGTCAGTCGGTCGTAGGCCTCTCATGAGGCCTCCCAGTTAGATCAGTCCTTAGGCCCTCACAGGCCTCCTCAGTGTTTTGAAACACAAACACTGGGTAGATCCGTGGATCGAGTAGAGAAACTCCCCTCGCTGGCAAGGGTTGTAAAGCACTATGCTGAGTCATACTCTCCAGGATATCCCGTCTCTGAGATCCGGGCCGAATGGTTCACTGCCTGCTTCGCAGTTCCTCGGGTTGGATGCCTTCCTAAAGGCAAGTGTCCAGAGGCTCTGTCTTCAGACAGACAGGAAGTGGCCAGACTGTAGTGTCTTATATAGTGACACCAGGTCAGGCCTGCCTAGTGGCATTTCAGGTGGCACGTTCCCCTGAATAGTGACTGGCTGGGGTTCCCTCGGGTTCCCTAGCCACATTCCCTAGAATGGACACCTTCTAAGAATGAAGTTGTGGTCCTAGGCCCTTGAGCAGGCCCAGGTAGACCTTTCACTAAACTATGTTTATGGAGGTTTTCTGTGGTATCATATAGCTTGGGCTATGACCGTAGGGAGCGCTGTCACTGACAGCCCAGTGTGACCTGAGGGTGAGTGGTTCTAGCGTTCATTGAATTGCTGGTTCTGACAGTTGTCACTGCCATTGGGCATGCACTCCCTTTAGCATGGCGGCGTGGGTATTTCGTTCCCCATAACGCCGATGACGCATTGTCGAAGTTCCCTTCGAAAGGGAACGTCTCAGGTTACAAATGTAACCTTTGTTCCCTGAGAACAGGGAACGAGACAATACGTCTCCCTGCCATGCCTCGGGGCCTGCCTGCCAAACAGTCCCTTCAGACGAAAGGATATTGTCATGGTTTCAAGGCGCCCTTTTTATATATCCAGGTCGAGCGCTCATCATTCAAGCTGATGATTCACGGCTGTCGCCGGTCAGCATGATTGCTGTGAGTTGATATTTGACACCTGATATTTGACACCTGTCACGCCTGAGGCGTTCCCCATAACGTCGATGATGTATTGTCTCATTCCCTGTTCTCGGGGAACAAAGGTTACATTTGTAACCTGAGACGTTTTCTCCCTGGGCGCTTCAGCACTGTGGTTGAGTTTTATCCTCTCTAAAAGAGCTGCATGCGGCACATCATTTTAAAGATGTCTAGCCCTTCAATTTCTGGGTGAGGTGGACAGATTAATTCTGCTGATGGGCACGAACGCTGCTTGGGCTTAACCCCCTGAGGTCGGCGGTATCGCCGGCGATACCAGCTTGCTTTTTTTTTATCAGTGTAAAAGAAACTCATAAATACTCTGTTGACTTTGATTTTCCATAGGAGTTTCATACATCAATCGATTCTGTTAAATGTGTATTATTTTTGTGTATACTCACAATAAAAACAAAGTGTTGTGCTTTTTGCCAAATAAAGAAAAATAAACACGAAGCGAGTTCTGCCTTCTCTCTGTCAGTGTAGTCCATTCTGAAACGCATCCGAAAATGAACAATAACTCAGCGAATACTCAGTCAAACAGGCATACAGACACACAGACATGAAGCTTGAATTCTCTTCTTTTAAATGAAGTAATTTATATAAAAAACAAATATTCTCATCTTGTGAAATCTGTATTAAAAGAGAGCGATTCCAGTCGAGCTCATTACAGCTCATTCAAAAATAATGTGACGCCCACGGAGAGCGCGCGCTATTCAAACGCAAATGATTGAGGCAAACCTGTGAACGCCCCCATATCAGCTCGAGAAAACACAAGTTTATTCAGATCATTACTTGTTTACACCGTCTCGCAGCGCTGTGAGGAATAATAATAATGGAAAATGTACATCAGAGGTGCGGGTATATCGAGGAGCGAGCTGAGGAATACTGTAAGTTTTTTTCCTTCTCACGTGAATCGGGTTTCTGTTTATGAATGAATGAACGGCAGAGATGTGCACTGTTTACCACAGCTCGCAAAAAGACAGTTTAAATTTAAATTGCGTGTGTGAATGAATGATGATGTTCAAGCAAACTGTATTGCTATACTGAGATGAGTAAAAATCGACTGAAATATGTTGAAATAAAATGTAGGCTATTTGTATAAGCAACGTATTAAACTGCAAATTAACATTTATATGCCCTAATATTTCATAAAAACAACATTACAGTCAGGCGAAATATAAAAGACAACATTTTGTTGACTAGATTTGGGTACAGTTTTTACTGTAGAATATACTGCCACATAAGCTTTTGTTTAGCAATTTCTATATATATAAAATACTATTTTTGTCAAAAATAAAGTCATCAACTAAGATGTTAGCTGTTCCAATGTTGGCTATATTCAAACTAATGAATACATAGATAAAATGTAGGCCTATAATCATTTTTTTACAAAGAAAGAGTACACTTGAAATATTGTTGAAACTGTAATTATTGTTGTAATTGTAACCTTTTTAATAAAATAGCAAAACATATTTACAAGATAGATGTAAGCAAAATCTTAAATGGTCAATATAAGTCTTCTTCTAAATATATCTTTTGTCCTTGCATTGTGGCTCAGTCAGTGTCACACCTGAATGAATGGCTAATTATGCAGAGTGGGTGGGACATTGTATTCTCAAGGTGTAAACCACTCCTCGTTCACGCCCCCCTCGCATATTGGCTTTCCAAGCAAAACCTGTTTTACATCAATTTAAATCAATGTATTGTTTTATGTGAACGATAAAGCAAGACTATTTTCACATAATTTTGAAGCCAGAACTCGAAGGAACAACATCCATTAGTCAAAAGTCTTATTGACACATATTTATTATGAGTTTTGTGGTCTTATTTCAGCAACTTTCATTTTTATTTTTTTCAATAACCATTATAAACATTATTCTCTTAAAAATTTAAAAATATACATGCATGGTGATCACATATTTTGGTAGCCCTGTTTGTGCTATATAGAGTGAATTTACACCTTTGCCATTAACATGTTTATAAATAACTGAAAAAAGCACAAATTTCAGAGCATGTCAGAACACCTCCAGGGCCCAGAAAACCGCTCAGACTCCGGAGGGTTAAATCATGCTCATGACATTCGTGGATGCGGTATGTTCTCATTGCGGGAACATGACCATCACAATGCTGCGATCGAGACTCAGTGACCTCTGTAGAGGTAGAGTCCCCTCTGCCACACCCCAATCTATTCCCTCCACGAGAGGGGATACTTTGGCTGGTGGCCAGGGTGATTTGAGGCTGACGGTGTGGAACAACCCGATGAATTCTCCTCTGGCCAAACCCCCCTCTTGCACATTGCAGCCCGTGAGGTTTCTGGATGAGGTCGCTGGCCAGTCTTGTGGCAGGCCCAGCGTTTCATTCGGCACCCTGGCAGATGACGTCATGTCTGAAGATGAAGACTCGGCTATGCTGCCTCCTTCGGGGGTGCCAGCATTGCATGAGTCTGATCCAGAACTGACTGCCATGATTTCCCGGGAAGCCGCTAGCATCGGGCTTGTGTGGAACCCTCCACCATGTCCCGAGCGCTCAAGGCTTGATGATTGGTTTTTGGGGGCGGCCTCTTCTGTCAGTACGCGGCATATGACCGTGCCCCCACACCGGGAGGCTCCACCTCCCACGTCTGGGCCAGTCATTCCGCCTCGCTGCCCTATCGTGGTTACGTCTGTGGTTCACATGACTACGCTGGTTCAGTTTTTGGGAGCCTGGCAAGAGCTTCCCAATCTGTCCCGCTGATTCGCGAGAACCATCAGGCTCGGCTATGCGATTCAGTTCGCACGGTCTCCTCCCTGCTTTCGAGGAGTCTGTTAAACCATGGTGGGTGGCAATGCCCCTGTCATGCGTGTGGTGGTCGCTACCCAACTGGCGAAGGGTGCGATCGAGACTGTCCCTTCAGCCGAAATGAAGTCCAACTTCTACAGCCCCTACTTCATTGTACCCAAAAAGAGCGGTGGGTTACGGGCAATACTGGACCTGTGCATCTTGAACCGAAACCTTTACAGGCTTACATTCAAGATGTTGACAGCCAAATGCATTTTCGACTGTTCGTCCGTTGGATTGGATTGCAGCGATCGACCTGAAGGACGCGCACTTTCATGTCTCCATTCTTCCTCGACACAGACCATTTCTATAATTTGCTTTTGAGGGGCAGGCATACCGGTACACGGTACTTCCATTCAGACTAGCCCAGTCTCTCCGCATCTTCACAGAAGTCGTTGAGGCAGCCCTTGTGCCACTTCAGCAACACAGGGTTCGCATCCTGAACTATCTCGACGACTGGCTGATTCTAGCTCACTCTCGAGAGCAGGTTTGCGAACACAGGGACCTGGTGCTCCGGCACCTCGCCCATCTGGGCCTTCGTGTCAACTGGGAAAAGAGCAAACTCTCCCCCGTCCAGAGGATCTCTTTTCTCAGTATGGAAAGCGACTCGGTCGCCATGTACGTGCAGCTCACAAGTGAGCGCGCGCAGACACTGCTGAATTACCTGAGTCAATTCGAAGGCAAGAGCACGAATTGGATTTCCCTTGGCAAGACCACTTGCCATCTCGAGGTTGAAACATTCCACCCTGCGGGCTGGATACCTCTTGAGTTTTTACATATGCTTCCGTACTCGGGTCATATGTGTATTCTAAGTCCTCCCTACAGGTAGGCGCTGTGATACATATTCCACCTGGGATATGCCACCCAGTGTACCTTGGTATTCTTGCGTTAAGCCTAGACCTTCGTCCGTGCTAGTCTCATGTCAGGTTGCTCAGACTTGCGAAAGGGCACTGGAAGACTTGTGATTGAATTGCGACCCCCATTCGTCAGTCACTGATGTAACTCGGAGTGACTGAACGAAAGGGAACGTCTCGGTTACCTATGTAACCCTCATTCCCTGAGGAGGGAACGGAGATGTTACGTCCCCCTGCCACAACCACTGTACTGCTGGAACAGCCAGGAGTTCAGTCTCGGCTCCTCGGCATAACATAAAGTGCGATTGCCACGCTGCTATTTCGGAGTTGTGCTATGGAAATTCATGGCATTGTTTTGCCATTGGCTCGTTTTGTAAGAACTCGAAGGTGATAGGCTTCTAAGCGAAACCCTCATTCGTCAGTCACTAACATGACGCCTCCGTTCCCTACTCAGGGAACGAGGGTTACGTACGTAACCAAGACAATTTTTGTATATTCCATTAATAATTGAAGTAGTCTTACATGCATTAATTAATTAATGCTTTTTTCATGCATGAATTCCTGATGATTCATGTACCATAACCGTAGCTTTATCCGAAATGGATAGTAAAGACCTACTTTTTTTGTGAACAAAGTAAACATCATGATTCATGATGATGTACTCATCTTACTAAATGTTTTAATTAAGGTGTTGTTCATCCATGAAGTCATGAATGAAAAACTTTGTACTTAGTTCCTGATGATTCATGAGATAGTAATGCATGAAGTAATGCATAAGTCATGTGTGGATTAAAGTTTCAACACATGTGAAGTGTTACCTGTATTTTTGAAAAAGACAAAGAAACAATTGAATGAAGGACCGAGCACTTTTTTTTGCAGTGTCCACTGTTGCACTTTATTTTACGGAACATATCACTGAGTAATAGTCTATAATGTTAATGTTATTAGGAAGTATATACATGTATTTAAGTTGTGCACTAGTGAGTTAATTCAAACTGGGGTACACATTGATATGGTATGTAGATAAACATTAAGCACACTTAAGTACAATTGATACTTATTGCAGAACTTGGTGGGAAGTTCAATTCCACAGAATTCCATTTATCACAACCTTAACCACACTCAATAATCTCATGTTTCTTTTGAGGTCATTCTCTCTGAGGGCGGAGGCAGGGTGGTCATACCTTTAGTATAAAAGCACCAGATACTTTGTTCTCCATTTCACTTTCTAAAACAAAGGTAAGTCAGTTTCACTTAGCATTTTTATAATCATTTTCAGATATCCTTCCATTTCCATATTGTATTTTGCAAAGCATGTTTTAAACCAAACCAAACTGTTCTGCTTTCAGTACATTTTATGATAACTCATTACACACATTTTTGTGTAAACCTACTAAGGATGGCTGATAACAAAAGCAAGTATCATCTTATTTTATCAAACAGAAATTAATACCAGCCATCAATGTAATCTTTTCAGCCTTTAAAATTTGCAATGTTTTTTCACCAGTGGCTGTGTCCCAGTGGAGCCCAACCTTTGTACAAGACCTTCTCCCTGCTGCCGAAAAGACAGCGCTTCTCTACCATCTCTCTTACCTGAGCCTGGCCAACTTCCCCAACCTGGAGAGAATCATCAGGAGTCGCGCTGTGGAAACTCAGCTTCTGTTTGGATCCTCTGATGCAACTATGTTGAAAGTACTGTTTCAGACTTTCTCTTGACTTCAGTATTTTCATCTCTGTGAAATTTGTGTCAATTCACCAAACATAAGGGGTTTGTAGTAAATAGAATGTCATATAGTCTGTCTGTTAGCTAGAGATTAAATTTAGCTAAGTTAGTTATTAGAGTCTCTCCCTTAACTGGAAATAAATACATAATGTGTCATAATATCATAATGTGAAAAATTTTCAATTTTTTTTAGGTTTTAGATTTTAGGTAAAAATCTTTTATAACCTAAGAGTTTGTACACATCAACTTTGTTTGATATGCTTCTTATAAAGTTTAAATGCATATCTTAGATTTTTATTACTTTCAACTTTGAACTTAAATTATAATAACAACAGTTAATGCAGAAGCATTATGAGCAGCATTTCAGAAAGATTTACAGGACAAATACAAGCAATAAGAGTTCTGATTGTTTTGTTTTTAAGTCTAAGATACTTGATCTTATGTCTCTTTCTTCTCACAGTGTATTTTGACCAGTGAGAATCTGGTTCAGTCGCTGTTTCCCATGTTGGCGGAAGCTGTGGTGAAAAATAAGGCAGTTTTGGCAGTCAAATTCCTAGGGAAAGCACGAGTCTGGATCAAAGACATTATCACTGATGTGGACAGGATAGTGGAAAAGTAAGAACATTTTCCTCATGAAAACATATTTCAAAAATACCTTGAGCAGTTGAATTGTTCTTCTACATCCATCTTATAAAATCAGGCAGAAATATGAACATGTTTTAAGCTAAACTTTTTAGCTAGTTACACCAGCCCATTGATATAAAATGCTAATTTCACTGCAACATTTCTTCAACATTGCATAGGTATAATTTACTCAACAAAGATGTAGCATCATCCACCAGTGATGTTGTCAAGGAAAAAATAGATACAGATAAAAAGATTACTGGACAAGACCATGAGTTGAAGCAAACTGAAAAAAGCCTGAATGATCTGAAATCTGAACTCCAAAAAAACACACAAGAGCTTGATGAAACTGAGAAAAAGATAAACAGCAAAATCCAAGAGATTCAAGAATTTGCGAGATCCATAACCCAAACAAGTAGAGGCCTCGGCATCTTCGCTGCAATCGTTCCATTCATCGGGCTAATTGTTAAAAGCATTTATGATGCTGTGCATGATCCTCAAAATGTTGCACATATGAAGGCTCTTGAAGCTGAACTGAATCGCCTCATCGCTGAAAAGACTGCTCTGAAGCAGAAGCAGTGGCAGGTCCAACTAAAGATCATTGATGGGCAGATGAAGGTTACCGAAGCCAGTTTTGAACAGAGTGAGTCTGTTTTTTTCTTGTTTATAGTATACCAATATGACAAGTCATGCTTAAGACTGTGTCAAGATTCAAGTCTAGTTTCAGACAGGGAGCAAACGTGTGGCTTGCTGAAACCTTTATTTCCCCTCTGCAGATTCCATACCCGACCCCATCCATCTAAAGGATGTTCAGAGTAGCTTGACAAAAATTCAGGCAATTATGATTCAGCTCAAAAACTTCTGGGAGAGTTTTGCTCAAATGCTGGACTCCCTGGAACAGAAGACCTTTGTTGGAGAAGATCTTATTGAAGACCTTGCCGAACTAAAAGATGAATTTCTAGCATCAATCAAAACAGCTGAAGAGGTAAAAGTAATGTTTACATGATTCAAAACATTTTCAGTAAGATATTCTAAAATGTTTGATTTATTTTGTTTAATTTATTTATTATTTATCTTTATTTGTACCCAAAGGGAAGGCTTGAGGGTTCCCTCATTTTCTCCAGCCATTACTAAGGATTCATCTAAAAGTCTAATGTGACTTGTAAATGTTTTAATTCCACAGGCTTGGAAAAGTTTTGCTGAAGGCTGTAAAAAAGCATCTGTCATCTTTAAGCTCCAAACCAAAGATGCCTACCGGTTTCTGGAGGTTAGTCCTTCCTCTCTCTCCAAGGAGGAGTGGCAAAAGGAGTACGAAAGCGTAAAGACACAACTGGAGAAAATAGACCCACCACCAAGTGTGACATCCTCTGCTACACCTACCATTTCTTAATGATCTACAGAGCGTGGCACGCACAAGTGCGTTTGTCTTATGACGCTGGTAACCTGGGATGATGATGTTAGGCTTTTTAAATACTGTACTTGTAAACTGCAGAGTTCTGTATTACCTTCTACTTAACGCCTAAAACACTCTTTATATATACTCCTCTCCATATGTGTCATCTCTTTATGAGCTCTTGCAAAAAGAATCTTGTTGAATGGATAAAGAAAGAGATAAAAATGGATCAATAAAGTTTGATAACATCATTATTGACTTTTTGTTTTAAATAATCTTACATGTCTTAAATATTTTTACGTGTGAAGTCATAGATTTAAGTTTCAGCAGCAAATATTTTGTCATCTCAAACTACTTTTGATGTCACTGGATATGCAAAAATTGTCACATTACAAAATATATTCTTGATTCGTTCTGGTAATAGATAAGCTCACTTATGCAGATGATTTTAACACAGTTTACCAGAACAATGATGTCGGCCCAACCACGCAATCCAACGGTGTTGGCGAAGGGATAATGAGTGTGTGTCTTTTTAGCGATCCAGTGAAGTTCACTTAATTTATTAGAATTTAGTTTCAATATTACTTTAGCTCTACGCTTAATCTGACTCCAATTTCAAATGGGTATCAAAATTAGATTGTGTTTCTTATTAGAAAATAATCATAAATATTGGTTATGATATTGGTTATGAACTTGGATTTTTGATTATTCTGGATATCCCATACTTTCAATTATTCATTCATTAAGTGTATTTCTTTGAGACTGCATGTTGGCCGAACATCGTGAGCTCATGGACACAAACTAGCCAGTTCTGAATTAGAGGATTAAACTATTTTACCTTTAAGTGGTCGCTCTCTGCTGACTCATAACAAAAAGTGTCATTTTTTTTATAGTCACGAACTGCAACTTCCTAAGTCAGTGATAGTCAGAAATCAGAAGGTCTCCTTAATGAGGTGCTCCATTCATTAGCGCCTTCGCTTTGTGGAAACACCAGACTCCACATTAATCTATACTAGAAAACAGAATTTATTTAAATATAACATTTTATTTGTCAGGTAAAAATGGATCATGCCAATTACATATGTAAACAATTAAAAGCCAATTCATAAATAATAAATTCACAACATCAACTGCTCAAAGATGACTCTAAGAGTATAAGAAATGTGTACCTTACAGAGACACACAGTGGTGGGTGAGTGTGTTCTGAGTGCAAGACTTGAGATGACACTGACACAGCACTGCATGGGGGTTTACTGGTTACAGATTCCCAAAGACTGCTCTGCCACTTCCCCTTATATACACAGACCAAAACAAAAGGCTTGTACAAATATGTTTTAGAGTTGTTTTGGGTCAAATCATGTACCCCAGGGGGTAACACGGGGAGAATGATCAGATATCTTAAAGAGACACCACCCAAAAAGGAGAACAGGATTCTCCTAAGTTCTCAATCTTTCTCATTATACCAATGACTGCAATGAAATTAAGACCATTTTACCAATCGCACTGAGACATTTAAAATGATACAAAACATGAAAAGTAAAGAAACAATAGAATTGGAAGATACACATCATGTGTGGTATATAGACCTTCTTAGTGAGCTTTTAGTGACTTGACTCAGGGGGAGAGGAAGGGAGGAGGGAGAGGCGGATGCAGAGATAAGGAAGGAGACAAGTTTGGACAAGACAATGTCCTGTGCTCTTTCTTTGAGTTCTTCTCTTCAGGGTGCGTTTTATCTCAGCTTTTGTCTTAGCAGGAAAATCAAGTCTTACACTTGTGTTGTAAGGGGTTTGTTTATTTATTCCGTATATGTATATTTCCTTTTTAGCTTATTAGCTTATTAGCTTATTTTTGGTTTTGTGTTGTTAACTTAAGTATTTGTAATCTGCTTAATTTTGGGGTTAACTGTGTGAGTGGGTAAAGTCTTTATTCCCATTTGTTGATTTTGTCTATTGTGGAGAGACCGTTTCTATCAGTGTTATTGTGACAATTATGAGTTGTGTATAATCTAATTCTGTTGTTACAGGAGCTGAGTTCCTATGGCAGAAAAGAGTCACGAGTGCTGTGTCGTGAGTGGTGTGTGTGTGTCTGTGTGTGTGTGTGTGCACAGGTGTAAGCCGCATTATCAACACATGGGCTGACTTTGTCTACACTGTACTTGGAGCTGTGGGCATTTGGCTGGATGAGGAGACTGTCAAAGCTTACATGCCTGATGTTTTTCAGTATTACTCTGACACACAATTGTTTTTGGATTGTACTGAACTGCGTTGCCAAACATCAAACTCTCTTCTCCTTCAGAGTGAGGTATTCTCTACCTACAAATCTCACTGCACTTTCAAAGGGTTGATTGGGATGCTGTAACCTTTGTGTCATCTCTCTATGAAGGCGCCATCAGTGATAGAGAGATTCTAAAGCTGTCTGGTATTGTGTCTCTTCTAAAGACAAACAATGGCTGTAATGGTGGATAAGGGTTTCCTTGTGGAAGACTGTGTGCCTGCAAAGTCCACGTACCTACCTTCCCGTCAAAGAGAGCACAACTGTATGGGCCAGAGGTCAGGAAAACACTTAGTTTAGAACTTATGTATGTATTGAATATTGTGTGTGATATGTTGATAGGATGTTGTATGTATTGTATGTATGTCGTATGTCATTTGTCATTTGTATTTAAACAACAGTATTGTATTGTATGTGTCCAAGACAAATTTCCTTTGGGACAATAAAGCCAATCTTATCTTATCTTATTATACAGTAATGAAAAACATTTATAGATATTCCGTTCCATTTCTGCCTGTCTAATTCTGCTTCTTCAGCATTAGCACTTGCTTGCCCAGGCTTTAACTAAGGGCCCGTTTTGGTAGTTAAGCAGTGAGAGAGGCTACTGTGTAAAGTTGATTGATGCTTCCTGTGAGTGAAAGAGGGATTACTGTAGTAAATATCTTGTGCTCCTTCACCCTTCGAATGAGTCGCTCAACATGGACTCTGAGTCTTGCAATCAATGCTACTTTCAAGTAAAATCACCAAATGCCTTCCTTCTGCTAGAAAAAAATTGTTTACAAAACTTACAGCATTTCTCACAGCCAGTGTCATGGCGGACTAGCAAAGCACCCATTGACTACCATAGTGCTTTTTTCCTACTATGGAAGTTAATGGGGCCCATCAATTGTTTGGTTACCAACATTCTTCAAAATATCTTCTTTTTTTCAGCAGAAGAAAGAAATTCCTACAGCTTTGCAACAACTTGCGGGTGAGTAAATGATTACAGATTTTCATTTTTGGGTGAACTAACCCTTTAAAAGTAGTTTTTGGTGTCAAAATGAAATAAAAATCAACACCCTTTAATTTTTTTTAGCATTCCTGTAAAATAGAAAAGAGTTTAGTAAAAACTTAATTATTTGGTGACATAAATAAGATTTATTTATGTTTTATTTATGCCCATAAGTTGCATAAGTTCTACAAAACGTTTTGACCTGTTCTTAACACTTAAACTTTGAAAGGAAAGGGTTTCAAAAAAAGTTCTGCATCAAATTTTATGTACACTGTTGAATGTAAATAGAAATACGACTGACGAAATGAGTGTCCTTCCCTTGGTGCATCAGTTTACTTCTGATATCATAAAACCTTTTAGTAACTGTAAGCATTTCTTGAGTTACATACAAAAATAACTTCATATAGCCTGTCTGCACATTGACTGACATGTGATATGAATAATACGTACACATAATGTTTATGAATGCATACACACCTGTAATCCATAGCCTGTTTCAAATAAAGGCAATATATGAGTTACATATTATATGAAAAGAAGAATATGTACCCAAATTAATTTTAAATACAGAATAAAGCAATAAATATTCATATAAATGTCACTCTTTTGTTACTCGCATCACTAAAAATAGCCAAACACAGATAATAAGAGAAATACATAAAAATAGCTTTACTTCTGAGATTGCACCCGGGAGAAAGCTAGTCTCTATAGTGTGCTTCACAGGAGCGCTCAGGTGCCATCTGCTGGTGTGGCGGTGAACTGACATATAATTCTATTGGTGTTCACATAAAAAAATAGGGGGGTTTCTGTTTTCAATTAGTTATTTGATAAAACATTTTATAACACCCTTTACACATGCTCAGTCTCAGCATTCTCATAGTGATGAGGGTTCAAGCCTTCGAGGTGCTGGTTCTTCAGTGGTATTTGCATTGCAAGACACAATCAAGATGGCAAATAAGACAGAAAAACGTCTTTTTCAGATTAGTTTAGGTTTTTTTTTTTTATCATTTAGCCTGTGTTAATGCCAACTGCATAAATGTTCGCACAGGTGTGTATTTTTATTGGAATTTTTTACCCTCATTTCCAAAAACTCTTTTGCACTAGCAGAACTAAAATTGGGACAAAAATGTTCCTATTGAAACTGCAGTTTTTAATCCCAGGGCCATTTAACTATATCAGCTCTAGTTCAGTAATTCAGCGCACTGGTAAGAGTCAGTCAGAGAGAGAGTTAATGGACTTAAATCACCTGATTAGACTAAAAACACTCAAATGCTATAACTAGCATTATAACAAACAATTAATACTTAGTCTGATTTATATTTGGTATTTAATAACTTTTAAATGACATTTAACAGATTAAACTTAGTAAAAGTTGTTTGTTGTTCTTGTTGTATTTACACTGTTTGACCAGCAGGAGTCGTCAGTGTTTGAGGTGATTCGAGTTTTTTGAAAATTACGAATTTTGCAAAACATTTGGTTTAATTGACTCTGAGTTTTGAAAATCTCTGTTTCTCTCAAAACTAAAAAAAAAATCAGTTATTGAACTCGTGTTTATAATGAACTGATTCACAATATGGGAGCGAAACGAGATGCACCTTTTGTGCTTTACTCACAAAAAATAAGGTTAATTAATGTTAGATAAAGGAAAATAATGTTACATTCAATAAAACATAATTTTAACCGCTTGTAAAAAAAAAAAAAAAAAAATGATTGAACGATTTTAAACACTTTAAATGCTGGATTTGGGGGCTCAACCCCCTGTCCTTTTTCAAAATTAATCTAAAGTGCCCCCCTCAAACAAATATCAATGATAATATTGTGATCAATAAAACAAAATGCATTTGGTTATAATTAACATGACAATGGCACAATGTGTTTCTTGCTTCGGACTTGACTGACAGGATCAGTCTCCGTGTTCGAGGGTCTAAAACTCCGGAGTAGTGAGTATGGACGGCAGGCATAAGGATGTAGAGTAACGACAAATTATTTTTTTGTTCCTAAGTGTTGACAACTTAGTGTTAACTAATAATTGTTGCAAACTGGTATTACCAACAAAATATTAGTGCATTGTGCCAGGACTTTTACGTGCTTTTCCCAAATCACTGAAGTGACGTCGACGTCCGGGTTCGCGGTAGCATGAGCCGTCAGGCAAGTGTTATTTAAATAAACTCCTGAAGTACTTTCAAACTTTCCAATGCCTTGTTTTATGAGTACAGAACCTATTTGTACTACTGTAGAAGTTTGGTACCATTCTGGGCATTATTAGTAGGGTAATTTACGAGATACATCCTTGGATCTGTTAGAACCTGCACTTCAACCAAGGGAAAAAAGGCTTCTGGGGGGGTGTTTGGCTTCAGTTATGGTTCATTAATTGGCTGAGACTCAGGCCAGTTATAGCCCATTTGTGGTCCTAGTCTTAAATCCAGATCTGGGCCACTACAGGGCCATCATTCTAACATTCGGCCCTCATGTGTTTTGCTGTGATCTTGCTGTGCCATCATTGCCACATGTGGCCCAGCTCTGGCTGACAGGAGACATGCCATTACCAACAGGAAGCCAGCAGAACCAGACTGAGGACACAACCGGGCCAAGACTGTTTGCTATGTGGGTTGTTATCTAGTACATTTGGTTGCACATACAGGTGTTGAAAAGGGATTGTTGACCCAAAAATTCATATTCTGTCATCATTTACTCCCCCTCATGTTATTCCAAACTCGAACACAAATTATATGGCTATAATACAACGACCCATAATCATCTGGCACAACATTAGAATTTCATTGGACAATGTGAAGTGGAGTGGTCATTTTTTGGTCATTCATAAATCGTTTTAAAATTACATGGACAGACGAATTGAAACGATGAAACGATCTGAATCTGTGTTGTTGAAACAATGGATGTTAATTGACTACAAAGCACGCTCCACGGTCCGGCTCCGCTCATGCTCCATGGCCAGGCTTCGCCCACGGCCCAAGTTCTCCCACACTCCACAGCCCAGGTCCATCTGCGCTCCTCGGCCCAGGCCCACCATTGCCATGTCCTGGTCCCGTTCCCCTGCACGGGCCTGGCCCGCCATCCCTTCCTCAAGACTGCCTCCGCTCCACCACCCTCCTGAACTTTTGATGTTTTGTTGGGCGTCAGGAGCCGCCCATAGAGGGGGAGATATGTCACATATTAGTTTGATAATAGGTGTGTTCGACATCGGCTACGGCTGGATGTAACCGATCAGCGTGTCTTTAGGCTTGTTCGACTTGAACCGGTGCTGCACAGACCGATCGGTTTATGAAATCAAAGTCCACATCCATTCTATTAAGAAACCAATTTATCATATTTTTGATCTGGGCAAAAATATAACTGGAATTTAGGGAGTGAGACTCCTCCTAGTTCCCTGGGTTTCAGTAAAGTAGAAAATTTGAGTCTAGGCTTGTTTTATTCCAGATAATTTTGATATGATAGAATTTATGCTTTTAATGGCACACTATGCAAGAATTGTACCTTAATATAACAGCTTCAAAGTCATTTCAGTGGTAAACAAACTCATAGTAGGGCGAATCATCCTGGTAGTAAAGCTTGGGGGGGACGCCGCTGGAAAAACCAGCAATGCAAGTTTGAGAGAGGCGCCCATGACAAATCTCGTGAAAATCACGACTTGCTTTATGGCAACGACGTCACACATATCAACAACATATGAAGCACGAAGACCCTTGCGCGCATTTCAGACGTGATACTCGACGATGGAAAAAGCAAAGAAAACACGGTCGGAATAGAGTCGGAAAAGAAAAAGAGAGTCTGACCGCGTGAGGAACCGGACAAGAGTCCCACTCGGTTTCACTGCTTTCACTCATTGGCGAGAGCTAAAAGGCAGCACTGGATGCAACAGCGATGCTGACCTGGCGATCTTGTTGATGGACTAGTAAATAAATCTCTTATTTGTAAACTTGTTTGCGTTCTATGTTGTATGTTGTTGCGCTTGCTTGTAGTATGTCATTTTTTTACAATGCTGTTCATTCATCCATTGTTGATAATTAGACCAGTCCAATAATTTCCACATATGTCTAAGTTAACTAGCTTTCGATTATCAGAGCTGTTAGCAGACTTGCTAACAAACACTCGTTTCTCATACGTGTTTTTTTGCGTTATGTTTTATTGCCTAGCTTGCCACACGAGCTAGTTTGCCAGCTGAACTCAGGTGTTGTGAGGTGTATTTATCACGTAACTTTAGTCCTTTGTCTGGTTCCGATTTCTTATGGCATGTGTACTGTGCTTATACAAACTTTAACTGACTAACGTGAACTTCCCGACTGTAACTTTACTTGAAATTGTGTTTTTTATGGGTCAATTAAATCTTGCTAAATCTTATGGAACCCAGGAATTTATACCTAGTTTCACCCTGAATCCTTGTTCAGTAAGTTACTAATTCTGTTGCTGAGAACATACACATACTGATCTTGCCCTTTTATTCTAGTTACCAGGATCAGGTAGTTATGTCTACACCCAGCAAGGGTCACAGAAGACCACCAAAGCCACCGGTGTCCAGTATAACAGAGGAGTCAGACTGTGATTGGTATGTTTTTCTGCTCTATCCTAATAATCCAGGAAGACATAGCACATCGTAAACTAACCATTTATCTTTTCAATTAGGGATGAAGATTTCCCTGTACCTGGTGTCCAGCCATTGGTCACAGAGACAGAAGAGGGTGATGTTTTGGAATCCAGGTGAGATTGCTTTCCATATATATTTTATATGTACAGTATATATATATATAAAAGTAACTTCGACTCTGATTGCAGCATGCATTCTCTGAGCATTGCGGAAGAACAGGACTCTCCAGATGAGGGGGATGCCAATGACTTGAGGAACAGCTTGTAAGTATTGTGCTGTACTGGTTATTTGCCTTCACTGACATGTCCCTCCAGTCTGATGTTCATGTGTGTACCTCTTGTACATCATCAAAATGGATGATTGTTGGGTTGATCCTTCTCACAAGGACTGGAAGGATGGGGACATCTTGGATGAGGATTTTGTTCCTTTTCTTCAGCTACGGTACATTTCACATAGTAGTTACATTTTGGATTCAACTAATGCTGTGTTCATTCTCACAACTATACACTTCTTTCAATGTCACTTCATTTCTACCTTCTGGTTTGTGTTGAGTGGGTAATCAATGTCCATATACTCTGCTTCTATACACAGAACTGGTCATGTCAACACAAACGATCTTGCTGAAATAAGTTTAGATGAAGCTGTGCTTGATGTAGCCTCACCCAATCCTCATGAACTGGAATCACAATACATTCCTGAACAAGAACGAGTTCTCTGTGAGGAAGATCTGGTGGGGAAAAGTGCCAACATCACCTACAACAACAACCTCCATCAGCTCGCCATGTACTTGATGCTGCCACTACAGAAGTGCAACTACCTAGACAGTATGTCCAGTGTAGCATGCCGTGGTGAACCGCCATTTTGGGTGACCCTGAAACCTTGGGGGACTGGAGTCATTTTGGAATGGGTAAGATAAGATGTACATGCATGTAGGGTAGGAGACTGAGTAAACTGGTTGTAACTAGTAGAGTTGTGAAAATATTTGCATACAGCTCAGCTATTGGTGGCGGCACCAAGCAATAGATAATGACCTTTACAGTACTTATGCAATTGTGGGTTTTTGTGCTAAACCTATTCTACAAATGTGACAAGACTATGACCAAATGTGTGCAAGTGCTTTGTGTTTTAAAAAAACATTCTAATTTTATATATATATATATATATATATATATATATATATATATATATCACAATGCAGTTATGCCCCTTTGGACACACTCCCACAGCCAGTTTTGAAGTACGGCATGCAGGGGGGTGACTTCATGTTGGCTACAAATACTCTTCTTTCTGGCAACAACTACAGGAAGATTGCCCTCCTCTTTCAATTTATGAAAATGCCAATGGTTGCTGAGGGGACTTTCTTTAGAATTCAAGATGCTTATTGCATTGCTCCGGTCCAGGAATGTTGGGAAAAAAATAGGGCGGTCATTCTAGACCGGTTGCGTCAGGCAGAACATGTCGTTGTCCTAGCTAAGGTGTTGCATATTTGTTAACCACCATTACATTTATATGCTTGTATTTAGCTGTGATGGTGTAGAAACTGTGATTCTAATGGATGTATTTTTGCTCTATTCACTAGGTGATGGCAGAATGGACTCTCCAGGTACTGTGTGTTTGAGAGCAAAAGATACATACAGGTCACATGCTGACAGCTGAATTGTGAACAAACTTTTTTTTTTTTACTTTTTATTAGGACACTGTGCACAATACTGCACTTACACAACTCTTGAGCAAGAGTCAAGAGACATTGTGCACATTGTCACCGTAGACAAGCGTGAAACGAACAGGAATTCCGTGATTATGGAGAAGGAGTGTTTCATCAGGACCATGGACGCACTAATCCAGGAAATTTCTGTCAGAGAAGTTGTCACGGATGCCCATCCACAAATCTCCGCCTTGCTTATTAAGGATAACTTATTGGATGTGTTGTCTAGAGCCATTGCTTTTTCTTTTCTTCTGATAATTGTGTTATTACAAATGCTGTGTTATTTGTTACAGACCCAGAGCGTGGGCACTACAAAGATATTCACCACTCTCTCGACATATGGCATGCTGCCAAAAATCTTGGAAAGAAGTTACGACAGGTATGCAATCATCCCAATTTATTCAGTATTCTACGCTCGATGGTGTTTTATGCCCCCAATAGCTCCTTAGAGGCAGCTAACCCTACCCTCAACCTTAAACCTACCCATCCCCTCGCTGCCTGGAAGGCGACGTTGGGGGCATAAAACACCAAAGACCGTATTCTACGACTAATTAATGAACCTGAAGACTGAAGATTGCATATTTTGACTTGCCTTACTGTCTTGGTAATGTATTATTTTACAGCAATATATTAACCGTGGCTTTGTTTCCTTTGTATCATGCGATCAGGCTGGCACCATAAAAAAAACCAGAATTCAATTCTGGCCTGGATGAAGGACATCGTGAACCACTTTTGGTACTGCTGCAAACAAGCATT